>NW_020454872.1:1156778-1192595 GCF_003342845.1 Nothoprocta perdicaria | reverse complement strand
CCACGGCCAAGCCAAAGCCCACAACCACCCTGCCCACCACAACCCCACTGCCCACCACGGCCAAGCCAAAGCCCACAACCACCCTGCCCACCACAGCCAAGGCCAAACCCACAACCACACCTCCCAGCACAACCACAGCCAAGCCAACACCCACAACACCATCACCCCCCACAACCACAACATTGTCAACACCAGCTAAGCCAAAACCCACAACTACACTATCAACCACCACCCCAGCCAAACCAGACTCCTCAACCACACCACCACCCTCAGCCAAGTCACAGCCTGCAACCACCCTAGCAGCCACAATTACAGACCAGCCCAAATCCACAAAGTCAGTATCCACCACAACCATGGCCAGTTCAGAATCCATCATCCCAGCAACCATCGCTATGGCCGAGCCAACACTCACCACACCAACACCCACCACAGCTTCTGCAGCCACATCCAAACCTACCGCTACAACAGCAGCAAAGCCAAAACTCACCACAACACCAGCACTAATCACAGTGAAAACCAGCCCGCAACAAAAACCCACTACAACCTCAAAGCCCGCTCTCATCAGAACAGATAGACCCAGTCCTACTGAGGCAGCTGGGCTAACACTGTCCTTTGACCCCACATTAGACCTGGATTATGAAATATCTCCAGACACAGAGGCAGACACCGAAGAGCCTATTACTCCCATAACAACTGAGGATCCGTCCTTCTTAGAAATGGGCACACCCTCCAGCCCCAAATCAGTTCCAGAAGCAAATAAAGATGTGAAAGAGAGTGGTAGAGAGACACCAGTCTTCTCATTTTCCAGTCAATCTCCATCCCATGGCCAAATTATTCCAGAGATTGAGTTAGGTTCCAATAAAGCTGAGCTCATAACTTCCTCAAAGTCAGTGGTCTTCAGCCCCGAAGAGCCCACCTTCTTGCGTTTAACATCATCTTCCAAAGAAACAAAGGGGCAGAGCCCCTCTTTCCAGACCTCCCTCTCAGGTAAGGTAATTGTGGAATCTGTCCTGGTATGGACACGTTAAGCGATCCCCAAGCAGCATGGAGCACGCTTGGGAGGAACCAGTATCAGACTGGTCCTCTGGATCCTCTTTTATGTGGCACCAACTTTTTTCCTCACTCCTTCTCCTAACACTGAAAGGGGCTGTTTGGACCTGTCTCGTCTGTGAAGCATGGGTATGTCTCCAGCCTGCGCCACACTAACCCACCAGCTGTGTTGTGCCTTCTCAGGATCTGTGCACCACTGCCTTGCACCTCATCATCTTGGTGCATGCCACTGATGGACCTGCATGAACAGGAGCTTCTCTTTTAGCTAGCTCTTCCCTTCTAACTACATTTTTTTTCCCTTCTGCCAGCAGGTGCGTTGGACACCGAAGAGATGGGGACAAACTCAGACCAGACAAGGATGGAGCATCCCTCAGGTGGAACCTCCAGCACCTCCTTTGGGCTTTCCCTCCTTCTCCTGCCCAGTGTCATTTTGGTGGGCCTTCTGCTTTGAACGAACGGTCTTTCTCAGCTGTCCCTGCACTACTTGCCAAGGCTTTCTTCAGCGCTGGTTGTCCCACAACCCTGGTAGGCTTGAGAGGCACCACGGACCACACTTTCTGCCAGGTCTTCCTACGCCGGCTAAGTCACTCCAGTCCCATTGTGCCCAGGGTGGCCAGCAGTCCCATAAGCACTAGGTTTCCCACCTGAGATCCGCGGGCAGGAAGGTGACTGCCATCATGCCGGTGACTACGGACACTGACACCTTGCCACCCTCCCACCCAGCCGGCCTGGGCTTCCAGTCTGTTTCCAAACTGGAAATGAGAAACAAGTCCATCTCCCTGTGTGGCTGGCAGGCCCTGCCTCACTGCTTCTGTGGGAGAAACGTGGAAACCCAAGTGGAAATGAGATGTAGTTGTTGGGGTTTGGGKTTTTTTTTCCTGTCAGGATGAGCTTCCAACAAAAATGATTTTTTGCAATTTTTTTTCCTCCTCGTGTGTCTGTCTGTTTCAATTTTGGTGAAATTTCACCCCTGCCCTTCCTGTCCAAAAAGGATGGCATTTTTTAGGGGTTATTTTCCATAGGAGAAGCTTTCTCTTTACTTTCTGTTTCTGATATGGCCAGTATTACAAAGATGTACTCCTTTCTCCTCCTCAAACCTCTACAACACTCCTTCCTTCCTTGCTTGTCTGCTGTATGTAGCCGTTCCACAGTTAGTCTGCTCCTGTGATTTTATTTTACGCATGTGCGTGCATYTGTGTGCAAGCATAGGAGAAAACTTGTCAGCACTAGAAAGGAGCTACTGGCTCCTTCATAAAGTGTTTCTCTGCATGACTTCCCTCGTTGTGTAATGTAAGCGTACGATGTATTTGAAGCGAGATACAGATCCTGGTTGACATATATTTCATGTGGGGTGGAATCTGGTCTAGGAGAAAAAAAAATAAATGATGACATGCCCTTGGACAGCTGGAGCTCAAGAGGTCCAGGTGAATGATGTTAGAGGCTAATGGTGGTTCCAGGACTTGTTCCAGGACAGTTGTTGTTCTCTGAGACACTCATTCCTTGTTCCTCCACGTCTCTGCTCTCTTCATCTGAAGATATGAAGAAACACTTGTGTTAAATATGTGATAAGTTTTGCAGAAGGGATCAGGAGAAACAGTTCTTCCTCTGGCTCTTGCATCCCTTGGTTTCACAAAGATGAAGTGGAAAATGACCCAAAGTCCAGTATCCCTGTCCTCCTCCAGGATGCTCTTTTCTGTGCACCCTGCAGGGCACACACTGAATAAACCCTGTTGCGAAAGCCATGCTGTGGGGYGTGCAGTGTCTCCCTGTGGGACCCAGAGCCTGGGGGCCTGTGTACAGCACGTATAATATGCTCTTGCTTGTGTACTTAGGTAGACTTGCTAAAAGATATGGCTTCTAGGGACTTTCTGAAGTTTTCTGAAGGTTTGCAAATGCATCTGGGTGTCAAAGTCCTAGGGGAAACTTGGGCTATATAAAGTTRCAACTCTGTGTTTTAAAATCTCTTTAAAAGCACCGGGAGGAGGAAATTTTAGCACACCATGGGGTAAATACCCTTAGCTCCCAGCTGAGGGCAGAGCAAAAACGCCACCGAGCATTTTACTGAGTAAGCAAGGCAAGAGGAAGAGAGTTCTGAGTGAAAAAGCTTGAAAGTGGGGCTGGAGCACTTCCCATTCCCTGTTCAGGGAGGCTCAGCAGCCAGCCTCATCCTGCCCCCGACCACACATGCACATTTTCATCTTAGCAGCCAAAAAGACAAAAAAAAAAAAAAAAAGTGTCCTTTCTCCCCCAGGCATTGTGTTTATGCAGCATTTTCAATGAAGAACTGCCCTCGGTGGTGAGCAGCATGCAAGGAAATGGCCTAACGTGGAGCACCTGGAAGCGAGGAAGCACAGCAGCATCAAGATTAGATCTGTGCTTTTTTGCTTTTCCCCTTCCCCGTGCCCCTGCATGGCCTGATAAGGCTGCCTTGAGGGTTTGCATTTCCCCTCGCCCTTTAATCTTGTTGCAGAGCCTGGCGGCACCAGCTCCCTTGCAGGAAGCCAGCTGCCCGTGGGGTTTTTTTAGGTCATGGTCACCGCGAGCCCTGCTAAATGGTGGCCGGCAGATGGCAGTGGGAGAGACGTTGCAGAGCACTGGACAGCTCTGAACTTGCTGCACAGCCCTGCAGAGAGAGCTTGGTGCTTTATTTAATCGGAAGCATCAGCTGTGTTTAAGAATTGGATTAAAAATAACCTCCTGCCCAGGTGCTGTGGTTGCTATGTGSTCTGCTTGCAGGCTGAGTGATGGGAAGTTGTTGCTGTGTTTAGCTTAAAAAAACAAACAAAAAAAAATCAAGCCTTGGGCTAATGAGAGATGCTGAAAATGCATCTCTCTGGCTGAAGGAGCCAGCYGGAGCCGTCACCTTTTGCTTGTTGAAAATAGCCCTTGCTAGGGATAAAGCTGGGTGTTTCGAGTCTGCAATCGTTGCACACTTTATCATGGTTTGGGTGCTCCTGGTTCCAGTAAGAATTGTTTGATTTCATTTTCCTTGGGGCTTCAACGTTTGGAGTCAGGCAGTTGTACAAGAGCCTATTTATGCAAGTTCCTTATTACAGAAAATTAGAACCCAGAAGGCAAGTAGCCTTTCCTGTTCTCTCTCCCTCCGCATCTCTAGGACAAGAGGGGCTGAGAGGCTCCTACATATGGAGGGGATGGTTTGTTTCGCTTTAATTCCAAATTTTGAGATTCTAGAGAAGGTGACTGCTTGGCAAAGGTGGGTCRTGGGGTGTTGCAGCACGCAGAGAAGGCCACAAGACACCTAAAGGGGGACATCTGTGGTGTTTCCAGACTCAGGTGTCTGATGGCRATTCCCAGGACTGGTCCATGTTGGATATGAAGGATGTTCTGGTATAAGGATGCTCCATAAAGCAAAACCAGCAAGTCAAAGGAGGGGAAAATAAAACGAGATGYGGGCAGAGGAGCTGATGTGGAGCCCCAGGGCCAAGAATGGCAAAGAAAGGCCTTGCTGGGCATGAGCATGAGGGAAGGATGGCTCTGTCTGGAGACACACAGCCTGCGCCGTCATAGGGAAGTTAAACCGTGCCTGGAGTTATGCTAGCTCAGCCCTATCCGCGGGGAGATCGAAAGAGCTGGGATGAGGCCGGGGCGGATGTGGCGGGGAGCTGCTGCCATCCCCAGGGGATGCCAACCAGGGCAGCTCGGCTGCTCTGTTTATTTATTTCCTCCCCCAAACACACACACACACACACACACACACACACACACACACACACACACACACGTGTACACACACACACTCCAAGGCTGGGTCACCACAGGGAACTCCTTTTGTTAGCGCAAGCAGGGGTCCTCTCCTGCCCTCCCTGTCCACCCCCTTCCCAGCCTCTCCACAGCACAGGGCAGTTTCGGTGGCGACACTCGCTGCTCGCCGTGGTGACCAGCAGGAAAATGGCCACCTGCTTCCAGGCTGCAAGACACTTGCCTTCTCCGAGCAGCAGGTCCGCCACCATCACCCCTCCTTGGCCTCACTGCGGGAGGGCGGTTCAGGCCCAGCCCGCGCGGCCTGAAGGGGGACACGCCATGAGGCGAGGGGACGCGGCTCCCTGGTGCCCTCACTGAGGTAACACCGCGCCGCTAGCTTCCTCCCCGCTGGGGGATGGCAACAGGGCTGTGCGGGCCGCTCTTCTGGATAATAAGGTCCCTGTCACTCCTCACTGTTGGTGGCTTCACCTGCTTGACCAACCCAGTCTGGCCCCCCTCCCCATCCTTGTCACATCCTGGCTGTGGCCTGCTCCCATGTCCTCCTTCCCCTCCATGCTCTTGGTGGCATGGAGTATCAGGAACACCAGTCCCCACCTCGGATGGTTGCTGTTCCACGCTCATGGGGGAAAGGCATTGCTGAAAGAAGTCAGAATAACTTTGTTTTTGCAGGATGGTGTCACCGGCAATGTTTTATTCATAGCTTCTGGCTTACACCATTTCACCGTTTCAAAAGTCCCTGCGCTGATGTCGACGCAWCGGAAAGGGGGAAAAGCCCAGCCTGAAGCGTCTTCACTCGCCACATACAAAACTAGGCCTTCTCCAGGGGACACTTGTCAAATACTGGGTAAGTGCTGCCCTCCTTACAGGATTTTTGCTGCTGTTTTGGTGACCTCCAAGTAATCGGGGGTAGGAGTACTGAAACCCACAGCAAGAAGCTAGAGGACAGTAGCACRCAGGTGAGGACTAAACTGTAGTTTTGTTCAGCAAGGCACCGGGACTGCTGAAGAGCCAGATTTGTCAAGACAGAAGTGCATTTCTGAGCTGCTAGACTGCAGCATCCCCACTCAGCAGCTACTGCTCAGCCTGTGATAGTCACATAGCTGCTGTCCCAGCTCCAGAAGCGGAGGAGCCTCAAAGTACTTCACTTCTGGAAGTCTCATGACCTGAGCAGGCAACTCTGTTTCCTCACGTGTTCCCTAGGCTGAAATCGGAGTGCTCCAAATTCTTTTTACAGCTCTCTCTTCATCTCTGCATGCATTGTCAGCCCTCCCTTTGTCTCTGACCTCGTATGTTTTTCTGACAGTGAGATGGCAAAGATAACGGCCCAAGATGTCCTCTCTTGAAGAGCTGGTGCAGCCCTCATCAGGTTACAGGCCTACTCATGATTCTGATCCTATTTCTACTGGAATATGGCAGAGGAATGGTCCCATCTGCTTCTAAGGAAGGGAATAAAGGACTATTCCCTGTCCCTTGTCAAGCAGCAGAGCTCTGACGTATGCTGCTTTTTCATATGTCCGTTGTCAGATGTCAGGGCTACTGATCTGGGAGAGCCCAGAAGAATTAGGACTCATTCCCTTTGACTCCTACCTTTTCCTCAACTGTCTCTTCTCTAGGACAGGGCTTCAGTCTGAATTGGTGGCTCTGTCGCATGCAAATGCCCAGGAGCTGTAATCTGCAAACTAGGGTTTGCGTGTGTGTTAGGCTGACATGGTTTATCAAATCAGAACGAACCACCCTCTAATTCCATGCCCTTGGAGGGCTGGGAGCTCATCCAAAATCAGAATATACTTACTTGAACAAGGCGCTAGCAAAACTTCCTGGGCTTTGATTTCAGAGGCTAAGCTTGCTCTTGGATCTGGGTCTTGACTCAAACTTCAGAATTGAGTGCAAGAAGCTTAAATCCCAAGCTCAGATCTATCCTCTTTGTACCAAAGCTTTGACTACCCTCCTGACTCAGGGAGACCAGAAAAGAATGGCACATCTAAACCTTTCCGAAGTTGATCATATCTTCTGAAAAAATAGGCCTGAACGCTAGAAGCTGATGCAGCAATTCACTGTTTCTTGCAACTGTTGAAAAGAAGATATAGGTTAAGTAGATGGTTCCCTTTTTGTATGATTGAAGCATGGAGCAATCCCTGGAATAACACWATCTTGGATGCTGTAAGAGAAGACCCACCAAGTTCAACAGCTCCATGCTGTAGTTTGGGATTCTCTTCACAAAGAAGCGATGCTTCAGGAGCTCTGTGGCTGAGCCAGTCCCCAGATGGTTTTGCTGCTCTTTAAGGAAGGCAATAGACTGTATAGTTATCACCTGAAATGGGATAAAATCCCTCCCACCAAACTATACAACCTACTACCTCACCTCCACAGAGCAGTACAAAGGTCTCACATAATTCACAGGCATACCACCGACCTTGAACAAGGACAGGATTACTTTCACCACCTGCTTCCATGCTTGTTGAAGTAAATGATCATAACCGATGATCTGACTGTCTCCTTAGGAAAGACAGTAGATTGTATAGTTAGTTCAAAGGGAGGATAGGACTCCACAACTATTCAATCTACTACCTCAGCCTCAAGGACAGCTTGGGACTGTGGCAGGCTAGGCCAAGGAGATGATCCTTAACCGTGAAACTGCTACTCCAAGGCTCCTGTGAAGAGAAATGCACAAAGAATTCATTAGACTTCATGTTAAGGGAAGCGAGTCGTATACCAAACCATGCCCTACAGCTCTTTCTTTTCTTTCAACTTCTTTAAATCCACCTGGACTGTAATTTAGCAATCACATTGGCTGCAAACTTTATGTATGCTGTAGCCGAGGCCTTACGGAAGTACCAGCCCTCCCCTTTAAACCCAGAGCCATACGTGCAGATAGCGTGGAGCTCCTGGAACTGCACTAACACCAAGTAACACACAGCCAGGCTGACCTCACCTCTTGAATACACAGCATATCTAGAACAAACCTGCCAGACCAGATAAGAGAATCCATCAATTTAGCTGTTAGGCACTCTAGGGAATCGAACAGATTAGAAATAACTGAGTACAAGGAAGCTTTTAGACTGCAGATGTAATGTTATCGAGTACATAAGGCAGATCTCATTTCCTAAACAAATGAGTGCAACATTCAGCCTTGTGTCCCTTCAATGCTATAGCACAGCCAGGCAATACTAGTGTGGCTATAAGACAGAGTGCCTTCCCCCCAGCCCCTGGCTCTCCTTGTGAGACTTCTTAAATTCTCTGTACGCCCAAATACAGATGCAAGGTATTAACTGCTAGTTCAAAAGACACATGTGAGGTTTTCTTGCAGTAAGAAAGAATTTCTCTTGAAGATTGAAGACCATAACCAAAAGGGAGCCACSAGCAGCACATTAAATACTCCGCATGTGCTGTAAAGCAGAATCCCAAAGGAGGACTTCCCATGCCAGCTTAAATCCTGGAGGCAGGGGAGCTCCCAGCCTTTCTAACCATCTGCTGAGTGTTGCGGTGGGAGATGCAGAAACCAAGGTAAGATGTCCCCAAAAAAAACAAAAGCTATTAAAGGCCAGCTTAAAGGAGTGAGAGYGCTAAATATCTGGTCAGCTATTTTAGCTGGGATCTTTGAAGTGAGAATTTAGGATGGCCTAGGATTCAAGGATATCTTTACAGAGCAGTCCAGATGTCCTCAATCACAATCAACGCAGTTCAGRTAATTCTCTTAACTTCCTTTAACAAACGGAGTCTTCACAAGGAATGGCCTACTGTGCAAGGCTATTTGGCCTGGGCTTCTCCTAGAGCAACAGGGTATAAACAAAGCCTAAATAATATCAGGCTCATAGGCCTGATTCATGCAGCATTAAAAGTATCCAGCCTATTCATAGGGCTAAAGTGCCTTGAATCCAAACAGCCTTGTGATGGGAAATATTATTTTTCCCTTTTTTTTTTGCTGCAATTGTAGAGGACTGGTGAGGTGATTTGCCCAGTTGTCCTMACAATGTGAAACACATAGCAGAGGACAGTAATCTGCTCCCAARAAACCACTGCCAATTGACCTGGAGGAATGATACTTTACTGATTGTAAAGTCTGCTGGTTTGTATTAATTTAAGCATATAAGCAAGAGGTAGGAGTGCAGTATCTGAAAGACCACTCTCAATACTGCTGCAGAAAATAAGAGCTTGGGCCAATTTCAAACAGTGGATGTGAAATTACATAAAAAACATTCCTTCRATTAYACATGGAATAGAAAAGAAAAAAAAWMMCAGCTTTTCACTCCTGTGTATTATTCTGAAAGCAGGRGATTTAATTATACTTGTTTTGTTATAGGTGTTGGGAATACCTGGCTGCTGACTTTGCAGCCCAGATYTTGCAAGGATCCTCTTAGCTCTTAGGAGCTATGATCATACAGATGTGGGATAACTGCTCAGTGGTATAAATCCCACTGGAGTTGTTTCAGAAAGACACATATGAATTAGTCATAGATGTATGCAGCCATAACATTTGTGCAAGCTCTCTATCTGCCAAGAATCTCAGGAAAAACTCAGGGCAATCACCAAGACAAATTGTGTTCCAGCCCTTCACTGGTTTCCTGACATGAAGCTTTGTGTTCCAGAATATTGCTGCTGAGGTGTGAGACTTRCACAAACCTGAATGTGATGCGGCTAAGCAGCAGCCTGCATCCCAGCGCCATTCACTGACCTCCAACCTCCTGAAGACCAGACTTTTTGAAGATTTTTAGATATTTTATTYGTAAGAACCAGACTTTTTTGAAAAATACTATTTTCTGTACGTTTAGTTTAAGCTAGTGACATGAGTGTTTCCMCTTCCAGATCCATGCTGAATAGTCAAATATGATTTCTGGAAAAATCTCCATCAGTGTCTGACAGGCAMTGCAAGAAATCCAATCCATCCTGGTGCCCTCAAGTTTATAAGCAATTACGGACCAATATGCTTGAGTCCGATCAAGTCTTAACTTCTAAAGTGTCACCGAGAGGTAGAGAACCTGGCTTGGAAAGGAGMTGGAAAAGCCCTGGTGCTTTGAGGTGCTGCTCTGGTTTAATCAAGAGAATTGAATGAAATGGAGGAGGGGGGAGGGAAAAGGGGGAGGGAGGAGGAAATCATAAAACAACAAAGTCGCTCCTTTAAAAGCAGACACCGCTTTCAACTTTTGTATAGTCGCAGTCCTGCGTGTCGGTGCCAAAACGCGCCAGGGACAGGCAGGGCTTCTTAGTGAGAAACCAGGGCCCTGCATCTCTTAAAGCCCTTTCAGCCTCTTGGAGGAATGTCTCAGTTGGGGCAGTAGCAGCCCTGACAGACACAAAAATCTGCGTGAAGTCAGCTGTCTGCCCTGGCACAAAATGGCTGCCTGTCGGCCATTTTGTTTCCATAGCTCTGCCTATAAGGAASCCTGCATCAACGTCCTCACCTTGTTGCCTTGCTAGAGTGGGGAAAATAAAAAGCAAACACACCAAAAACAAAACAAAAAAGYTCCTCAAGATCAATAAAGTATTCAATATTGCAGGGGCATGGGGATGCCAGGTACCTGCACAACTCCCTTTGCTCCTTCCGTTCACTTTCCAAATTTTTTTCCTCAAGTCACTGTGCTGCTTCAAATAGTTTCATTTGCTCCCAACTCATCCCAAATAGTTTCATTTGCTCCAACTGTGTCAGAGCCCGTGTCTACATACTGCACCTTGCAGAGCAGCGCAACTCTACCTGCCAGCAGCAGGGAGCATAGGTACCGAAAAAGCAGCAAAGAGTCCTAAAAACATTTTGATTTCACCTGGTACGGCTGCAATGCATAAATATCCAAAGGGAAATGGAAGTAAAAATATTTAAAATTCATTCTTTTGACACTCTGTGTCTCAATAATCTTTTGCTTCCATGCTGTTATCATGACGTGGRTAGTATTTTGTATCAACATAGGAGTAGCCTTAGTTTTTAAAGGATTTATAAAGAGTAAGTTAAAAAATAGCAGCTATTTTAATAAACATCTTTTTTATTACTATTATTTAGGGATAAATTTATTAGGGATTGTCTSAAATCTAATCATATGTTTAGAAACATCTAGACCATAATTAATGGATATGTTTTGCTATCGCAATGCATGCATCTGCAACATGCTTGTTACACTGCCTATCTTTTACTAAACCTTCATAAATTTATTATTCAGGATAGCCACAAAAGTAATTTTTTCCTATACATTTAAGTATCTTACTTTACAATTAGCATAAAATTGCTAATCGAAAGGTAGCGATTTCTGCACTTTTCTGTAGGAAAAAAAAACAGATTTTTTTTTCTTAAAGTTAGAACAGGCACTACGGACCCTTCATAGAATAATTTCTTTGAAGTACTAAAAATCAAGAATTATAACAGAAATATAAAAAAGCATTTTTTGTTTAACTGCCCCTATTCAATTCTATAGGATAACCAACAAACCCACAGGAAGAATATCCTTTCCTGTACTATTCTATACAACATTTCCATTTATGTTGTATTCTTTCAGGCTGTTCAGTTCAGAAACTGCTCTCCAAAGGTCTACAGGACACCCCAATGTATATTCAGACCTAAATATTTCATTAGCCATGAGAGCCATCCACCCAGTGCCCACACATGCAGTCCCAGCTCTGAGACCACCATTCCCACTGCAATTGTCTACATTATCTTCTTGTAAGAAAGCCAAGCAGATAGAGGTAAATACCTTTACATAAAAAGCAAACCGACATCCCTGTCTGCTCTCCTTCCCAGCTTCTCCTCTGGAAGTGTCGGCTTCTCTCCAGATATCCGGACAAAATCCCTCAAGAAAGGTAAGGTGATCACCCCAATACTGATGTCTTAGCCAAGCCTGGTACCCCCATGCCTTGGGTTGGAGCTTTGTCCCTCTGAACATCCGTGAACGAAGAGATGCGACTACCAAATGAAAAGCCGTCCGGGCTACTGAGGGAAATGCAGAATCACTTAAAAAAAAAAAAAAAAAAAAAGCACAACCCCTGTTATTTGGCGCGTGTTCGGATATTTTTTTTGCCATGCTCTGTGCAAAATTGTATGGAAATGCCACCAAGTTCCTTAAAACTTTCAAGGCACATTACTTTGCCTGGCATCCCTGTTGTGTATTGCAGCTGACCATGTGCAAGGTTTGCACACTTATGCAGTACACAGCTTGTTATCATGATATGACCCCATCCACGTAAGAAAAAACAAGTGCTTTGCAAGCCAGAACAGTTACTTCTTTTAATATTTAAATTAAGATTTTGTATTCCCAACATTAAAGCTTTTAAGACAAGAAGGGAATAAACACAACAAAAAAAAAAACCTAAAATAATCCTCTGGATCACACGAGCAAAATCCAGGCACTGCCAGATCAATGGAAAGGTCAAATATTATATTTACCAAAAACAAGAGGACACACAACAGGTTAAAATGCTACCGTCCGGCAATGACYGGCTCTAATCATACCAAGCCGATGTGTAAAACCATCCGCCCGTCCAAAAACAAATTAGACAACAGTGCTCTCTGGTACTTTATAAATACACAAGAAAGGAGGGCTGTTTTATTGAATATAGTGAACAAACCTTTCCGTCCGGCTATACCGTGCAGCCTCACGACTCTGTATGCATCGAGTAGCCTTACTCTGCTAATACAAAAGCTCAGTTTGGCAATTCCAGGCATTTTCAGTGCTCAACATACGCCAAAACTACCCACTCTCTGTCTCTGACTTTGGTCTCCGTCCAAAAGGTCCTTTTTTTTTTTTTTTTTTTTTTTTCGCTACAGCCGGTGCCACGTAGAGACGGGAGAGTTGGGCTCAAACATGGCCGCAGCCTACAAAAAAGAGCCAAGTCCCAGTGTTCATGCTTCTCCCTTCCTGCTGGAAAACAAAATGGCCACGTAGCAGCCATTTTGTTCGCTTCAGGATGGGAGGGAGAAGGGAAGGGAGGGGAGACGCAAAGCAGGAGAGAGCACGCGGGAAGAATGGAGGGGGGGAAGAGGGAGGGAAAGGGGAGGGTGTTAAATTCAACAGGAACCAAAAAGCTCTGCAGAGATCCCTGTCTGCGTCCTCCTTTCCTGACGCTGGGGACTGAACAGCCTGCATGGCCCCGCGGCGGGACCCAGAGAGATGGACACAGAGGGACTGACGTGAGGTCAAGTCTTCCACCTTGCCAGAGCTGGTGGAGCTTGAATTGAACCCCTGACGTTAAAGGGGTTACRTTTCCTTCCCGGGGCCTGGCGAGGCGCCTCCATCCTGCCTACTGGCACAAGGCTGGCTATAGCTCCAGCCATCAGTGGCCCTAAGGAGAAGCATGGCTCCCAGTGCATGGCTCCCATCTGCATGAAAGCTCCCAGTGGGAACAGGGCAGGAGAACGGAAAACAACCTGGTAGTGTCAAGCTCCTGAACTTCCCTGGACAGGAAACTGTGTAAATAACACCCCCAGGAGGGTGTCGGGAGAGGGGAGAGGAACCCAGAACTGGCAACAAGGCCTTYGGGATAGAGGTTTGTAGGCAGAAAGGACAGTGTAGACCTTGGAAACCAGATCCGCAATTGTAGTGAGGTGGCTCAGGGAGAAATGTTTTAATGGTGTTAGCTAGGTTCAAATCTCTTCCTCCCCTTCCATCCAAGTCCCTTCATTCCTCATCTGACAGCAACAYGCAAAACCTTGATGCATCAAATGCCATAGTTCTGTGTGGCCAAGGCCCCGTTATAAATGCGTTTCAGCTACTGAAACCATCTTCAGCCCAAAGCCTCTGGAATGCTCTGGGACATGAGAACTATGAGGTTCCCCACTGAAGGAGCTAACATTCATCAGCCATGTCTGCCTAGCAAGACTCCCCACAACTCTTCAGAAGGCCCTTGAGGTTGAGTAAGAGCCAAGCACAGCAGGGAAGTGCCAGCAGCTGCTCCATATTACCAGACATCCCAGGGTGCAGGTGTCTCCCATCCTTCTGGGCACACCAAGAAGAACAAAAGGCTGAAAGCAGTAGGAAGAAGTGCTTTGAGGCACTCTGGAAGGAGCAGTGCAGCAGGGCTTCCTATCGCTAGTTCTGTGACCGACTAACTGCCTCCAGTCTGCAAAGCACTTCTCAAGCTCCTGCAGTTTTACTGCTACAGCAGGGCATTGCACCTTCCAGTTTAGACAGCATGTCTGTGGCTTGAGGGACAAGAGAGGCATGGGTTGAAACCAGCTGGAAAGAAGTTCCCAGTTACAAGCCTAAGATGAAGGGAAATGCGTGTGCCAAAACTTAGCACAATTTTCAAACAATTAAAGATCTTTTGGGTGTATGTGTGTGTAATCTGTAAGAAAGGGTGTTGTCCAAGTTAATATCATGTTTGCATGGGATAAATTTTCGAGGCTAAACCTGGTATGCTTTCTCCMGTCACTGGAAAGGGGCAATTTCCCTTGAAAAGCAATTCAGAAGAGGAACTCACAGTCTAGTGGAATGAAGAATCTTACCAACTTTCTTCAGATTAATCTAAAATCTCCAGATGTGGCTTATTACAGATTATTAAAATGTCCTTGAAGATGAACATCACCTGTAACAAGTTCTATCAATGACTGCCTGTCTTAACTTCTCATTCAGGTAAGTGGTGGGCAGCTGCAATACCTATTTCAAAGGCAGATTTGTGCTGTGGATATCAGCTCAGTACTCTAGAAGTTCTCAAGGTATTTGGAGGACCAGTTCCTGGTTAGTTCAATAGTATTTGACAAGTTGAGTTTCACTTGAAAACTCTAGCCTTTGCTCTGAAAGAATATTGCATTTATTGTGCAGAATTTTTTCAGGAGCAGCATTAAAGCAGTCTGCAGCATAAGGATGAAAAATCTCTAGGTGTTTCTACCAAGAGAGACAGGGTAATGGCTATGTGAAATATGTCAATATGATGCTAGGAAAAAGAAAGTATTGAATTGCTCAGGCACAAATGCTTTTCTAGAGAGGCAAAACTGCAGGCACTCTGACAGAGTGAAAACCTTTATTGTTATCCTTTATCTATGTGAAAACCTCTTAGTAATAAAGACTGGCTATTATATGTTTACAGGACAGAGTGTTTTACCTTTCCCAGCAACACAGCCACTAGATCAGCTAGGCAGTATCTTCTTTGTGCTTCCCGAGCTGGAGAGATAGTGGGTTATAGACAAGCACACCATGGGCCTGGCATCACTGAGGACATTAGTAACCCAGCTAAAACTGCAGATAATCCCTCAGTACCGTTTGCTTATTCAATCAACCTTGGTTATAGTGGTGGTGTGTGTTTGAGGGGTGAAAGACGGGAATCTAAGAGGAAGTGAGGCCTCTTAGCATGGAGGGGAAGGTATCCGACTGCATAAACAGTGGAAAGATATCATGAACACACAGGTTTTGTGGATGTAAGCTGTGATGTTGGTTTATATTGAGAGGCCAGTGTGAATGCCATTGAGATGCTGGAGTGTGACAAAGAATGAGGGAGAGCTGGTGTGTGGAGACGTATATTTGTAGCCTCTAATATGCCTRTCTCCTGTCCCTGAGCTGCTGTGGGTTTTGCTAGTGCTAGATCAAGATGCGGTCGTGAAAGGTCTGCAGGATAGGCCAGTTGAGGTGCTGCTGCTCTGACCTCACCAGAGCACTTGTTCAAGCACATCTTTGATTTACTCAATCCCCAGGAGATTCTCTTCATTAGGAAAGGAACCGTTCAATGCAAGGGTCAGTGCTCATGATTCCACATGCTTCTGCTTGCTGCTTAGGCRTTTGAAAGGTTTGTCTGTTGATGGCTCATATTAGGCAGAGCTAACAAGTGTTGTCTGACTCTGGATCAGAGCTGGGTAGGGAAAAACGAGATTGTTCATTACTGTTTGTGATTGGTGGTCCTGAGGCAGGGTCTGCGATGCTGTCTTGAGTCTTGCAAAGAACTATATCCTTGTGTTTCATCTCTGTCTCCCAACAGAGATATTCCATATTGGAAAGCTGAGGAAATCATCTGCTCATTGTCATTTGTTTGAGTGTCTGGGCTTCCCTGGCATTAAAGCTTTGCCTCTGGCACTCCGCTAGCATGTCTTCAGGACTTATCCTCTGGTTTATTCATGTCCCAGTGAGCCTGTACAGAGTCTCGCTGTCATCTCTCACAAGTGCTTTTCTACCTGTGCTGCCTATTTTGCTTCTGGTTCATGAAGCCTAGAGTGGTTGAAAATGTGAGTAAGAAGCAAAGGGACTGGGTTCGTTCACGGACAGGGAAAACTTTTCTCATGACTGGGGAGAAAAGACATCAGCTTTCCTGCTTAGTTGATACCAGTGTCTCTACAAACCCAGCTGGCTTCTCTGAGTGTATCTGGATGGATTCTCTTCTCCATGTTTGTCCGGTGGGCTTGAGCACTCTCTCAGGAGACCTTAGGACTGCTTCATTTCTACTGCAGGGGGACCATGTACATAAGGTCACCACAGCAAGAACAAAATTGTTTGGGGGAAAAAAATCATTTTGCACTGCTGAGCATCCAGTCTTAGCAAGTCACTTTGCCTTTGTTTTCCCCTTTGGGAGACAGATGCTCCCTACCTGCAACGCTGAGAAGGTTAATTAGTTAATGTACATTAGTACATTAGCAGCATGTGCTTTGAGCAATGGAATTGCTTTAGCCAGTAGATCTCCAAAGCTGCAGTCTAATACTGTCTCTAATAAGGATGGGCTCCCCATTTTTATCAGTCAGGACACGTGACAGCCTGACCAGTGTTTTTCTGGTTGTTTATCTTCCATGGCCTTGTTTGCACATAGCCACTACCAAAAACTCTTCTCTGTCCAGCAGGTAGGATTTATTGCTCCTTTTTCAGTAGCAGCAGAACACAGAACAATGTAGGGCCTATGCAAACAAGTACTGYTGTTTTCTTTTGCTTTTCATTTATTCCTTGGTGGTGGTAAGTCAGCATGTTCCAAAACAAACAAAAATCACAAGATTTAAGACCCAGAGAGCAGTCTAGAGCAATGTAATAGGGGCTGAAGGCAGGTTGAACATAGATGTTAAGCAACAAGTGCCCCTTAAAAGCAAATTAAATGCCTAAATACCTCAAATTATTTCTGATCAGTTGTGATGTTTTGGCACTCTCTGCGTGGCAGTGATGTTCACTGTGTTAAGGAAGCTCCAATGACCGAATGCAACACAAGCAAGAGTTAATATAACTTCAAGTTCACACTGTTTGAGTATACTGGACACCAGGACTGGGGATTGCAACCTTCAGATTTTTGCCCTCATTCTATCACCAAGCTTGACCTTTCAGAAGACCCTTAAGGACCATGCAAGCTTGAGCCACTGTTTATGARGAAAAATTATTCTGCAGGCCAACTCCTCCTTTGACTTCAAACCAACAAGCTCCCTGCTGTTTGCAAGCCAATGCAAGACCATCAGGTGCATTCTGCATAGCAGGGCAGGATTGCCCAGGAAAAAGGGTGGAACAAATCCTCAAGATTCTGTGAAGACACCTATCAGTTTTAACCAGCAAGACATTACAAGCCTGAGGTGAGGGCAAGAGGTGATCAGCAAGACTCAGCAAGACTTGCTGAGGTGATCAGCAAGACTTCACAAGCCTGAGGTGACAGTTAAGCATAATYCACCTTTACCTGCTCAAGGTAGACGGAGCTCAGCTGAGCAGCTGATGTCTGGAAAGTTGAGCTTATCAACATGTTACAAAGACACAGTCATGGCAGCCGTGGCTCATAGTGAGCCTTGTTTTCTGGCTCCTTAGAGAGGCCATTGCAGTTGCAGATAGGAAAAGAGGCCGGGAGGCACCTGCCTGTGTGCTCTTGATGCGCAAGGATGAGCAGATGCGTTGATTACACAGGGAGAAATGGACACTAATCACATCCACATCCACCAGCTGCAGGATTTCCTCCTGAGCCSTAGAGGACAGGAAGCCCTTACCTGCTTCGTTATCCTGGCTCCATTAGCCCCTTCCACTGTCTTGGGAACCACATCTTGCCTAATCCTCTGAGGAGAGCAAAACAGAGATCCAGGTGGGAATTGCCACAGTGCTCAGGCAGGGCTTAGGTCCAACRTGAGGTCAGGGGCTTATCTTGGTGTCAGCTCCAGGACAGCCAGGTTCCAGTGGCCCAAACAGTGCAGCCCAGTGCCCATGAGCAACCCTCCACCACCAAACGTGCTGCCTTGCTCTGTCCTCTCACACCTCACCTTTTGCAGCAGCCAAGTGATAGCAAAGATAAACGAGCGACAAGCAGCTCCACAATCGCAAAGCCAGACTACGGAAGAAGCGAAGGGAAATTTGGGAACGAAGCATGTGAGACCAAGAAAACTGTAGCAAGTAAAATAAATATCAGTTCTTCCAAGGACCAGCTCTTGGGGGTTTGGGGGGATAATTTGGACCCAGGTGCTTTTGGATACTCCATGTTCCCCTTGGTGTGTGAAGTCGTTAGCATCAGCTCTCTTTGGGATGCATTTCTGTGTGGATCCCGCTAAGCCTGTGCCCCTAAATTCACTGGAATGAGCTGTTCCTCAGTGGAAAGGCTGAGGGACCTGCACGGGCTGAATTCAGTGTTGGCTCCTTCTCCTTCTCCACCATGGGCAGCCACTGCAGGGGCAAAGCCGACCACATGGATGGTCCTGGAGAAAGGGAGCACAGCAGTCCCTGCAAATGTAAAGCAGGTGATTTTCATGAGGCTGACTTTTGCTCCAGGTTACAGGAAAAAAAAAAAAAAAAAAAAAAAAAAAAAAAGTAGCAGGGGGAGGAAGGGAAGGAAAACAGAGTCCAAACTCTGCTATGTCAAATCTGGCCCTTTTAAGGAAAGGAAATTTCCCAGAGCCACCCTGAACAAACCAGGAGCCTGATCCTGCTCTTGGGAATGTCACTGTAAACAGAGTGGCTGCTATCACTGCTGGAGAGGTTTATAGTGGCCAAGGAAGGCTCAAGCCTTGCAGAAAAACTCGGGATGTTCCATCCGCAGGTGGAGCAGAGCTCACACCAGAGCTGCCTGAGAGCAAACTCCAGATTCAGAGGCGATACATGGCAAAAGGATCCAGCTCCCAGTTTCAGGAATTTATCCTTTTTGCTGAGCCATGTTCTGGAAGCACAAGACCCATTTTGCTGCAAACTGCGGAATAAAACAGCTGTGGCCCTTGGCTGCATTGGCTCTTCCAGGGGTGCCAGATGTTTTGCTTAGGACACGTCAGAAGTGTCTCTCTCCAGTTTGGGCTCTCCTCCATGGCTTTTTCCAGGGAAGTAGTATAGTTTGGGGGCAAATTGGGAAATGGCTTGTTCCACCTCACGCTCAGCTTATGTGATTAATCTGCAAGGAGAGAGCTCAACTGACCAGCAAAAAAATTAGTGCTCCCTTCTCATTAGCATTAAGCATCCAAATGTAACCTGGCATGCAAATCAGCTCTGGCCCCACAACAGCTCTCCTTGGGATGCTGGGGCTCAATCCCGAGATTCCCACAGCTCCTGCTAAYGGCAACACAGGAATTTCAATTCCCAAACCAACTGCGGTGCCCTGTGGAAGCCAAGGAGCAGATCCCGGAGTTGTGAGGGAACTGCCGCCTCCCTGGTCTCGCAGGTGAGTGCAAAACRTGCCGGGCAGCCTGAAGGACGGTGTAAAACCCAGCACCACACCGGCACAAACTTGTCCCAACAGGGACTTTGGTGCCAGGCGGCCTTCGCCACCCCGTGCGCGGTGTTTTAGCCTCACGGCACCTACCCCAGCAGGGCCCCGGAGAAGGGGCGCACGGAGGGGACACCGAGAGCCCAGCGCTGCGCCCTGGCCGCCCTGCCCCGAGTGCAAAGCTGTGCAGAGCCAARAAGCCGCCAAAGCAGCTCCGGGAGCGGGCGGGATACGGAGCCAAAGCGCGCCTGGCAAATTCAGGCCTGGGCATTTAGCGGCCGGTTTTGAAGGCTCTCCTGTACGGCCATGTGTCACTCCCTGAAAGAGGGTGGGTTTTTGTGGGGTTTTTTTTTTTTTTGGAGGAGGGAGGAGGAGGGGGAAGCCGGTGAGGAGGAAGGAGGAGGAAAAATTTGGTGAGCGAGGAGGGGCGGCTCGCATGGCTGCCGAGCGCTGGCGAAGCACGCGGCGGCGGGGAGGGCGCCGGGCGCCCGTGCCCTGCGAACAAGCGGCTTTTGTGGCGGCCCCAAAGGGGCCGAAATGAAGTTTGACAGAAAGAGGACGGATTCGCAGGCGCCGGGGCCGCAGCCCGCCGTTGCGCGCGGCCAGGAAGAGCCGGGGAGCGGCGGTGCCAAGCCTTGCCCCGCGGGCCGGGAGCTCCCCGCCACGAGGCGCGCGGCCGCGTTCCTCCYGCCAGGTGCTTCCACAGGAGCACCCGCAATGATAAACTCCTCTCCTAAGCGTTAAGGGCCGCCATGGCGCATGGGAAACGTCCTSCTGTCTCCTTCCCAGGGAAGCCCTCCGTGCCCGTGGTGCCCGCCAGCTTCCAAATGGTTAACGCCTCGCACGAGCAGCCCGCGGGAGCTCCCCGCTTCCCGCATTGCTCCCGGTCAAAACACGCCCCCCCCCCGTGAGAAAAAAAAACAGGAAAATTATCCTGCTCCTGTGACCAACGCCGGGCACCTTCCTGCTCCTGTGAGCCTTTCCCTCGCACAGCGAGGAGCCTGCGGGGCTGCTCAGCGTGAGGAGCCCCAACCACGTTAGCTGCGGCTGCCATGTTGAATTGCAAATCCGACATGATTCGACATATTTTTTGTTGTTGTTTTTCCCACCCTTCGACAGTGCCCGGCGCGGAAAGAAAGCGGCAGCGGGTGCCAGCGGCTCTGGGGGCGAGGAGGGCAGGGAGAGGAATCGCCCTCAGTTCCTGCTTCAAAGGCGGTGTGTAGGGAGCGGGCCGGCGGCTCCGCGTCCCGCACCGGAGCACAGTGAGGTTCAGACTCGGCCCTTTTGGCACCGAGGGCCGGGGAACTCAAAGGGAAAAGGGGTTCGGGGAGAAGGGAGGTTAGAGCCGCGACAAAGGGCCTGAGCAGTTGAGCAATGAAACAGGATTTCAAATTCAAAGGCAAGAGAAAGAGGAAAAAAAAGAAAAACAAACAAACAGAATAAATAAATAAATAAATAAATAAACCCCCAAAATTAAGAGTGAGGTTTGATTCCGTACCAAGGCAGCAAGAGAGACGCACCGTGGAAGAGAGTGGTTTTGTTGTTGAGTGGTTGCTGGATTTAGCTCCGCTTATCCGGACAATCACCAGGGAAGGATCCTTTTCCCGAGAAAGGCCAGTTTGGGTGAGACAGCTTTTTTTTTTTTTTCCCCCCCTCTCCCCCCTTCTCTTCCTCGCTCGCGCTCTCCCCTTTCCCTTCTCCGCGCTGCTCGGCGCCAAGGAATGGGCGGTGCCTGGATGCCAGGCTTCATCCGAACGAGACACCCAAGGCCAGTGCAGAGGCTGGCACAAAGGGGAGCTTGGCAGGGATTCCTGCGCTCGGCGCCGCGCGCGCCGCCCGCGGGACCCGCTGGCCTCGGGACCCGAGCGGCTCCGAAACAAAAAAAATGCAAAAAACAAAAAATACCCCAACCGAAAATAGGCAATGGGCGCTCTGCCGTGAGTCTAGGGGRAAAAAAGAAAAAAAAGAGAAGAAAAATAAAAGGATAGAAAATCTACAAGCCAAAACCTTCCTCTTCATCGGCACGGGTTAAACAAAAGGCCGAGGGTTTGGGTTATTTTTTCCTCCTGCTGCTTGTCCCGCCTGGCCCCCACCCTGGCTCCCTCCTGGCACCCTCGGGCACGGCGCCCTCGCCCGCCGCGCGCGCGAAGCGCAGAGCCCGGCTCCCTCCTTCCTGCCCGGAGCACGACGGGAGGCGGCGGCTCCGGGAACACGGACACGCACACCCAGCGCCACGGCCGAGGCCGGCGGGGGGAGGGAAAAAATAATAAAGGACCAAAAAATGGGTATATATAAACGCAGCGAGCATGGAGGGAAACGGCCAGCGCGGGGAGCGTTGGGTTGGGGGGCGCTTGGGTTCGGGTGGAGATTTTTCCGGCCTTTTTATCCGGCCTCGAGTAGCCGGGTCGTGCGGATGGTTAAAAAGGGAAGTAGCGGCAGATTGGGAAAGAGAAGGAGGGGGGGAAGCTGACGGCGACGCCGCTGGGGAGATGCCAAAAAAGCACAACAAAAACCCCACATTTTTGTTGTAAGCAAACGGGAAGGAGAAGCGGCGGGGGGAGAGCCGACGGGCACGGGGCGCGCGCGGGAGCCGAGCGCGAGGCAGCCCCGCGGCCTGCGCGGCCGCGCTCGCCTGGCAGCCGCGCGCTGGCACCGCTCCGCCGGCCGCGCCGAACAAAGCGGGCGCTGACGGCGCGCCAAGTGACAGGCGCATCTCCCGCATGTTAATCCCGAGCGGACCCCCCCACCCCGGCCGAACCGCCAGCACCCCCCCGGCCGCCACGCACACACCCAAAGGCGGCCGCGCGCCCCAGGGCACCCACGCGAAGGGGGAAAGGGCCCCTCGTGCCCAAGCGGCACTGGGAAAGCCAAAAATCTCCCCTGGGCCTCCRAGGGTTTTTCCCTCTCTTTCTATTTTTTTTTTTTAAATCAAAACAAGCGCTGCAGCCACCCCGGGGGCCGCGGGCGGACGAGGCCGCTCGGCATCGGCGGTACCTGTTCCCGCTGTCTTCCTCGCTCGCCTTTGGACGCGTGACAAGAGCGGGCTYGCCTCTGGTGGGCTCTCGGAGCCGCGGGGCTGTAACCCTTTGCAGGAAGTTGGCACCGATCCCAGGTAGGACTTTACTCCCAGATTTCCCCCCCCGCCGTCTCCGGCAGCCACCCCGGTCAACCTCCGCCTCCCCGCCCTCCGCTCCGCGTCGCCCACCCGCTCCGATCACCCCCCCATGGCGCTCCCGGCACCCCGCGCTCTCCCCGCCGCGCGCCTCCCGGAGCGCCCGGTGCCCACGGGGACGGCAGCCAAGGCGGACGCGCGCGCGGCACGAACGGCAGCCCCYCATTAAGGCTGGCCCAAGCGGGGTGGCAAGCGGCAACGTCCCGCGCCKGCGCCCAAAAAACGCCACTTTCCACATGTTGGGGGGGGGTAAGACTGGGTGGCGAGGCCAGCACGGGGGGAGCTCTCTCAAGAGGACGTTGGGGTTTTTTTTTTTGGTCATTGAACCGCTCTTTTTGGGTTTGGTTTTTTTTTTTTTTTTTTCTTTTTTTTTTTTTTTTTTTTTTTTAAAAAAATACGTTATGGGGATTTTTAGTCTTCAGAATTTTGTAGTGCAGGAGCATATTGGAAGTATGTGCCTATGCGTGTATCTAAGATGTGATATCCTGTCATTTTTTTTTTTTTTTTCTATGTGTTTTTTGTTTGTTTTTCTAAAAAAATACGCTATGGGGTTTTTTGGCCTGCCACACTAGACCTGAACCCGAAGGGAAAAGGGGACGATGAAGAAGAAAGGGAAAAAAATATATAATAATTTAAAAAAAAAAATGGAAAAACAGCGCCGATGCAGTGAGGACAATGCCCAGGGAAACGTCGAGCTCGCCAAGCCCCGCGCCCGCCCCGGCGCACCGCGCTCGCCCGCTCGCCTCGCTCCTCGGCTTCTCCCTTTTTTTTTTAGGAGACTCCCGGTGCCTGAATTGTTCCGGTCCGCAAGCGGAGGAGGGAGCCGGCACACGGCCCCGGTGGCGCGGGGCTGCCGAGAGCCTCGGCGGCCGAGCAGGCGGCCGGGCGGGCGGGCGGGCGCCGGCGGCTCCCGTGGGCAGCCGGCGAGAAGAGCAAGGCTACATTAACATCCAATTAATGCCGTGTTTAACGAAGGAGACAGAGGCGGCTGTTGTTTTATTGCCCGGTTCTTTTCAGTCGCAGCTGACAGGCAGCAGGGAAGGCACCCCTGCTCTGAGTGACGTCATCATATTTTATTTTTTTTTTAATTTTTTTCTTCTCCTCTCTTTTTTTTTTCCCCCTTTCCTCCCCCCTAACCACCCCCCCACGCTCCTTCCCTCCCGCCCTGGCTTTTCCTCCTCCAAGTTTCTCGGCGACATCTCAGCAGCTCGGGAACTCGCGGGCGACTTCCCCCCTTCTCCGCCTCCGGCCTCCTTTGCCCCCCTTCCCCGACGCCAGCCCTCGAGAGAAAACAAAACGCTCCGAACCCACGCCGACGTCTTTGTCCTTCCGACAAGAGGAAAGGGCGAACGCTCGGATAAACGGGCGGCGGCGGCGCGCGCCCGCGTGGCTGCCGGCGTGCCCGCGTCCCCGCCGCGGCTCTGCCGAGATGGCTCTCGCCGCTTGTAAAACTTGGAGGCATGTGACTCCGCTCCCAGCCTCCTTTGGCAGCGTGACAAGAGCTGCCCTGGTGGCTTTTAAGGAAGAAACTCAATTCGGAGAGATTAAGGCGTTACGGGCGGGTTCTAACCGAGGCCCCCACAGAGGTTAGGGGCAGCGTCGAGCGGCGCCCGGCCCGTCCGCAGCCTGTCGCTCCATCGCGGTGGAGCGGGGAGAGGAATCGCATTGGGAGCGGGAGAGATGGATTTATCAGCTTCTGCTCTTGGCGTCTCCCTCCTCCCCCTGCAGGCCGCGGCGGCCGGAGGGGCCCAGAGCCAGCACCGACCCATCGCCACCGTGGCCTCGACACGGTGCGTCCCTCTCCAGCCTCCCCAGGCTTGTGCTGGGGAGCCTTCCAGCTCCAGAGGGTTCCGAATGTGCCCCGGCATCTCTGTCAGCGCAGGCTGCGGCCCTCGTGGGAGCGCCAAGGATGGCTGCGGCGGGGATGAAGGAATGAGGGCAGGACAGTGGCAAGCAGCTCCTTCCCTGCACGCGCGGCCATCGGCCACGGAGGCCACAGGCCTCGCAGCAGAGCTCCAAGGGTCGGAGCGCCTCCCAAGAACYGCCTGGGAACTGCGGGAGCGGGATGTGGTGGCCATGAGCCCTTGTGGGCCCGGCCTCGGCACGGAGCATGAGGAGCTGCCTCCGACATCCGTGTGGAAAGCGAGGGTCAGGCCCGGCCTCAACATGGAGCACAAGGAGCTGCCTCCGAGATCCCTGTGGAAAGCGAGGGTCAGGCCCGGCCTCAGCGCCGAGCACAAGGAGCTGCCTCCGAGATCCCTGTGGAAAGCGAGGGCCGGGCCCGGCCTCAACATGGAGCACAAGGAGCTGCCTCCGAGATCCCTGTGGAAAGCGAGGGCCGGGCCCGGCCTCAACATGGAGCACAAGGAGCTGCCTCCAAGATGCCTGTGGAAAGCAAGGGCAGCCTTCACCTCGGCCTCCCTCCCCATCAGTGGCCAGGAGCCCTGGGGCCAAATCCCCATCAGTTCCCGCTTGMTGATAAGCAACACACAGGGAAAGGCAGCGACCTGCCCGTGGGTTTTCACACAGCAGAGAGTCAATATTTAAACACAGGTTTGTTTCCTTGCTAGGCAGTGAAAAGACAGAGCCCTGGACAGGGGTCAGAGCTACCTGGCTCCATCCCACACTGCTCTCCTGGCTCAATCAACCCCAGYTCTAGTCTGGATGCCCCTGTTGTGGGCATCCCATCAGCTGCGAGCACTGGGTAGGGCACCTGCTAACGAGCTGATTAAGCTCGTTATTTTATTTAAGCCCAGAAGTTGCTGTTCAGAGAAAGTTTGAGCTGGTTCTTGGTGTAGATCTGGTGCCTGGGGTAGGCTTATTTTGAGGTAAGGARTAAGAGGAGCCTGTCCTAGAAAGCAGGAGAAGGTAAGAAAATGTTTCACTGCTCTCCTGATAGCAATCTGAGTTAGGCTGAGTTTGTGCATTAGCCTGTGCTTTYTATCTGTCTTTGAAACACAGTTTAGTTCTGTTTAAATTGATGAAAAGTTACATTTGGTGCAGATTTAGTGGAAATAGTTAATGGGAAAGCAACAGTGTCTTTTACTACTGTGGTGGCAGCCAGGCCTCACTAGGAGGGCAAAGACGTTGCTGAGCAGCAGAAAATGGTCATAATTTTGTAGATAYAAGTACAATTCTCCATGAGCAGGTGCTGTGAGATAGTGCTGGCTCCTGAGAAACAAGACACCAGCTTGTGATGTGACAAAGTGTCCCATGTTGGGCTAAGATCTTGCAAGCTGAGGGCRGGATCTGTGCCTGGGAGCTTTATCYCCCCMTGGATGACCTTTTCCAGATGGCTCCTCCAAGACAGTTCTGTTGGATACTGTTTTCTCAAACAAATAAAATACCTACATATTTTTCCAATATGACCTGGACTGTTTTCTGCTGCCTTGAAAGCTGAAATTGGTGTGTTAGTGGGATTTCAARCAGTTACCTCCCCATTTAGCCCAGGGGCACCCAGTGAAGTTTGCYCAACCAAAATCCATGCTGCAAATCCTGGGTAGGGTTATAGGGAAGGAGCTGAAGGCATCTTGGTTTGCAACAACCCTTTTACCTCCTGCCCTTTGAGGAAGGAATGAGTWGCTTGCTTAATCCAAAATCATCCCTGGGTAAGGAAAACTGTTATCCGGTACAAATGARCATCTATAAAAAGGAAACATTCAAGAGAAGCTTTTATAGCTGTATTTCAGAGCACATTTAAATCCTCTTTGAAATCATCTCGTGTTACAGAATAGGACCATGCATTATTTTACTTATGGGACTGTAACATAAGCTCTACTGGGGGAAGGCTGAGGGGGAAGGAAGGAATGGACTGACYGCATGACACTGAGGAGAGCTGGGCTTGGAATTGCTGGTCCCAGCACACACAAATCCTGTTACGGTCTCTTGGACCTTGCCTGGAGATGCAGATTGAGCCCATCTGTTAGAGGAAAGCGCCTGAGCAACAGCAGGCTGCATCCCTGAAGAACATGAGATGTGGCCCCAGCTACCTCCCAAATGTGTGCAGGTATCAAGAAGCCACCCAGGGAGCAGGACAGAGACCTGGGAAATGCCCTGGGGCTGCAGGGCAGGACGTCAGCCTGTGTTAGCAGCRCGTGGGAACTCGGTCCCCGAAAGCTCCTCCTGAGTCCAGTGACAGAAGTGCAGCACATGCTGAACTGGATGCAAAAGACTGCTTTGTGGAGCAAGAGGGGAACTGAAATGGGGGAAGTCTGCCTGGCTGCAGTAACAGCACAAGCTGGTGCAAAAACTGTTGTCTGGGGAGCTGAGGATAAATTCTGTCCCGCTGTTGTGGGTGGGCTCTGCTATGCAAAGGCCCAACCACATCTGAGCATCTTCAATCCTTGCATGTGTGAATAGCCCCTAATCCTGATGCCTCTCAAGTCTTCGGCCAGCTACGCATTTAATCCTTCATTCCAGACAGTAACAGACCTAATGTCTGTATTGCAAGGTGAGTTCTCTTGCTTCCTAGTGTTCAGCAGGAAGAGACCCTGCGCAATATTGCACGGCTCCTTGTCCATCGGGTGATGCTCAGACCTGCCTCGCCCTCAGGGATGTGCACACCCTGCTCATCTGCGTTGCACCCAGCAGGACTGAGCACCCTCAGTTAAAATCTTCGATGCAGCTGATCCCATTGAGCCAGACCATTGCCAAAGGCTGCCCTGGAGCAGTCAGCGTGCAGTGCACATCCTTTCAAGTGCTGCCCTCACTTCTGTTCAAGTCCCAACACTGTCTTGGAGACAAAACTTATCTGTCTCTGTAGGATGCTCTTTCCTTTATCTGTTCTGATATCACTTTCCTTTCACATTCAGAGGAGGTGGTGTGTTCCCTAGTCCTCAGGTACTCACAAAACACTTAGGTATGGATCCCAGGGTTGTTCTCACCTGGAATGAGCTCCCAGTCACACAAATGTGTGCCCAGAAGGGATGCAATGGGAGATGTATTAGCATGGCTTTCCCAGCAAAGCAACATTGGATCTTTTGCCTCTTCTCAGTGTGGGCAGAACAAAGCAGTCTTTTGTCCRTGCACTGGGTCTCAGCAAATGCTTTGGGGTTGATTTGTTTAGTACCTGGGCATTTTCTGCTTTAAAAACAGGCTGCTCTAGTATCTCCAGCAGCGTGAACCAAAGAGCCAACTACCTTCTACTTTTTCTGCATCATCATGGTTTTCATCATGGTTGAGTTGGCTGCAAAGAAGGTGTTTTGGCCCAGCGAGAGGCTGAAACCAGCCTGCTGCAGGCCAGTTTGTCACTGGCCTCGCTGGAGACGAGGCGGCTTGTTCTGGTACTGTGGACTTCGGACTGGAAAGGAACGGTACGTATATATCAAAACAAGCTTGGAGTTTCTTGGTGAGTCCAAGTTCATCACTCCTCCCCAGGAGCCGGGGGAGTTAATCGATGGGGAAGCAGGACGCGGGCGCTCTGCGGAAGAGCAGGCTGGAACCGCGGAACAGCTGGCCCTGAGGAAGAAGAGCAGGCAGGTTATCCAAGGCAGCCAAAGGGTTGCCTGTCCTCTGCACCAGGACCACCGAAAGCCRTGCTGCCAGAGGAAGCCCTGTGAGCAGCACCACGCTCCCTCACCTGCTCCCTGAGATATCTCCAGCAGTGGATCCAGGATGTGAAGGCGGGAGCGTAGGGAGGGAGGCCAGCTCGCAACCTGCACGGCAACGAGACGGAGCTGAGACGGTGTCCGCGTGTTATCCAGGCCCAGAGGTAACACAAGGGCAACRGTAAGGGTAAGTGGGAACACAGGAACAGTGTCCGTGCTGGGCTGGAAGCCAAACGACTGCTTTGTTATTTAAACGGCAGCAGATCATGTAATTTAATTATCCCCGAGTATACAAACAAGTAGCGCTAGGTAGATATGTTCAGAGTCCAGTGCTGTCCACGGGATCTCTACCTTTGAGGACAAACATCATGGCAATGTAGCACTGAGGGGCTTCCCATAAACACGGACACAAGAAGAGCAACAGGAAGGAGTGGGATTGGGAAAACAAGCTGGGCTAAAGGAGGTATCCCTGCCTTGCTCAGGTCCATCCCATGTCTCCTCTTGCTCTTGCAGCTGATGAGAGATCTGCTTTCTCCTGTACTGCTCGGAGTCCCTAAAGTCCTTTTGATACCTTCTGCCTCTGGTCCAGCTGAACCCAGATGATGCCACCACAACTCTGCCTATTCCTCTTCACTTCGACTTTTATCCTGCCCTTGTCTGCACTCTCTGATCTAAAACTATAAGCAAGCTGGGACAGAAAATGARCTGGCTCTGCAAAGGTGCCTTATAGTTTATGGTTCATGTGAAAGCTTTACAATCATTAGCAGAGGATTTGGACAACAAGGGAGCAGGAGAAAGGAACAAAAACGTTAGATCTYCCTGTGACTGACGTACCCGCAGTTGTTCACCGCCATGAGATCTCCCACAAGAAGGAAGGGGTACGTCAGCATGCTCACAGCAATCTGCAGGCAAAGAAACCTGGTAGTATCTCTCCAGTGTCCATCATGTCAACAGTGCTAGTTACTGCYGTTCTAGCTTTTGCACGTTAGCTAAGTTATCCTGAGCTCTGCACAAAGCCCAGGCTTCAAGTGCTACAGCTTCTTCCCCAGACTCTCTCACCACAGACGGGCAGGAAGAGGTGGAAATGACGTTGCCTACATACCCCCATCACGAACTTCGTGTAGCTCCGGATCACCGATGCCTGACTGAACTGGAAAGACAGAAACCAAAGGGATGGTGGAGGAGGTGGCTCTGAGCAGAGTGCCACGGTCATCGCGTGGCACCCCTCTGAGAGCCTGACATGAACCAGCCTGGGGCAGCGCAGCATGCTGGAGAGCCTGAGGCCTGTGTGTTAGGCCAGCCCTTGCTCCCCATTAATGCCTTGCAACAGTGAGTCACTCACGTTATCGTCCACCGCGTACGTGTTGATGAAGTGTGCCAAGAGGTTGCAGCACCACAGGAAGATGACATCCCCCAGGATGTGAGGGACCAAGCCGCTAAAATGGTAAAAGAAGGAGGAAGAAAAAAAAAAGGTATAAGGTAACAGCAAGGTCTCAACCTACTGCCTCTGCTTTCAGCTCTCACTGATGAGGGTCAGTGCTCCCAGCTCTTAGTCATCCAAATAATGATGTTTGCCCTGTGCTTAAGGGGTGACTGGAGATCAGTGGTCTAAGAGGCTCAAAAAGGGGCCTGAGAATCAAATTCATTGAGAGGTGCTCCACCTCTCAAGCCTGGTGAGATGTCAAGGAGATGTGGACTAGGAAAGATTTTTTTTAAGATGACAAATCATTAAAAGCTCCTAAGCCAGAGCAGCAGATGAAAAAGCCTGCAGGCTGCAGTGACCCAATCCAACCACTTCCACAACCCAGCAAGAGGCATGCCAGTGCTGGAGGACTAGGACAAGACATTTTTGAGCTCTGACAGCTTAAGTGTCTGTTTGAGCCCTGCAATCACCTTTCTGTCCTGCTGGCAGCCAGGAGGCTGCTGCAGATATGATGGGAAGTGAGGTAAAGACATCAGGGAACAGAACTCTAAAGCATTTCAGGGGAGGGATTTATCTCTAGTAAGGTGTGCATCCAGAGTGAGCATGTGCTGCTGATAAAGCTGTGTATGGGTAAAAAGGGTAAGAGAAATAAGTGAACCTCCATGACTTTTCATGGAGTGGATATGTTTGGATTGCACTAGGAGGGCTGAGAGGAGAAAGGGAACAGTTTGGTCCTACAGGCGGTTTGCAGCCCCTCCATGGCAATGGGATTTCCTAGCAGAGCYGTAGCGTGTGTAGAACTTCAGAGCCCTCCTGAGACATTTTGGGTTGGGTTAAAGCCTTTCCTGTGAACTATTAAGTTTAATTAGGCTACCAATGGTGTTTATTTTATGTGGGGGAAGGGAATGCAGCTGGCTTTTCACGTGTGCTTTCCTAGCATGGTGCACAGCTGAAGGAGAGGGCAGCGTGATGGGCAACATGCTCCAGCCATGCCCCATGGGGAACATCTGCCCCAGGATGCAGGAGGAGAGGAGAAATCTGTGTTTARTGGAGGGGATTTGGGGCTGCAGAGCCCAGAGCTTGGCCAGAGGAAGATCTGGTGACACTTGGCCAGTGAGGTCTCTGACCTCTGGACTTTGTCCCCAAGGTGCAAGGTGCCCTGCAATTGCTTTCCTCTTCCCAATAAAGTCATGCTTCATGCGAAGGCCCAGATTTCCCATTTCTGATTCCAGAACAAAATGTATCTGGTCCAAAAGCTCTTCCTGGAAWTTTAGTGCTGGCTTTAGTATTATTGGTGTAATAAAACACTGGGAGCAGAGGCAGCAGGTGCCTCCATTTAAAAAAAAGAGGGGGGTGGCAAGAAGTGCTAGTGAAGGCTTGAAGTAAAAATGTATCTGCTAGACTCCAGCTTTAGCAATGCCAGCAATTTGCCATGGTTTGGGTTTGTATCTGGGCAGAAGCCCCTCGGAGCTCTGCACTGTTCTAGGTGGCAACGCACTAGGTGTTTCCCATGCATGGACAAAGCTGCTGCTAGCATGAACCACCTGCTAATTACAAGCGCTAATTACAAGGTGCTCTAAAGAGGAATGCCTTTCCTAACCAGRCTGTGGCTTTTGTTTCAACAAGGGGTGTCGTTGCACTTGCTCTTTGTGCCCACTGCAAAAGCAAGTGCTTTAAATGCCTTATGCCAAAGCACAGAGAAGCAACCAAGGGAAAAAGGTAGGAAAAAATTAAGGGGTTTCACAGGGCTCTACTGAAGATATGATCTGGTTCTTCCCTTGGGCCAAACCTACTGATAGAGCAGGAGCTCTCCCAAAGGCACAGATTTTATCTCTGCTTACTGGAGTGATATGAGTGTCCCAGGAACAAGACTACAGATAAAAGGGAACCAAACAWAACTAACTTCCCTGTGCTTGCAGAGCAACTGGAAGAGCCATCAGCACCTTCTGACCACAGGAGCAAGTATTTAAGCAAGAACTCACGTACACAAAGAATCCCAGGATCCCTTCTTCCTTCAATATCCTGCCGATGGCGCTGAACACTCCGCTGTGAAGAAAGCAGCAGCGCTGTAAGTGGGGTTACAGCTCAGCCTGTCTCATGCACAGCTCTGCGTGCACCCTGCAGCCAGCACCCCAGCMGTGTCCCCCATCCTGCTGCTGTGTCCTCAAAGCTGTGGGCAACACTTTTCAGCCCACTCCAGATGGTCACTCTGCCAGCCTGCAACAAATCCTGGGCTGCTGCTCAACTTACAACTGCATTTAATAGCTGAGGGCAGAAGAGTCTGCAGAGGAACATGCCACAAGTGTGGCCTGTAACTTGCTTTGACACAGCTGATGCTCAGCAGGAGCCCTGTCCTGCCTTGGGAACTTGTGCTGGGAGCTGTGGCTTAGACAGGGCTTAGGAGCCCTGTCTGGGCTCCTTGCAGGTAGCTGCAGTTGCAGTCTCACCCTGCAGAGGCGCCCTGTCACTACAGGAGCTACGGAAAAAGAACTGTAGAAACCACATGGACCCGCACAGCCACAGTAGTCCCTSGTGTCACCGCAGCCACCCTTGATGACTTTGCTTTCTATTGACATTTAATGCAAAAAGGCAGGAAATCCACAATGTAAGGAGCAAGGTGCATTACAGCCATYGGAAACCTCCCTGGAATGAGGCTGAGTTGCCAGGCATGCCAGGGCACAGACAGACTCCAGACTTTTTGGTCTCCCAAACTTCCTGGGTCACTGTATYCCCATCGTCTAGGAGCCTCTGGTCTGCCTGATTCCAGCTTTGATGCACCCCAAATCTTTGAGCRATCGCCATTCACCTGTATTTGACTTCCCGGCCTATGAACTGGACCATGCAGCGCATAGAGATTACTAGGAAGAAAGAAACACAGCATTAACAACCTGAAAGTGACGAACTTCATCGCTCTGATGGATGTGAAGGAAAATCCAAGCTAACTCTTCTGTCCCCCCTTCCCTCAACTCATTTCCAACTGCTCTCAATTCTCCTAAGCATCTCCAAATTTGTTAGAAAGTGTGTCTCTTCCTTGATCTGGAAGTTGAGAGAGGACTTCCTGGACCTAGCCCCAACAGGATTTCCAGGATTACCTCTCCGAGATTGCTGCAATGCTCATTTGGTTTATTCCCAACAGCCACATTGACCATTAGGATTCCTAAGCAGCCACTCTGGATCCGCATCCATTTTGCAGATTCATATGGAGTCATTTTCCAGAGAGGGGGGGAAAATGCATCAAGTGAAGAGGGCTTGGAGGCCATGTGCTGCCTAGACAAGGGCTACTCGGTGTGGAGCAGGGCAGGACTCACCGTGCAGGGGATGTGAGACGACCCGGGATGCACACTGCATCATCATCTCGTGAGAGGTCTAGGAAGGGGAGGAAAAAGTCACACTATAAGAAACTGTTCCATCTGCACGGGTCAATCCCATTCTCTTTATGTAGCGAAACCTGTCCCAGRCCTCTTTTGAAATCTGCTGATAGGGGTAGACCTCCCACTATTATTTCTATGAAATATTTTATAGCCGATCCCAAAATGACTACKAAGTGCGAGGGTCTGTAACCCACAGTTTCCTTCCAAATAATTTCACACATACAACTTGCTGGTTTATTTTCCCCTGATCTCTAGGTCCTCAGCATGAACTCCTCCCACCATTTGTTAACACAATATTAACAAACAATGTTTTCCAATTTGTGCCCAGCTGTGCACTACCTCTCTCACCTCTTTCACCACTTTCCTAAGGGAAGTCTTCACATCATCCTTGTTGGAAACGTGCTCCATGTCCTCCAGTGGAAAGGCCTGAGCAGGGAAAGAACCATATGGACAAARCTGACAGGTGCTGAACCACCATTCCCTGGGATCTGAGGACAGGAGGAAATGGTGAGGGAGAGATGGGACTTGAGACTGCTTACGAAGGATAAAAAGGCAAGTTTCAGGGACATGGGTGTCATTCTGCTGTCCTGGGGAGCTACTCAGAGCTGTGAGTGGAGGAGAGAAGCGGTGCTTTCCCCTTTCCCCTGCAGCCGTGGCCGGGAGCGAGCCCGTGCAGGCTCCCTAGCTCTGCTGCAGTAGCACGGGCCGATCTGCAGGCTGATTTATGGAATGAGGAGCTGACCTTTACCTTCTTCACGCTCCCTCTGGTGATGGTGGATAAAGTGCTTGAGACGAGCCGAGGAGTAAGACCACGGAAGAGACCTTTCTTCCCATCCACTTCCACAATGTGCCTGGCTGGGTAAGAAAACACCAGGTTGTTGTGAGTCTGGAATCGGCATGCRGCCGAAACCGCACCGGGGCTCAGCGTGTTGTGGTAGCTGCTTGTAGGCCGCCCATGACTGATTTATTAGAAAAGGTAAGACACAAGAAGTAATCCATAATATTTGTCTAAACTGGGAGGATAACTCCAGATTTGGGGGCTAATTCTAGTCTTGTGGTTATGTTCTGCCTATCTGAAAGGGCTATGAGGTGCTTTGACCTCCCTAAGGCAAGGAGGGATAATGTCCTGCTTGTTGCTGCCCGTTGTGGGATCAGACCAAGGCTGCTCTCAGGATTACACAGTCCCCTTTCCCAAACCTTCCGTGAAAGAGGGAGAGATCCCCAAAGTTGCACAGTGCTYGCCCACCTCTCCCACGCTGCTCCACCCACAGAGAGAGAAAACACTTTTTTCCCCCCTTCTAAATATATTACCTTCCCTTTTTCTTGGTATTTCTGTCCCTTTAGGGCTCCATCTACAATACAAATGAGGAGGGCAGGAGGCCAAGTTATTGCAGGACTGTTTTGTAGTGAAAAAAGGAACGTAACCATCTCTTACACATGCAAAGCCCCTCCACCAACAAACCTCCAGGGTACAAACTCCTGCTGTGACCTTACAGCACTATCAAAACGGAGCCCGGAGCTGGTTCATCCTGAGCGTGAGCCTCCTCTCRCCACAGCCTCTAGCCCCCAGTGAACTGTCTCATTCCCAAACCTCAGCCCTAGTCAAGGAATGTGCTTCCCATTGGGCAGCAACACAAGGGAGCACCTGAGACCTTGAACTCTCTGATGCCAGTGCATGTGCTGAGATTCGAGGGCTCCGCAGAGCATCCTCTCCATGGTCCATCCACTCTACAGCTGCACTGCAGCGCGCCTCAAGTGCAACGGGCCACAAAAGCCATGTCCAGCACCTGGGCCAGCATCTTCTTCTTCCCCCTCTTTACAACAAGAGACACGTAAATCCAGCTTTTGAATCACTTGTAGCATTTTACGTCTTCTCTAAACTTCAGGGATGTCGCTGGCATGGAGATGCAGGAGTGCTGCTGCAATTTGGCTCATATTGGGCTGTGCTGGGTCCAAACTGCACTGGATCTACCCGGGCTCCTAGCAAGCAGCTCCCGGCCCCATTTTCATCCCGTTTTCGGGCCACGGCCTCGCGCTGGCAGGAGGGCACGCTCACCGTAAGTGAAGAAGCCAGGCAGGTACAGTACTTTCCTCCCCAGCACGTTTCTTCCGACCGTTGGAGGTAGCGGCTCATGGCCAACCTTCAAGAGAAACCCTGTGCTCTGTCCCTGCTGCCAGCCCCACGCTGCCGACCCCGCGGCGTCTCCGGGAGCTGCCGCAGGGCTGCGTGCGCTCCCGGAGTTCATCCCGAATCCCAACAGGCTTCCTATGCCCTCCGCAAGAATAGGTGGGAGTCTCCACGGCGCAGGATGGCCCCTTCCACCCCTTCTCTTTCAGAGGATCCTTAGGATGCCGAYGGTCCCTGTCCCCCTGCTATAGGTGGGACCGTTACACAGGGCAGCCTCATCCTGTGGTATTTGGGGGGGTCCTCCTGTTTATATAGGGATACCCATCGCATAGGAGAGCTCACTGCCCCTTCTGCAGCRTCCCCTCCCATTATAAAGCGCTGTCAGTTATACAGGACATGCTTTTTGCTACATAAAGGCGTCCCCACTCTGTACAGGGTCCCCCTTACATAGGGCCCTGTTATTGGAGGGTCCCTATTGTAAAGGGTGTCTCTCCCCCACACTTGATAAGGGGGTGCAAACTGCAAACGGGGCCTCACCCCTCGTTACAGAGAGGCTCCCCGTGCCCCACTGGGGGTACTGTGGGACTGCTGCGGTGGGGGTGGCCCCATATGGGGGTCCCCCTCCCCCTGCTATATAGGTTACCTACTCCACAGAAGGTCCTTATCCCCGTTATATAGGGGCATCCCCGTTATATAAGGGGGCTTTACACACACCCGCCCCCCCCATGGGGTGCCCCCATGCGCTAGGGTCCCCCCCCCGCGCCCGGCACCTGCACGAGCAGCTTGACGTAGAGCAGCGGGTGGCTGAGGGCGGCGAGCCCCGCGCCCAGCGCCACGAAGAGCCCCTCGCCGCCCTCGGCCCCGCCGCC
>NW_020454872.1:1143853-1156536 GCF_003342845.1 Nothoprocta perdicaria | reverse complement strand
CCCCGCCCCCGCGACACGGCACCGCCCTCTCGTCACGGCACCGCCCCCTGGTTCCTACGGGCTCCGCCCCCGCACCACAGCCCCGCCCCACCTCAGGTCACCGCCCCCCCAGGGGCGGGGCTAGCTCGGGACGGGCACATCTAGAGTCCAATGGTGTGAGGGATGCGTGGGGGCCGCGGCGCGGGGGGCGGGGCCACTCTGTGATGGGCTGAACCATTGTGATGATGGGGGGGGTGGGAGACACCACAGTGCGAGGAGCGGGGGGTGTTCTTGGCAGGGTGGCCCCGACGCGCGGGGCAGCGCCCCCGGGGCGCCCTGCCGCGGGGTCCCCGCGCCCCCTTCGCTGGCGCAGCCAGTGGGCACCAGTTCACACAGCCCCCCGGCCCAGTTTATAACACCGCGCCATCCCCAAAGCCAGGCCCGGCACGGCGCACGGCGAGGTCGCCGGCGCCGATTTCCCGCTCGGCATCCCTCGTGCTCSTGTCCCGCCACGCTTCCTCTTCCCTTTTGCTGCCGCGGGCAGCCCGCGCGGGGTCTCCTGCACGCCCCGGCGTGGGTGACGGATGGTCCTCGTGCCGCGACGGCACCGCGAGTCCCGGGGGGGTCCCCGCGGCGGGAGCGAGCGGCGCCGGCCGTCCCTGCAGCCTCAGGCCTGCTCTGGGACGGGAGGATGGAGGCGGAGAACGCCAGGAGTGTGTTGGACCTGGTGGCCGCGTTCGAGGAGCAAAGGTGAGGGCGGCCGGGCCGCRCGCTGCGGAGAAGGCCACGTGTTTGAGCGGGGATGAAGGCTGCAGGGAAGGTGTCCAGGTGGCTTCGAGGTCTGAGCACCAAGGAGCAGCTTCCGCCTCCTCCTGGGGCTCGTGGAAGACGGAAAACCTCGATGGGACGCGGCTGATTTGGGGTTTGGTTTGGAAACACGCAGCGTGGCTGCGGTGTGTCCGATACCACCATCCCTCGGTGCCACCATCCATGGCACACGGGTGGCAGGTCCTGCCCGGCGGCTGGCTGTTGAGGGGCTCCCAGGGAGCTCTGTGAGGCTGAGCGCTTGCGTGGATGGGCTTTGCAGCACCTCCTAAGGACAGTTCCCATGATTTCCCTCTGCAAGCTCCCTCCTCTTGCTCCGAGGGCTTTCCCTGCACCTGCTTTCCTCGCTTCACCCCCAGCTTTGGGCTCCGCGTGGCTCCAGACACAGTGTGGGCATCCGCATAGTCCCGTGGTGGGAAACTGGTCTGTGATATCGCTGGGCTAGAACTGCGGGTGGTGCTTGGTGCCTGCGCTCCACTGCTGCTGCGTATCTGTTGTTGGCTGCAATGGATGGGAGCCTTGCTTAGAGGAAATAAAAGTGACTTTTCGAGCTTTTGGAGGAAGCCAGAGAGCCTGGAGGCAAGCTCTTTCTGGAACAGAAAGTAGTTTAAGCCCAGGTCAGCACAAGTCATACTGCAAATGGAAAGGGAGAAGTTCTCTGCTGGATCTGCTGGTGCTAGATTCAGACCGATGTGGTTCTAGAGGGCATYGGGGGGGATGGATAAAGCATCTCTGTTATGCAGGATTATGCATCCCACAGATGGGATGTACWTGGGGCTGGGCAGCACTCGCATACTCACAGGTAGATGCTTAAAAACTAGAGCCTGGACCTGTCAAAAACCTTCAAATGGCTGTCTGYAACTCGAGAAATCCATCTGCAGCTTTGCAGCTTTGTATGTAATTTCATCCTGCTTTTCCTTTTTTCATTCTCACACTCGTTTCTGCAGTGCACTGATGGCTTTCTGGTCCCCGCTGCAGTTATTTACCACAGAAACCATCTCCTGGGTGGCAGATTACCCGCTACTGTCATCTTCAAAGCCTCTGCCCTGTGTGGTTGCTTCTCCATTACTGCTCTGTCATCCTTGTTTTTGCCAGAAAAGGGAAGAGAAAAAGCAACGGAAAAACCGTCCCTCTGCAAAGCCACCCACACAGAGCCCTTTCCCTGGCAGGGCCTGCAGCTTTCCCTGGAGCCCGCACAGGGATCGCCTCACTCCGCGCGCCCAGGCCAGCCCTGCAAGCAGCTGTGTCCAAGGGCTTCCCGGCTCCGTGTCGAGCCAGGACCAGAGGCTCTGCCTGATGGCCGGCACATCCCAAGTGCAGCAAGAGAGCGAGGAGGAGGAGGAGGAGGAGACACAGCCTTTCTCGGAGCGGCGGCAGCGGGGGCTCAGCTTCAAATGCCTGCGCTCGCTCCAGCACAAGATTGGCGAGGGTCACTGGAGGAGGCAGCAGGACTCGGGTCTTGATCCGGGCGGAAAGTTAAGCTCTGGAAGCAGCCTGAGCCAGGTTGGCCATGCTCTGGCAGGGAGTCCTATGGGCTGAGGTCTCTGCTAGCTCTTTGCTTTGTCTTTGCCCTTGTCAGGGCTGGAGTACCCAGAGGTGGAAGAGTAGCCACTTCCCACTCCCCCAAGAGCAGCCGCGGGATGAGTTCCCCACGGGCGGATCGATCCAAGCAGGGGTGGTCTSTCATATAACTCTGCTGTGGGGGAACACAAGCCCCTCAGGCTGAGGGGCTTGTTGCTGCCTGCAGGACTGAGCTCTTCTCCCTGCACAGGAGCCAGAGGAAAAGAAAATTGCTCTGGAGCTGCTGGAGACGGAACAAGCTTATGTCAGTCGCCTCCACCTTCTCGACCAGGTGAGCAGCCCACAGACCTGGGAGGGAATAGTCCTGTTGCTGTCTACCCTCAGCCTCTGCCAGTGCAGCTCAGGCACCCCTTGGACTGGGGCTATGCTGAACTAGGCACGACAGAGTGTAGATTCACACTGATCAATCCTCAATAATTATTAGTCCTCTGGTCAAAGGYGGGGACCTTGTAGCAGACCTGAGCACAGCTCAGCGTACGTGCAGACCAGGGACTCTTCCCTGGAGATTTCAGAGAGTGGGAAGCCACACGGGCGAAAGCTTTGCTAGGTYGATGGTCCTCAGGGCAAGGTCTGCCTTTTGCCTGTCCCATGTTCCATGCTTCCAAGGAGCACTTCTTTCCACTTACCAGCAAAGCCCATGTTAGATTTTACTCCTGCTTCTCCCCATGGACCTGGGATTTCTGTCCTGCTTGGAGTTGGTCCCCTCCACTGAACAATATGTCAGTTTAGGAGGGGACAGRGCCCAGGCCCCTTCCTGACCCTCTTGTTCACCCCTCCATTCTTCCAGGTGTTCTATATGGAGCTGATGAATGAAGCCAAAAATGGGAAGATGGTCCCAGAGGAGGTGGTAAAAATGATCTTYTCCAACATCTCCTCCATTTACCAGTTCCATGCCAGGTTCTTCCTGCCGGAGCTGCAGAAGCGCATGGAGGATTGGTGAGTTGGAGGCAAGGGCAGGACACCTGGGTTCCTTTCCCAGATGGGACAAGCCGTGGTGCGTTTGGTCTCCCCACAGAATCAGGGAGCTCAGCCTATTTTGTTCCAGAGGTCTTTGTCGCGGAAAGTACTTTCTTAAAACACTCCAGTCCGGATGAGGATATTCCTGGAAAGGGGAGTGACGCCTCAGGGAACTCGGGCAAGTTCCCAGGCCTGTATTACTGGGCACATGTCTTTTTTGGAGAGTGAGATGGTGCATGGCCACAGCAGTAAATCTCTGTCCTCCACTATGCCCAGGYAGCCTCTTTAACCTTCACTGAACATCTTCCCCACTTCCCTGAGGAATATCCTCCCACAGGAGTTCCAATCCGCGAATTGGGGATGTGATCCAGAAGCTTGCGCCGTTCCTCAAGATGTACGGTGAGTACGTGAAGAACTTTGACAAGGCTCTGGAGCTCATCACCATCTGGTCGGAGAAATCGCCCCCCTTCCAGGAGCTCATTGCTGACATCCAGGTGATGCCCTGTGGTGAGAGGGGGACATCAGTTCTTCTCCCGGCAGGTTCTCTCCGGTCGGGAAACTGGGAGGTGAGAGCCAGTGTGGTCACTTTGATTCTCTTTGTCTGCGTGTCTCTCCCCAGAAGAGGAAGGTCTGTGCTAACTTAACGCTGCAGCACCACATGCTGGAACCTGTGCAGAGAATCCCGCGCTACGAGCTCCTCCTGAAAGACTATGTCCAAAAACTGCAGCCCGGGTCCCCGGACAGGGCTGATGCAGAGAGTAAGGGCTCCGAGCGGCTCTCCTCATGGTGGGGAGCAGCGGGGTGGGTTTATCAGGGAAATGACATAACGTTCTACAGGGGCATCAGGACACCTGCCTTCCCTCCCCAGTCAACCTGTGCTGTGGGAAAAAAACTCTCAGTCTTGTCCTTTTCTAACAAGGAGGGAATATTCTGCCTTTTTGGAGAGTGTGGATATCAGTGAGGAACGGTGAGAGGACAAGGATGATCCAAGCATCCCTTGGGCAGATCTGCAGTGGYCAGGGGATGTATTGCATGTCTGCTGGTAACAGCAGTGTCCAGCCCTGTTAGACTGGGGATGATAAATGACCAGGCTGTCTGCACCCTGCCCAAACTGGTCTGTGGTGGGCAAAGCAACCAGATGCAGGCGCCTGTGCAGCGTTCAAGGCCATTCGAGTTGTGGCCAGGGGAGGGCAGCAGCACGGGGCGCTCCAGGGTGGGAGAGACCGAGAAGTTTCCACCTAACTGTTCTACAGCAAGTGGGGTAACTCTTCTCCCTTCTCGTTGCAGAGGCCCTGGAAATGATTTTCATGGTGGCCAAGCACTCGAATGCGGCTATTGCTGAGATGGTGAGTGCGTGTTCCCACTGCTGGGTGGGATGCGTGGAGGGGTTGCAGTGGCCAGGGCTGTGGCAGAGCTGTGACACCCTGTGTCTGGGGTGATGGAGAACTGGCCCTGTCCTTGTTCTGTTCCTTTTGTTCCCTACCACTGCCCCTCGCAGACCAGCTTTCAGCTGCTCCARGGACTCTCCATTCTGCCCCTGTCACTGTTGTCCCTTTCTGTCTCCTGTATCTCCATGTTCCTCTGTACTCTGCACTGCCATCTCCAGCCAAAGGTGCTGGTGAGAAATTGGTGCCTTCCAACACCTTTGTGGAGGCGAAGGGACCAGAAAGTGTTCAGATTCTCCCCAGAACAGGTCGCTGCAGTGTCTCCTTGCCTCCCCCAGGAGCGGCTGCAGAACCTCTGGGAGGTCTATCAGAGACTGGGCCTTGAGGATGACATTGTGGATCCCTCCAATGAGCTGATCAAGGAAGGGCCGGTCCTAAAAATCTCCTCCCGCAACAGCACGTCGGAAAAGTACCTGTTCCTGGTGGGAGACGGGATGCACTGGGGAAGGGGCAGGGAGGATGGATGGGGAGAGGGTCCCCTTGGAGGGAGCAAACTCAGAGCTGGGAGGGTTTGAGCCGCTGGTTTTGGCACCCTGTAAAAGATGTGGTTGGGACACTGCCACCCTTTAGGGATGTCACCCTCCCAGAGGACTTTGCAGAAGTGGTTYAGTTCTGGGGCCAAATCCTTTCCAAGAACTGGATCAGTCCAAAGAGCATGAAGGACCCCAGATCCCAGAACCAGACTGACCTTCTCCTTCTTCCACCACCCAGTTCAACAACATGCTGCTCTACTGTGTGCCCAAGGTGATTCAAGTGGGTGCTGAGTTCCAGGTCCACCTCCGCATCGATGTGGATGGCCTAAAGGTCAGAGAGGCCTTCGCTTTTTCCCTTGTGTCCTGGGGCCCTGCTTCAGAGGCTCCTCACAAATTGCAGCCAGCTCTGGCTCTGACTTCTGGGGAGCAGAGGGAGGAGCTGGAACCAGGGGTGGCCTTACAGATGTGACTGGTACTGCCTGATCYGGTGAGATCGCAGTGCAAACCAGGGCGCATGATACTTGAAGGGACAAAGGGCTTGTGCCCAAGTGAGCTCCCTGTGCCCCCATTATGGAGGAAGGTCCCAGCATGCTGGATGTGGGCCCCACTCTTCCCCATCCTCTCTCTGGTCCCTCTTCCAGGTCCGGGAGCTGAATGACGTGCAGTTTCCTCACACCTTCCTGGTCTCTGGCAAGCAGCGGACACTGGAGCTGCAGGCCAGGTGAGGGGAAAGGTGACAGTCCTGCAGCTCCTGGGGGAGGAGGTGACACTAGCTCATCTGTTTCCTTTTCTGAACCCAGGTCCAGAGAGGAGATGAACTCCTGGATCAAGGTAGGGTTGGGTACTGGGAGAAGTCATGCCCACCCTGGCTGAGCGTATGGGTCCTGGTCCAGGCATCACAGGACACATGTTCCATGCTGGTCCTCATATTTAGGGATCGTCACAGCTACAGCTTGTGCTGCTGTGTCCCACCAACCTGGCTTCTTCCTCCAGGCCTTCCAGGACGCCATCAAGAGGAAGAAGAGCAGCAGTGAGAGCTTCAAGACTGCTACGCATGGGCCAGAGGTGGGACCTGCTGCATTGAAGGTAGCCCTTCTCCTGCTTGCTTGACTCCAGCACCTGGCTGCACCGTTCCAGTTAGATAGATAGTTAGATAGTTAGATAACCCTACTGAGCTATGGGAGAAGTTTGGGAAAAGGAGAAGGACTGGGGAAGGGAAGGGTGAGAGCGGAGGAGCCAGTGCAGCCGAGTGGGGCATGAGCAYAGCGCCTGCCCCAGCAATGCCGTCTGCCGCCTGCAGATGGAGGAGCTGGGCCGTCGAGCCCCGCAGTGGGTGCGGGACAACCTGGTGACCATGTGCATGCGCTGCAAGGAGCCCTTCAATGCCCTCACTCGCCGCAGACACCATTGTCGGGCTTGTGGATACGTGAGTGTCTCTGTCCCCCGGTGCTCCTGGCCTGCTACGGTGGCGTCTGGGACACGTGTGCCCTGTATCCTCAGGGCTCAGGGATACCCCTGGCTGCGGGTTCTGCCCCTATGGGGATGGATTTGTCCCTGGGGTCCCCCAGCCCTGCAGCAGTGTCCGTGTTGGGGGGCCGCAGGTGGTGTGTGCTCGCTGCTCCGACTACAGGGCTGAGCTGCAGTACGACCGGAGCCGCCTGAACCGCGTGTGCCAGGAGTGCTACATCTTCCTGACAGGACACGTGGTGCTCGAGGACCGTGAGGGGAAGCACAAGGGCATCCTGGAGGTGAGATCTGCCTCTCCACCTTTCATCCTCTGTCCCTTATTCTCTCATCACAGTTGTCCTCCCCAGCCACTCTGTTCCTCCTCTGCCTTTTGCAGCTGCCACCTAAATCCTGGCAACTCCAGGAGTAGGGGATTTCTTTTGAGCAGTGCCCTCTCTGCCTTGCCCCGTGCTTGGTTATTTAAGGATGTTTTTTCCTGGTGTCTTGACAGAAAGAAGCCGCAGAAGTATCAGGCAGGAGTTTGCTCTGCAGTTCCCTGCAGCTGCTGGACAAGAACAGCAAGGGAGGCACGCGGGGCTGGTTTGTGATCCCGCGGGATGACCCCCTCGTGCTGTACATCTACGCGGCCCCCCAGGTAAGACCGGCGGTGGCTCCGTCTGCCAGGGGCTGCCCAGCATCCGCGTCCCCCGCCGCCTTCCCAGCCACCATCTCTGCTGTCCCGGCAGGACGTGCGGGCTCACACCTCCATCCCGCTGCTGGGCTACCAAGTGAAGGATGTGCCCCAGGGCGACTCCCGCCACGTGTTCCAGCTGGCGCAGTCGCGGCAGGTCCTCACCTTCGTGGCCGACACGGAGGAGCTCAAGCGGCGCTGGATGAGGGCCATGGCGCGCTGTGCTGCCGGCATCACCCAGCCCGAGCAGGATGAGGATGCCGAKTCCTTTGATGGAACAGAATGAGCCCCCTTGGTGTTGAACCTCCTCCCTCCTCGTCCTCCTGCGCCCATTGCCTTTGGATGGATTCCCCAGTCTCTCCATGCTTTGCATTTCCCTACGGCAAAATGGGGAGTTGTGACCATGCAGACACCCTGGCTCCTCCTTCCCCCTCTTCCTTGTTCTTTGCTCCAAGGGATCTGGACTGAGACGATGGAAGTCATCCCTAAGTGAGGAGGTAGGGGGAGAGCCGGGGGTTTTGGGGCACTGGGGCCGTGCCCCCGCTGCAGCCCTTGCCCACGGTGCCATGCTGCGATCTGCCGCCCGAGGGCAGCAGCTCCTCAGCCTTCCTACCGCTTCAGCTTCAGGGCCCCGTGGCGGGGGCAGTGCTGGAACTGGGGCCTCTGCAATAAATACCACCTGCAACCCCTGTGTCTGCATCTAGGGGTCTTTATGGGASGGTTTTGGTGCAGCCTCGTGGTTCCCTTACCCCCTGCTCTGCCTGTCTGCTCCCAGCATCATGCGGCTCCGGGAGATCCAGGATTACAGGTGCAGGATGCCTCCAGCCWCCACCGTGTGTCCCATGGGTCCCAGGTGCTGCAAAGACTGAGGGGAGTTTCCAGAGACTCCTTCATCCCCCACCGTGGGCCCGTCACGTGCCGCGAGCACCTGCAGGTGGATCCCTGATGCCCTGGCAAAGCCGTCATGTCCAGGACATGCGGGATGTCACCGAGGGGCTGAGCCTGGGCGTGGGGAAGCTCCTGGCACTGGGGAATCCTGGCAGTGCGGAGCCACCACCAGCCCCACCACTCATAAATGGGCCACAACTCGCCCTACTCCAGCAGAGCATGACGGTGTTCGGGGGCAGGGGGACCGGGGGGGGGCCTCTTTCTAGCAGCTTTTGCCCCCTACCCCTTCCCCCTGGTGCTCCTTCCACCCTCCACCGCTTCCAGCTGGTCCTGAGCTACGTTTGGGGTGGAGGAAAGGGGYGCTTGGGGGGGCAACAGTGGATGGTGAAGGGTTGTACAGGGCAATTGCTTGTGGATGACTCCCTGCAAGACCTCCTTTCCCCCGCATTTTGTGCAAGCCCCCCGTCTAGGGCTTTTTTTTCCCCAAGAAAAGGAGAGTTTTGCACCCAAACTGCAGCAAACGCAGCATTTTTTTGCACATGCACGTGCTTGGAGATGAAGTAAGGGACCAGTTTGTGTTCTTTGCCGCCAGCCCCCGGAGCCAGTGGGCTCCGCTTTGCCTCGCGCCCGCCCCCACGGAAAGCGAAACCCCCGCGGGGAAGCGGTGCAGTTCGGTGCAGTTTCCTATTCTCGAGAATGAGGAAGGCCCTGCGGCCATTTACTGGAATCCACCCCCCCGGCTCTGCCGTCCTCTCCCCCAGCCCGGGGGCCTTTTCTTGTAAGCGCTGACCACGAGCAAGTGACGGCGGAACCGCACGGCCCGGGGGGGCCTCAGGGCCGGGTCCGGGCGGCAGGAGCGCCCGCACGGTGCACAGCTCAGGGCCAGACCACCCATGGGTGCCAAGCTTGGCCGAAGGGACCCTGGGAGGTTCAAGGTGACGCGAAAGGGGACGAGTCTGCGGGATGTGCATGGTGAATGTCCCCACCCTGCACCCGGTCATAGAGTCTGTGTGGTGCAGTCTCCCCCTTTGCACGTCACTGCACGGTCAGTGTCCCCCCCTGCACCCCACCATGGGGTCTGGGCAGTGTTCCTTGCCCCCCTGCACCTCGCTGCAGGGTCTGCTCTGTGCAACRAGCCGCCCACCCTATCGCAGGCTCTGCAGGGTGCAAGGCTCCCTCTGCACCCAACCATGGGCTGTGCTCAGTTCAGTGTCCCCTCCTGCAGCCCCCTGCCTGGGTTTGCTCCCTGCTGGCTCTTGGGCTGCTTCGTGGGGGGGAGGCTCTCGTTCTATAGGGTCAGGTTCTRTAGGGGGGCCCCCATCACATAGTGGAGCTCTATAGGGGTTCATGTCCATAGGGCTTCAGTTCTACAGGGACTTAGCACTGTAGGGATGGGGCTCTATAGGGGCTCAGCTATAGGGGTCTGGGCTCTACGGGGGCTGTTTTTCTGCATCCTCCTTTGCTCCCTGGTCACGGGCTCCAACCACTGCTGGATGCGATGGGATTTCCAGCCCCATAGGGTCCATGCACGTGGAGCAGTGTGGAGCTGGAGGGCTTTCCCGGAGGTGTGGGGCCCGTTGGAYGCTCGGGGGTGGAGGGGGAGGATGCTGTTATTCCATTTTATTTCCCTGYCTCTGAGCAGGGATCTCCGCAGCACGCGGCAGCCCTGAGTCACCGCTGCCACGGCCAGCATGTGACACCGTGGGGCTGCGCCGGCCCTGCCGGGGACGTGGAGACATGACCAGACTGCCCAATGCGGGGGGGGAAGCGGCAGCATCCCCGGGCCRTGTCCCCGTGTGCTCCATGCACCCCAGAACCACCTGGGGAAGAACTGGGGGGCTGGGGTCCTTCCTGCCCGGAGCCGAGGCCACGTGCAGCTCCCGTGCTGCTTGAGCACAGCCCTGCATGCTGATGAGGAGGAGGGGGAGGAAGCACCGGGAGAGCCTGTGTCCCTCGCATGGCCGCGCTCGGCTGCAGCGTGAGCGCGGGAAGCGGCTCTGAGCGGAGCACCACACAGGATACCCCGCTGCTCTTCCCCTGCCCRCCGCAGCTGCTGGTGCTGGCAGTGATGGAGAGCCCGCTCCAACTGGCAGGCCTTGCCGATGAGCTTGTTAATTAAGAAATACGTTTAATTAACAGCGCCCCAGCTGTGACTCAGCTCTGCAGCAGGCGGCAGCACCCAGTGCCGGGGGGCAGCGCCCTCCCCCCAGCTGGGCACCCGGCTCAGGCGGCATCGGGCCCCCACCCGCCCCGGCAGCGATTTCCCAGCGCGCTTCCGCACCGGAGCGCGGAAAGAAGCCATGAGGCTGCTATTAATAGCACTGCTAATAACCCCCCGCTGGCGCTGGCTTTCCAGGAATAGCAACGGTGGGAAAAGCCATCCGTCTATCCATGCATCCATCCATCTATCCATGCATCCATCCGTCCGTCTATCCATGCATCTGTCCATGCACCATGTAAGCATCTATCCGGCACGCATCCATGCCACGARTGGCACAGGGGAGCCGGCGGCTGCTCCGGCGCAGCTCTGGGATCTGCACCTTGGGGTGCTCCGCGCGGATCCCGGGTGCCACCTCGGGTGCTGCCCAGCAGCARCGCTCAGCACGGAGGCTTCCCGCGTCCCGTGCGGGGGGCGGCAGGACGCAGCCAGCGCGGAGCCCGTCAGAGATGCAGACAGCGCTGCTCGCGTCCCCGCGGGGCAGCGGCCGGGGACCCCGCACCCGCAGGCTGTGACAGCCCTTGGGGGCAGTGCTGGGGCAGAGGGGACACCTGGGGGGACACGGGCACCCGTGGGCGTTTCACGCCACGGCCCCTCGCGGCCTCTCCGCTGCAGCTGGATAAAAATAACCCCAGAGCTGCCAGCGAGCGGGAGCACGGCCAGGATATAAATAGCTGGGGGGGAGGTCRCGCCGTCCCTGCAGCACTCCGGCCCTTCCCGGGCCCTGCGTGCTGGGATAGGAGGAAGCCAGAGAGAGCAGCCCCTGCCGGCATGGGAAGGTGGGTGGCGAATGCCTGGGCACGTGTCGTGCTCCTGAGTCACATCCTTCTGCGTTGGATCCGTCCCTGTGCATCAGATCCATCCCCCTGCAACTAACATATCCCTCCGCACTGGATCCATCCCTTTGCATCAGATCTGTCCTCTTGCATTGGATCCATCCCTTTGTGTTACAGCCGTCCCTCTGCCACAGATTTATCCCTCTGCATAGGACCCACCCCCTGCGCGGGATCCGTCCCCCGGCTCCGGCTGCATCCGCAGAGGAGGGAGAAGGAGCCCGGTGGCCGGGGGGGCTGCTCCCCGCTCTGCATCCCGGCCTTCCCCGCCAGCGCGGCCGGCGACGCGGGGCACGCGGGGACACAGAGGGCGGGAGCCACTGCTGCACGGCCCCGTGCGCTTGTTTTTCTGGGAAGCTGATTCCCCAGGAGCAGCGGTGGCCCAGGGAAGCCCCATGGCCACATGTGGGGTGCTGCTCCCAGCCCAGCTCCACTGCAGCATCCGCAACCTCCCGAGCTCCCACACGTGGGGAGCAGCTGGTGTGGAGTTGCAATTACCTTAATTAGCTGGAATTGCATTGCCCCCTCCCCCYCCACACTCTCATTCCCAATCCATGCTCCCATTCCCTCCCCAAGTCCACTTCCTTTCTAGTGAGCAGGCAGTGAGTCCCAAGCTTGCAAAGCTGGGTGCCAAGTCTCCCTTAAAATCCCCCCAAAATGACACACCCCGTGATTCCCACCAGGAAAATTTGCTGGTGCCCAGGCACTCCCTGTGTCCCTTCCCCAGCACAAGGTGCATGGGAAGGAGACGGTCCCGCCRGGCACAGGGAGGGATGCGGAACCACCGCAAGGGATGCAGAGCCGCTCTCCATCACAAACCAGTCCCTATCCATCCTCCTTCCTGCTGCAGGAGCCACCAGSGAGGGAAAGGTAAAAGCTGCAGGAAATGGGGATTCATTTGCACGAAGGTGGTGGGGGGAGTGACTATGAGCAGCCTCCAGGCACCTGGAATGGCATCAGGAAGGACTCCCAGGATCACCTCCTGGTAGCTCCTGCTGCTTTGCGTGGCTCCCGTCCCCTGTTCCAGGGCTGGATTTGTCCCTGGCGCCAGCGGGACAGGTGGCAAAGGAGGTTTTTGCTGACTGGGCTCTTTTTAAATATAGCTCTGCCGCTGAGAGCAGGTCAGGGCTGCTCTGCACCAGAGCAGCGCGGCCGCCCGGGAAGCTCTGGCCACAGCTGCACCCCAACACCCGGTGGGTACCGGCCCCAGCAGGGGATGGAGCAAGGGGATCCGYGGGAATTCTCCCTAATGTGGATCTTGGAGCCCCTGGCAGCATCCTTGATGTGGCTGCATCCTGCAGGTATCAGCCTATGTTTCCTGCTGGGGAGGATGCGCTGCATAGGGAA
>NW_020454872.1:1138679-1143463 GCF_003342845.1 Nothoprocta perdicaria | reverse complement strand
CTGCATAGGGAAGGATCCTGCAGGTCTCCTGGGAAGGATCCGCTGCATAGGGAAGGATCCTGCTGGTCTCATCTTCCCTAGCTGATCCCCATCCGGCTGCTCCATGAGCCCTGAGCGGTCCCCGGCAGCGCCTTGCTTCCCAGTCGGAGCTGAGCAGCTCTGCGCTGTGCAGTAGCACTGGGAGCATCAGGAATGCCATGGGATGGGCTTGGAGCCCTGCGTGGCACCCTGCGACCAGCCCAGGGCCTGGGCAGGACCGATAACCCCCGGAGCAGCGGGAGACTCCGATAACGGGGGCCGGGCGCCGTGGCCTGGCGGGAGCCGATACCGGCCCGGGGCCTCTCCCGTGCACCGGCAGCAGCGGCCGCTACCTGCGCTGCCATCCCGGGATGGGATTTTTGCCGCCGGGCAAAGAGAAGCTTTGGGAAAGGTGGCTGGCCCCTGCATGGTGCGGGTTTTGGAAGCTAGTCATGCTGAGGTGTTCCTTGTGGATGCTCTGGTGTCTAATATCGTGGCTGCGTGTGTGCTCCTGCTCGGTGCAGGGGAAGGATAGAGCATGAGTGTCTCTGTGGTTGGGGCCAGCACGGCTGACACCGCAGGAAGAGGGGACTGGCACCATCCCTGGCTTCATTCCCTTAGGGAATGGGGAGGGAAAACTGCTCCCGGGCTCTCCTCTCTTTGGGGGCCATTCTTTCCCTTTCTCCCGCCTGTCTGGGGGCTGAGCTCTGATCCAAGCCCAGGCCGTGTGTCAGAGCTCTAGTGGCATCTCAGGAGAGCTGAGCTTTCCTAGGGCACACGGCCAGGGTGGGAGYGGTAACTGCCATCAGGTGTCACAAGAGCGTCAGGTCTTTGTTCCCCCTGGGAAGCTGACGGCTGCATGGGATGGGGCGGCTGATCCCAGGGCTGCTTTCACACAGCGGCTTCCCCGGGAAAAGGGAGGCAGCAGCTGTGTGGTCCTCTCCCTGCTCCACCTGGAGGAACCTCGCATCCGGCTGTGGAGTCAGAAACCTTGGAAAGACTCGCGGGGCTCTCCCGGCGATGCTGGAGCGGGAAGGGATCAGGATCCTTTCCCAGCCCTGCCGGAGACGCTCGGGATCGTCTCCCATGAGTCACAGTGTCCCGGCCTGCTTGGAGAGGCTGAGCTCACGTCTGGCCTCCCCTGGCTGCCGCAACCCCCAGCCCAGATACCGGGGTGACGGTCGCAGCCGCCTCTCTGCATCCTCCCCGGGGCCCTTCTCCTGCAAGTCGTCCCAGSAGGCAACATCCAGAGCAAGGGATGCGTCAGGATTTAGGGGTGTCTCATACACAGGGGTGTCTTTGCGATTCCAAAGCGGGATAGAAAAGCACGGGCCCAGCAGGGAGGCCGGGCCAGGGGCCGGCGGCCGGATGCTTTTGCCATGAGTCACGGCATTCCTGGCGGGTCAGGATCCCCCGGCAGCCCTTGTGGGCCCTGCACTCTCCCTGAACCCGGCTTCTCCGCCACCTCCTGCAGCAGCAACGCAGATTTCGTGGGGATTTCTCGAGAATCGCGGCCTCGCCGCCCGTTTCCTCCTCCGCTTCTGCAGAAGAGCAAAGGGGAAGCGCCTGGCGGCAGCTCGCTTACCCCGGCCAAGCCGGAGCTGCTCCGCGCGAACCACTCTGGAGCCTTTCCCACCTCTTTTCCCATTGCACAGCAGCACCAGGATTGCTCTCCGCCACTCCCAGCTCCCCAAATCTCCTTTATTTTTATTCCCCCTAAATGAAAGCTGCTTCTCCTTCCAGCACTTTCTCTGCTGCTGTGTCCCGCGCGCCTTGCTCGCCTTCCCGGGATGCGCGCGGGAGCGCGCGGCCCTGGGGCTCAGCGCGCAGGAATGCCGTGAGTTTGCAAAGTGGTTTTCCAGCCAGACGTTATCTAATGGAGGAGGAGGARGAGGGTGGACGAAGCCAAACCCACAGCACCGGCTTTCAATTAGAGACGGGGAATTTACGGCTTCTCCCTGTCGGAGCGGGAAATGCACCCTGGAAGCCAGGGGCTCCCGAATGTCCAGGACCGGGGTGGCGATTCTCGCAGGATGCTCAGCCGGAGCAGCGCCCCAGCGCACCCCGGATGTGGGACAGGAGCCAGGCGGGTGAGAGGGGAGCCCAGGAGTGTTCCCGGCATGACGTGCCGGTGTCACCGCTGACGTCGGAGCCGGGAAAAGCCCGGCCCCGAGTAAATAGGCGGCTGGGCTGGGTCCCATCTGGCCCCTGTTTACCTGTCCTTGCMAACTTCCTCCTTGGCCCTGCCCTGCCCAGGGGCCCAGGCATCCTGCCCTCCCCTGCCCGCTGTGCCAGGAGCAGAGCCTTTGGAGATAGGGCACCTGGGCCCAACTTCCAGGGAGGTTTAGGCAGGTCCCAGTCTCTCCTCTGTGTTGGATGCACCCCCATCCGCTCCCTCTTCTCGCCTCCGGCATGGAGCTGCATTCCCAGCGCTGCAGAGAGGGAAAGGGGGGCCCGGAGCAGGCCAGAGGTGCTACGGGACCCCGGCGCACAGAGCGAGTCCGGCCGGCTGCACCCATTGCGAAAGCGGACGGTTATCAGGGCGCTCTCAGAGYGAGCGGCTTCCAGGAAAGGAAGGAAGCTCTGGAGCAGCCGGGCCGGCTGCTGCCCTTGCCAGCGAGCCCAGGGCGCTGATAACGCAGCGGCTCGTCCTGCGCGCCTGCCCGCAGCCACTTCCCCCCTCCTGGATGCTTGCTCTCCAGGTAGGAGGTTTCCAGAGGCAGACGGAGCAGGTTGCGCTGCCAGCCTGGGCACCAGCTGCGGTCCGGCCGTGGCGCTCCTGGTTCCTGGAAGCCCGGCCGGATCCGCRTCTGCCTCCGGCTGCTCGGGGACTCCTCCCTGGGCCAACAGGCTGGTGAGCTGCCGCGCTGGGAGCGTGCGGCTGCCTCCGGATGTGATAAGGATGGCACCGGGGATGCACAGGACGGTGGTGGCAGGGCAGAGACAAACACAGGGCGTTCCCTATGTGCTGGATGTCTCGGTGTGAAGGAGCAGAAGCCACCCCAGCTTCGCTGGCTGCATCCCTGTGGCTCCCCGGGAATGCAGCAAGCGTTCCAAGTGCATCCCCGTGGCACCCGGGGATGCAGCGGGCATCTGAACCGCAACCCTGCGACTGCCCAGGGCTGCAGCGAGTCTCTGTGCCAGGYTGTGCTGCATCCTTCCAGCCCCATCGGTGCAAGGCTGCATTTCCCATGGGATTTTTCCAGGTAGAGCCCTGGCCTCGGTCTCTCTAGCAGCTGGGTATCCAGAGCCCCACCAGGGCACGCGGTGCTGCCGGAGCGCCTGGTACAGGGAAAACGGCTTGTTTGGGCACCTGAAAACCTCCAGCAGGAAGAAAAGCTGGAGCAGAGCAGTTCTCTGCATGGCACGTGGCCCYGGATAATGCAGCACCCCGGGCCCTCCACTGCTGCTAAAGCTCTGGGAAAAGCCAGGAGGGATGGGGGAGGGTGCCCTCCTCACCGCAGCCACATTCCTGCAGGAACAATGCTAGGAATGCACCTGCAAAGAGATGGAATGGGATGGAATGGGGCAAGTGGGAAGCTGGGGGCCCTCTCCCTTATTCCACCCAGCAAAGGGCTCCTTGCCCGCAGGGTGCTGGGCGTAGCTCAGAGCAATGCCATTCCGGCTAGACTAAGCCCATTCCCAGCTTTCCCGTGCCAAATCGAGGCCGGTCTGGGGCACACCGTGTTTCTGCACTGGGAAGGAAGTGGTTGCCCCAGTATCATCCTTCCTCTCGCCCCCATCTCCGCACAGCCTCTGCGGAGAAGCCCCAGGCCACGATGGAGGGAGCAATGGATTTGCAGCCGGGGGGGACCGCACACCTCCATGGCCTCCCATTGAGCCTGGACCCCCTCTCTCCATCTATTCCTGCACGAGGCCCCCCCACCCAGAGTGGAGGAAATTCCTGGGCCCTGACGTGATGTGAAACACGAGCGCCGTGGCCCCCTCGCCTGCTCCGCTCGCTCCAGGCCTTTTCCCAACCCAAAGTTTCCCGGAGCATCCCCCCCTTCCCTTTCCCTGGCCTCTAAACCCCCCTTTTCTTCTTCTTCTTCTTCTTCTTTTTTTTTTTTTTCTCTCCTTCTTTTCCCTCTTTCCCCCCCTCCCTGCTCTGCTTTCGCCGCTGTAACCCGAGAGGCTGGAAACGCAGCTCCTTTCATCTTCCATTTCCCACATCCTGAGAGTCTGGGGAGCCGGAGCCCACCCGGCTGCAGGAATCCCAGGCATGCGGCTCCCCCTCCGCTGCCGGCCGCCCCCCGCGCACTCCCATTCACAAAGCAGATTAGGCACGCTGCCGCCGCCGCCAAAACCCCTCCAAAACCCGAATAACAGTCATATCTTAAAAAAAAAATCCATGCATCCTAGGGGATAGGTGGGACGTGGGTGCTGATGTAGCCAGGGGGGGATTATTTTTGGGGGGGTGCAGAGATCTCCCTCCAGAAAGGTCCTTCCTGGATCTCCTGCTGTTGCTAACTGTGGATGCAGATGGATGAGAGGGATGGGGAGCCATTGCAGGCTCCTGGCGAGGTGTCCTCTTGGAGAGGGGGATTCTCGTGGGACAGGTATGAGGTTGGGCAGTGGCGCGTGGGGCTACGGRGTGAGATGACTTTTGGTTCCTGGAAATCAGGGGGGCTGCCAAGGCAGAGGCAGCAAAATACGCTCGCTGCCAGTACAGGGAATTATCATCCTGTCTTTCTAGCTCCCTTTTTTTTTTTACCTCTTTGCTAATGGCACAGGCCTCTAGGAAAAAAAAAAAAAAAAAAAAAAAA
>NW_020454872.1:1136111-1138397 GCF_003342845.1 Nothoprocta perdicaria | reverse complement strand
AAAAAGATGTAAACTGGAAAAAATCCCCACAACTTATATCTGTGTGGAAATGGGCTGGAAAAGAGGTTGTTCCTCAGGAGAGGTCATCAGAAAGACAGAGTTGCTTTGGAGTAATTATAAACGTGTGACACACACTACGGGCATTGAGGTGGGCCCGGCAAAGGCCAAGGTGCAGGCGGAGATTTGGGGCAAAAAAAGTCTTGATCCCCAGTTTGGGGAATGGAGGGAGTTTGGCCACATCCTCATCTGCACATGCGTGATTTGGCCCCAGATCCCCCTGAGGTGCAGGACGGCAACTGCTGCCGCCTTGAACTAGCAGCTCAGCTGGGCTGAGGAGGACGAGGGATGCTCTGGACGGTGCTTTGGAGAAGGTGAGAGGGAGGAAGGCAGCCCCTCGGAAAACCCTGATGCTTCCYAGGCAGGTTTTGTTTGTAAATAAGCAGCCTCTGTTTCCAGGGCAGCCCCATGGTCGCCTTTCATCCTCCTCCTCCTCCTCCAGGAATTTGCTAATGAGTTTTGGGGCCAGGTGCTGAGTCACCTCAGCCCAGCCTAAGTGTGGTCTCACCTACAGCTGCAGCCTCTGAGCTGCCTGGGAATAACGCTGGGAAAAGGCGTCCGCCTGCCTTCCTCCTCTTCCTCCTCCGCCCTGGCCCTGCATCACCCTAAAGAATAATAACAACAAGAAGAAAAAAGGGAAATGGGCCACCACGTCTTTTCCCAAAATGAAAATATGGAAATGCAAGTGTGAGGATTGGGGGAAAAAGGGGGACCCCGCAGAGCATCGGCATTCCTGAAAGGCCCAGGAAAGCACTGGTTATGCTCTGTGTGGAGCAGCCGTGTTGTCAGCTTGCTTTTTTTGGCCTTTTTTTTTTTTAATACTAAAAGGGCCTGGTGTTCACCAGTGTTTCCAGTAAAAACCCATCCAATTTGAGCCATTCATCCCACAAGAATGTGCGGGATGCTGGGAACTCCGAGGGCTCGYGTCGGCACAGGAGCCCAGATGGGCTTCATCCACAATCGTTTCACTCCCAGTGGCTGGAGCGCTTCACTCRGGATGCTAATAGCATGAGTAATCAGAAACCAACATCCCGTAAATTATTTATCTTATCTCTAGAGTTTGGCAGGGTATTTTAGCCAGCGACTTCTGCGGAAAAGGGGAAAATAATAATAATAAATTTTAAAGAAAAYGCTGCGAGTCAAGAAAGCCCGGCTGGAGTCTCCGCTTTTACTAGAAAAGGGAAAAGTTCGGGTTCGGCTTTGCCCGTGGGTACCACAGGGGCGGCACAAGGATGGTTGAAGCTGTGGAAAAAGGGAGCAGAGCCGGGACTGCTGACCACGTGCCCGGAGCCGAGGTTACCTTTTAAGCCGCTTCCCTGGGATKGGGAGCAGGGCAGGAAGCAGCCGCCTCGTCACGGAACAGGATCCCAAACTGGCCCAACTGCTTGCGCTGCTGCCAGTAAAAGCGGTGACTCTGCCCTGGCCGGCACTCGCAGGGCACCTCCAAGGCCCGCATCCCAAGCCAGTCACCCGGCGGGGAGGGAACCCCACGCAGGCCAAGCGGAATATCCCATCAGGAGGTGTCCCCAGCACGGCCGGAGCCCCCCAAGCTCCTCGGCACCGACCAGGGTCGCTTCCCTCCTGCGGCCGGTTTCACTTTCAGGTTGACGCAACCTGCCAAGGGCTTGTTTGTTTTGGAAGCGGCCGCTCCTGCCCCAACCTGCTCCAAATAAAAATTCCCTTGGCAGGGTTTTCACGCCACGCTGCGGAGCAACCCCCATGCCGATGTGGGGGGGAAGCGGGAGCGCCCACTGACTGCCCAGCTTCAGGGGGCAGCCGTGTCAGGAAAAGGAAATTGCCTTATTTTTTTTAATTTTTGCTAACATTTTTTCTCAGTGGCTTGTGCACACGTGCTCACACCGGCACGGATGCTCGGTACCCCCCGGTGCGTGAGCACAACTGCGCGATGCTGCCCGGGAGCTGGTGACACGCACCACGCGGGGTACCCCGCGCGCGTGCCCATCAACCGCGCGGCGCCCGCGTGTCACACCCACGGCACCCCCGCGTCGCACACGCAACTTGTCCCGCGGTACCCCCATCCCTTGCACACAACCTGTCAGGGTTGCCTCCGTGTCCCGCACCCACCCCGTCACGGGCACAGCACCCTCCTCCCTCCCGGGGTGACAGCAACCTGCCACCCCCAGCTCACGCGCCCGCTGCCCGCGCGCTGTGCGCTCACACAATGCCCCGCACGTCACGCCACGTCCCGCCGCCCCCGCGCGCCCTCCC
>NW_020454872.1:1105779-1135624 GCF_003342845.1 Nothoprocta perdicaria | reverse complement strand
GGCCGCCCGCCCGCCGGGGCCGCTCCGCTGGCGCCCGCTCCGCTTCGGGCGGTGCCGCCTCCGGCCGCCGGGATGCTGCTCTCCAAGATCAACTCGCTGGCCCATCTGCGGCCGGCGGCGCCCGGCGGGGAGCTGCACGCGGCCAAGCTGCAGCCAGGTGAGGCCGGCCTCGCTCCGCTCCGGCGCGGTTCGCTCCGGTTCGGCCCGGTTCGGCGCCGCCCGGCGGGGCGGTCGGTGCCGGCGTGCAGGGGCTCAGGGCGCTGCCTCGCCCGCAGGCAAGGAGAAGGAGCCGCTGGAGAAGCTCTACCAGGTGGGCCCGCTCCTGGGCAGCGGCGGCTTCGGCTCCGTCTACTCGGGCGTCCGCCTCTCCGACAGCGCCCCGGTAAGAGCGGGACTGGGGTGGCGGAAAACCGGGGCGCCCGGGCAGGCCCCGCGCTCACCCCGCCGCCCCTTTGCCGTGCAGGTGGCCATCAAGCACGTGGCACGCGACCGCATCTCGGAGTGGGGCGAACTGGTGAGTATGGGGTCCCCAGCCTGGGATGGGTGCACGCACCGGGTCGCTGGCGCTGACCCCCCCTCGTCACCCGCAGCCCGGCGGCACCCGCGTGCCCATGGAGATCCTGCTGCTCAAGAAGGTGGGCTCGGGCTTCCGCGGCGTCATCCGCCTCCTCGACTGGTTCGAGCGGCCCGACAGCTTCGTGCTGGTGCTGGAGCGGCCCGAGCGCGGGCAGGACCTCTTCGACTTCATCACGGAGCGCGGCGCGCTGCCCGAGGAGCTGGCGCGCGGCCTCTTCGCGCAGGTGCTCGAGGCCGTGCGGCACTGCCACAGCTGCGGCGTCCTGCACCGCGACATCAAGGACGAGAACATCCTCGTGGACCTGGCCACGGGCGAGCTCAAGCTCATCGACTTCGGCTCCGGCGCCCTCCTCAAGGACACGGTCTACACGGATTTTGACGGTGAGCACAGTCCCGTGCTCGGAGGGGCGTTTGGGGAGGGTGCGGAATTCTGCCGTGCCGCAAAGTTTTCATTTTATTTATTATGGTTATCGGGTTCTGTTTTGTCACGATACTGCGCGTTGCGGAACGGGAGCTGATGCCCGATGCTTGGCAGCCCAGCGCAGACCCTCAACCTGCTTCTTTATTGTTATTTTTCGGGGGGTGTAGAGACAACCCTGCAGGAACAAMCCCCCCCCAGGGGGTTGTTGCAACACCTGAGCGCGGGGCTGGTTGGCGTCGGGCAGGGCTTGGCTGCTGCTCATTTGCCTGGCATTTTTTTTTTTTTTTTTAATTATATATTTCTGGGTTTCTCTTTGCCTGGCATTTTTCAATTTTTTGGTTTTTTTTCTGGGTTTCTCGTATTTTTGCCGTGGGAGGGGTGGGGTTTTCCCCGCTGCCGTGGGTGTTCCCAGGCTTTGCATGTAACGGTCGGGGCGCCGGGGCCTTCCCCGCGCCGGTGCCGCCCCCTGCCGGTACCGGCGGCTTCGTTCTACAACCCAAAGTTTGTAAACAAGAGTCACGTGGTGGCGGGTGGCACCGGGGTCCCCCCCTTGTCCCCCCACCCCATGCACGGGATGCGCGGCAAGGGTCCCCATGGGCGCGATGCAAGCCTTGTGGCGCCCGTTGGGCGAACGCCACGGGAATAACGGCGTGGAAAAAGCCGTTGGGCGAACGCCACGGGAATAACGGCGTGGAAAAAGCCGTGCCGGCTTTTTCCACGCCGTTATTCCCGTGGCGTTCGCCCAACGGGCGCCGCGACGTTTGCCTTAACGGCCGTGCCCCGTGCAGGCACCAGGGTGTAYAGCCCTCCCGAGTGGATCCGCTACCACCGCTACCACGGGCGCTCGGCGGCCGTGTGGTCCCTGGGCGTGCTGCTCTACGACATGGTGTGCGGCGACATCCCCTTCGAGCACGACGAGGAGATTGTGCGCGGCCAGGTGTTCTTCCGGCACAGGGTCTCTCCAGGTGGGCACATGGTGCTTATTTTTTTAAGGAATATCACGCGTTAGCAGATGGTGCTGCAAGTGTCCGGCTCTTACGGGCTGGTAATGGGTGATTTGGGTGTTGGGAGCAGCCGTGAGCGCAGTGGGGATAACGGGGGCAGTGACATGGAACACTGGTCCGTGGAGTCTCAGCTCGCCTGGAATGGCTCTTGGTTTCTGTTTCCCAGAGTGCCAGCATCTCATCAAGTGGTGTCTGTCCTTGCGACCCTCGGACAGGCCGTCTTTCGAAGACATTTTAAACCACTCGTGGATGCAAGGTGTCCACCTAGCACAGCAGACGGCAGAGATCCACCTGCACAGTCTGCTCCAGGAGTCCAGCAAATAACTTGGGCTGTAAAAACAAACAAAAAAGAAAAGAACAAAAGAACCCTACAAAAAAAAAATCAAACAAGAAAAACAACCAGACTAAACGAAACAAAAACAAAAGAGATTTCTTCTTCATGACTGTAGCACTGAGTGAGGATTGTCGTATGGGAGCATCTATATCTCATCCCGGAGAGTCAGCCGTTCAAGAACTGGTGGCTGCAACCCACTCCAGTTGTCCAGGACTCACACTGAATGGTCCTGCCTGCCTTTATGTCTTGCCAGTCAACTTCTGGCAAGTTTGGTTTTATGGGTGCTCAGGCGAGTGTCCCAGGCCTGTTGAATTTGGGACTGTGAGAGGATCGGAGAAGATCAGAAAAGCTTCAACCAGTGAAAACTGTTCCAGGGATGTTGGGAGGGCAAGTACTGCGTCTGCGTGTCTCCTCTTCGCTGTCACCGAGTGCCTTCCGTTGCAATCCGGGCTGTGCTGGAGGAAATACTTGAACCTTCCTACACTGCTGCTTCTCCCAAGAACTTACCTGGGTCTAGAGCCACTTTTATCCTTTCTGCAGAGGAAAYCACTCGGGAGAAAGGCGGGAGCGAAGCAAGTGACAGCTCACATCCTGCGGGAATGTTTCTTTCTTGGGCTCCTTGCTTCCCATGCCCTCACGAATGCACAAACAATGCAACTCAACCGAGCTGTAAATGTGTGTACAGAATTATACAGGAGCAAAGCTTGATGTACAGTTGTTAATAGTGGTAACATGTTACCTTATTTTTTTTTTCTTCCATTTTTTTTTGTTTTGTTTGTAATTTATTTTCACGAATTTGTGTGGAGGCTTTTGTTTTTTTTTTTTTTTTTTTTTTGGAAAGGTCCTATCTGGTAGCGTAATTTATTTATTTATTTATAACTCACGCGGGTGTCCAACCTGCGCCTCGCTTCTGCCGCTGCTGAGCCCCGGGCCTCCCGCGGGGGTGTCCCCACCGTGTCCGTCCTGCGTCCCCCGTTACCGGGAGCTGCTTCTGCTCGATGTCTCCCCGGCTGTCTGCAAATCGTTCTCGTTGCTCTTGCTCCCTGCCGCGTGCGGGTCCCCGTTTGCAGGTGGTGTTTTCTGCCTGTCCTGGGGTCTCCGTAGGGGGCTGGGGGTGTCCTGTGCGCCTGTGTGCTGGGGGGGAGCTGACCAGGGCTGTCTGCGCAGTTGAGTCTGTCCGTGTAACCGATGTGTAGCCAGCGGGTTTTTGTTAATAGTTAATATTGTACAGAGGGAATTCAGAAATCCTATTTTTTTTATACATGCGGTTTTAAATAAAAACAAACCACGCAATCCCACAGCGCTGTCTCTTTATAGTGCGGGAAGAGGGAAGCTCGCGGGGTGCGCTGGGCCCCCCGCGGCGCCGGGAGCGAGCGCCGGGGCTGGAGCGAGGCGGCGTTTGCAGAGGTGAGGCTAGGGAAGGAGCAGCGTCACCCCAGCGCCCATTGAGCTCTGCAGCTCCCAGTGCCCGACGAGCCTCCTGGGGAGGGATCAAAGGGGCGCAGAGCCCTTCCCGCTCCCATTTCCCGCAGGGGCGGTTGCGCCCGGCCGCCGCGCAGCGTGCGCTGGGCGCAGCGCGTAAACAAACATCAAAGCCGCCTTGCGCAACGGCGGATGTTGTCGGCCACATGAAATTCGGGTAACGCCGGGACCTGCTGCTCCGGCTCCGTGAGCGCCGCGCGCCGGGGGCTGGCCCGGCGCCACCTCCGCGCCGCAGCACAGGAAGCCGATGCTCCGATTACGAGAAGTCGGTCGCTCCCGAGCTCCCTTGCCCTTCAAACCGTCAAACCCCGTTGCCCAACTCGCACAGCGCTCTCGCTGCGGGGGCGTTGCTTGTTTTTCTCGTGTGTTTTAATAAGGTTAGTTTTGAAGTGCTGCCTGGCCCGGGCTCTTCCCCTTGCCACGGCCGAGGGCTCCGGGGCTTGCGCATCATTCCCTGCTCCTCCATGCACGGAGCCCCTCTCCCTGTCCGCCGGTTGCCCTGCAAGCCTGCAGCTCTAGGACCACCCTGGTTTTGTTTGCCAGGTTGCTCTGCTCMAAGTGCCCTGCACGGAGCAGGCTGCCTCGGAGCAAAGCGTTAACTACAGTGGTTTGTTTCGCTTTTTCTTGTTTTCTTTCTCTTCAGCTGCATCTTTCATCTCTTCCTTGGGGCTGCTGCGAGCAGGAAGCGCAGCTCCAAACGGCTGCAAAGCTCGAGACCTGTTTTGAGCCAGTTTCACATTTAACCTCCTCTCTCGCTTTCCCTCCGGGAAGCGGCTCTTAACGCGAAAGCAAAACTGCCCGCAGTGCCGCCGGCTCCGGCGCCACATCTCTGCGTCCCCACCTTGAGTTCCCCGTCCCCAGGACCTCGGTGGGAGCTGCTATCGCCGCCGCCGCAGCCCCAGCACGGCCCACCCTTCCAGTAACCGCTCGCAAACTGCGGCCGTGTTTCCCGGAAAACTGGCCGCAGGGAGGGCCCCGCTGCCGAGATAGCCCCGTGCAAGCGCTGCAGATGCGGTGGGTGTTTTTACCCCTCCGAGGTGACAGCCAAAACCCCTCGGCACTGCMGGGCGCACGAGCTCTTCTAAACGAGGGGACGAGGGGATGAGTTCCGGGCGTGCCGGAGCCGGGAGAGCCCCGGAGCGGCTCCCAGCGCCGCTTGGGCTCCTGCTCTGCGGGCGAGCGGGGCCACGTGCTGCTTTCGGGCACCTGGAGCTTTCTACTGCATGAAGGGGAGAAAAACAGTCAAATTAGCAACTTCTGCTTGAAAATACAAGGTGTTTTTGGAAGGGGAGGCTCTCAAAGTGTTTCTTCTATTTTTTCTCAGGGTTTTCACCCCTTCCTTCACRTGACATTTTCACATCCTTAATCATAGTGTTTATTGCAGTGAGGAGGGGGTTAAGTACCCAAAAAATGAAACAGAAGCTGGGATTTCAGAGCTGAGCAGCCGTTTCAGTTGATTCGGAGCGACCTGGGCGGCGTTGGGCTTCACGAGAAGAGCGGCTGCGCGTGGGGCGACCGCGCCGCGCTGCGAGAGCTGCRAGAGCAGCGGCAAAATGTCATTTGAGGGCAGGCTGGGCCAGAGCTTCTCCCCACAATCGGCAGGCTGAGACCTGACAGCAATCGTGACTCCCTTGGGGGATGCCAAGGGCTTGAGTCCCAAAGAGGGGGTTTCTCTGCTGCTTTTGAGGATGGGTTATGGTCAGAACAAGGACCAGGAGCCCTCTCCAGCRTCCTCGGGTTTCCAAGCAAAGTCTTGGCAAAAAGAAAAAGAAATGAAGCGTGGGAAGATGATCTGAGAATCAGAGCGTCAAGGCAGGAGGTGGAACGCCCTGGWGACAGCAAAGCCTGCCCAGATGCGGGGGACAACTGAGGGCTTTGCAGGGATGCGGGRAGGCTGGAAAGGGCTCTAGGACAAAGCGAGATCCCAGGGATGAGGYTGAATCCCGGGATGAAGCGATGTGCTGGTAACCCCGTTGTTCTCATGTTTTAAACCATGCACAGACTCTGGGTTGGAGGAGTGCGTTTCCCACCCTGGATGTCCTCCTGCATGGACCAGATCCCTTCCGGGACCTCGGCCCATGCAACACTCCAACTCCAGACTAGAAGTACTCCCCACAGCCCAGAGCTTTGAAACGGAGCTGAGTTATTTTCGCTAGTTTAAATTTCCTTTCTCCACTCAAGCACTKGGCATGGGAAAGGGAACTGAATCTTGCTCCGGCCTCTCGTTACGCTCGGGAACCGAAAGCTCGCCCGTATCCCCGCTCCTGGCCTTGCTACCCCACAGCACAGAGTGGAGGCGGCCGGGAAGGGCCACGCGCCGCTGGTGCCACCTCGGCCACAGGCCTGTGCCGCCCTCTGCTGTCAGCCACCGTGCTCCCAGAACCAGGAGAAAAGTGTAGAAAGGTGCCATTTTATTTTATTTTATTTTATTTTATTTTATTTTATTTTATTTTATTTTATTTTATTTTATTTTATTTTATTTTATTATTTTATATTTTATTTTATTTTATTTTATTTTATTTTATTTTATTTTATTTTATTATTTTAATTTTATTTTATTATTTTAATTTAATTTAATTTTAATTTCATTTTATTTTCATTCTATTTATTACTTTTCTCCCCCCATCTCCTTTTCTTTTTGAGCACCCTTGGTCATGCGTTTCTCCTCAGAGTGTCCCAGTGTCATCCCCAGGCGAACAATGAAGCAATGAATGAATGGGTGACACAGCGGCCACCAGCAGGTTGCACCCGACGCCCTGCAGGTTTTTGGGCAGTTCCCCCGGTGCCTCTGTGGGCATTGGCTTGAGGAGACCCTACTGGGTAGCGTGCACTGCCCGCGGCCTCGGCGCACAAAGACTTGGGGTCCCCATGGCCCTTTGTGTGGATCCTCCGCGCGCAGCTGGCCCTGGGGGCCCTGCGGGCATTCCTGCGGCCTCCTCGGGCCTCCGTGCACAGCTGGCCTCCGTGGGCACTGCAGTCTCCGTGCCTTTGTCCTGGATGTGCCTCTCCAGCTTGTCCCGGACAAGGACAATTTTACCAGGTGCGAAGACCCCCTGGCAGCAGCCCAGCAGAGGCGGTGCTGGGTGGGCGCCCTGCCCTGGAGCACGCTTGGAAAAGCACCAGGGCTGCTGTCATTGTCCAGGCTATTCCCGAGCGAGCTGGAGCGGAGGGACGGCGCGAGCAGGATGCTCTCCTGCAGGACCTGCTTGCTGCTGCGCTGCGTGGCGTCGGGGCGCGCTGCCCCAGCGGGTCCTGCCTCCTTGCTCCTCTCCCCATTGCCACTTCCCAGCACTGCCGGCTGCCCCATTCCTGTTGGTGGCCCCACGGTGCCCATGGGGACAGGCCTGGGTGCTGCTGCTGGGCAGCACTGGTGCTCAGGCCATCCCTCGTCCCGCTGCCGCCGGGTGCCGTCTCCTGCGCAGACCCCACGGCGCTTTCCCTCAGGCTGATGAGATTTCTGCACTGAGCTTTGCAGCCTCAGGGATCTCTGCAGGCCTGGCTCTTCCCTGGCAAATTCCYGCTTGTCCTAGAATTTGGCCTTTTGTGGTTTTGATCCTTTTTGGTCTAGTTCTTCCCCAAACCTCTCTGTGCAGAAGCTCCCCCTGTTTTGTCATGGCCCGGCTGTCCCTAGACCCTTGGCTATGAGGCCGGGAGCCGGGATGTGGCCAGGACTGAGCCCAGGCTCCTCCCGCAGGGCTTCCTGAGGCCGGAGCTGCTGCACAAGGAGTTCACGCACCTGGAGCTTCCCAGCAGGATCCAGCCCAAGGAGCTGGTCAAGAGGATGCTCTACAGAGACCAAAACATGAACGGCTGGCTCTGATGTGTGCAGCTCCTGTCTGCTGCTGGTGTCTGCTGCGCCGGGGGGCAGGCAGGGAGGTGTGGGGCAAGGCCAGACGAGGCTCCACTGAGGGCTTTGGGGGCCCTGCGCCGGGCCAGCCTCGCTGGGCTCCTGCCGGGATGCCCAGGTGCTGGTTCCCTGCACGGCYGGCTGCCCCCAGCCGCCCCCAGGCAGGGGATCAGAGCGGGGGATGCACTGACCCGGTGCCTGCAGCTGGAGAGCACCCAGCTCCAGGGGGGACAGGGCCCTTCCTGGCTGTCCCATCTCCCAGGGCCAGCGCAGGGCACCCTGCCCTCATGCATCACCCCTCGGTGTGAGCAGGGCTGGGTTTGCAGAGCCCCAGGTGCGCCCTGGCTCCCCRTGGGCTGGACTGTCCCGGGCTGGAGCTCTATGATGAGGCAAGGCAGCACAGGCAGAGGCTGCTTTAAAGCTTCTTCTCTGTTTCCATTTTTTTCCTTTTGGGAACATTCCCTTTGGAGCCAGCCCTGGGCCTGGAGGTTGACAAATTAAGAAAAAAAAATGCCTCCCAGCCCTTAAAATAGAAGCAGCTCATGTGCCTGGGGCCAGGCCAGAGCCTGGAGCTGCCGTTCCCGCTGCTGACTCAGAGACTCGCCCTGGGCCGGAGCGGCGGAGGAACCCGGTGTCCCATCGGGAGGAGCCCGGTGTCCCATCGGGAGGAGCCTGGTGTCCCATCGCTGCCCGTGCCCTGTCCCCACTGCCCGTGCTGCTCTACTGGACTCAAGGAGCTGCTGGTGCCCATGGAGTAGACGGCGGCTCCCGAGGAGAGGGTTGACCCTCTCATGTCCATGCCGTGCCCAGCACAGTGGGAGAAGGGCCCTTCCCGGGCACTTCCACAGGGAAGCCGCTGCTGGCGGTGGCTGGGCAGGCGATTCCTTGGAGTGGGGACGGCTGCGGGAGGCGGGACAGGACCGGGGGGTCGGGGCCCGTCCCGGYGCACGGGGCTCGCGGCGGGACCCCGGGCTGCCTCCCTGGCTCCGGGCCCGGGCAGCATCCGGCCCCGCTCCCTCGGGGCGGCACCGACGGGCGGTTCCCGGCCCGGGCCGACCCGCCCCCGGCGGGCGGCACCGCCCGAGCCGCGCAGAGCGGAGCCGGGGCTGGAGCCGGAGCTGGAGCCGGAGCGAGGTGCGGGACAGCGCGGGCCGCGGGGGCCGCGCGCGGTCGGGGGTCCCGTCAGGGCCGGGCGCGGGGGGCACCGAGCGGTGCCGCACACCGGGGGCGGGCGGGACGGCAGCGGGTGGGTATCCGGGAGCCCCAGCGCGCGGCCCCCTCTCGCCACCCCCGTCTCCCTCGGCAGCGGCCCGGTTTGCTTGGACGTGGGTGGAGAGCGGCCCCGCGGAGGCCGGGGCCGGGCCGGGGGCTGGCGGCGGGGGGCCCGCAGCATCCCGGCACCGGGGAGCCTGCCCAAGCTGCCCCGACACCGGGGCCCGCGGCCGAGCGGTTCCCGCGGCCGAGCGCCCGCTCGGGCGGCCGGGCCAGGCCAGGCGCCGGTGGACGCGCTGTGTTTAGCTGTCCGGCACTGCTACCAGTTGCGTTTTGTTTTCTGTTTTCCAAGGGTCTCTGGCGGCCCAGCAGCTTCCTTTCGCGCTCAGTTCTGAGTTGTGAGGACTGTGGTTGGAGGCTGCATGAGGCCTCCTGGACCTTAAATCGCGTTCTSGTGTTGGCACATGCAGCTTTTTGCTTGTTTTCCACTTAGGAAAACTAGAAGTCACCCTGTCTCAAAAGGTTATGGGTTATTGAACCAGGTTTGCCGGGTGACTTGCTGTTTGCAGTGGAGAGGAGGATTGTTGGGAAGYGAGGAGTGTAGCAGCCAGCTCTTGATGCCGTGGGGTGATGGCATTAAAACCTTGCCCGTGTTTTTGGATACCCCTGACACAAAAGACACATAAACTGCTTGTGAGGAGACTCCTCGAGGCGGGCAGTGTTTGCCTAAGGTGTAGGATGACCAGGCACTTGCAAAGCCAGCGTGGGGCAGGGGTCCGTTCCTGCCCCCGGCTGAGTCGGCACTGTCCTGCTTTGTGCCACTTGGTGCCACTGTGCCCTGTCCCATTGTGCCACTTGGTGCCACTGCGCAGTTTGCGAGCTCCGCTTGAGCCTGAGCCCCGTTCTGCTCCTTCCCAGTCCTTCGCATGTGGCCGGCCCTGGGCAGCAGCTCTGGGCAGCTTTCCCAGCAGATATATAAAGACGCTTTGCTCATCCCTGGTGCTGCGTGCCTGGTAATTTTGGAAGCCGATGGCAAGCGGGAYGGAGGCAGGGGATCGATGGCCCTGCAGCGCACGGGAGGAGGCCTGCGGGACCGGGACGCGCAGGACCCGGCTCTGCCGCTCCTTGTGGCATCGCACACTGGTTCCCATCCCGGTTTTGACCCCCCTCGAAGCGTTAACATCCTTCTCTGCCGTTTCCTGAGATGCCGTAACAGGAACGGGATGAGAGATGTATCCTGTTTCCAGAGGAATTCCCCCTTCCCACCCAGCAACAGCTTCATATCTTGAGTCATGAAGCCCAGAGCGACTCACACTGCGATGGCCGTGTCGGGGCGCTGCTATTTTTACTGCGATGACTTTAGAGGAGCCGCTTGGAGAAGGCCTGGGAGCAGTTCTGTTGTTTTTGGTGGTGTCTTGGCTGCCTGTTGAGGCTTTGCTCCTTCGAGCAGACATAAGAAAGCACATGTTAGGCCCCTAAAAGGCTGCCAGCTTGTCACCCGCCAGGGCCTGGGACTCGGGCTGCGTTCAGATGAGTCAAGTGAAACCAGCCCTGGAGCTGATGGGATCATTTAAAGAGCCTGGAGCGCGATGGGACAGCACAGAGTCTGCCCCAAGGGATTTACGACCCCAACCCAAACCGGTCTGGGCGGAGGACAGTGGGGTCATAAAAGCTCTGGATCACTGTGGGGTGGCCAGGCCCCGGGGCGGGAGGGAGCTGGTGGCTGTGAGGCTGCGATCCGCTGTGCTGCACATTCCGCTTGTCCGGGCAGCCGCCAGGAACGCGGCCCTGCAGCCATGGCAGCCATCCGCAAGAAGCTGGTGATCGTGGGCGACGGCGCCTGCGGCAAGACCTGCCTGCTCATCGTCTTCAGCAAGGACCAGTTCCCCGAGGTCTACGTGCCCACYGTCTTYGAGAACTACATCGCCGACATCGAGGTGGACGGGAAGCAGGTAGCGGGGGCCGCGGCGCTGCGGCGGGGYGCACGGCCGTCCCCGCGTCCTCGCGGGCACCGCGGCGGCTGCAAAGGCGGCGCTGCTCCCTCCTAGGTGGAGCTGGCCCTCTGGGACACGGCCGGCCAGGAGGACTACGACCGGCTGCGGCCCCTCTCCTACCCGGACACGGACGTCATCCTCATGTGCTTCTCCATCGACAGCCCGGACAGCCTGGGTAGGGCTGGGGCCGGCCGGCGCCGGGGCGGCCGCGTGCCGGGGCCCCAGGGCTCAGCGGTGCCACGCTCTCTCCCCAGAGAACATCCCCGAGAAGTGGACGCCCGAGGTGAAGCACTTCTGCCCCAACGTGCCCATCATCCTGGTTGGCAACAAGAAGGACCTGCGGCACGACGAGCACACGCGACGGGAGCTCGCCAAGATGAAGCAGGTAGGGCCACGCGCCGGGTTCTCTGGCTGCCTCCCCGCTCCTGGGCACCGTCCCGACCCCCCTCTCACTATTCCCAGGAGCCCGTGAAGCCGGAGGAAGGCAGGGACATGGCCAACAGGATCAGCGCCTTTGGCTACCTGGAGTGCTCGGCCAAGACCAAGGAGGGCGTGCGGGAGGTCTTCGAGATGGCCACGCGCGCCGGCTTGCAGGTCAGGAAGAACAAGCGGCGCAGGGGCTGCCCGCTGCTGTGAGCGGCGCCCCGGCCGCGCACGACGCCCGGCGGGGACCTGGCTGGACGGCGCCGGCAGCACCAAGGCGCCGGGCCCGGAGCCGCTCGGGACCTGGCCGCTCCTGCGGATGCCTGGTGCGGACGAGCCGGGTGCAGCGCAGTGCACCAGCCGCCCACGCTGCTCCCGTCCCGGTCCGCGTGGGCAGAGCCGCTCGGAGCCGCCGCCGCACGGAGCGGCTGCTGCCGAAACGCACGGCTGCACGCACCCACGCGGCGCCTGCGCCCAGCCCCGAGCGGGGCAAAATCCCCGTGTCCTCCAGGCTCAAATGGCTCTGGACACYAGCAAATCAGACTGTGCAACGGGGAGAATAAACAGGGCTTGGGGACCAGGAACCGCTGTCACGCATCCTTCTGCCCAGGGCGCACGGCTCCCGCGCCCGGAGCCCTGCAGAAGGGCAGGAGCCAGGGGAGGCCAGAGCAGACACGAGGCACCGGCGGTCATTAAACCTTTATTGCAGGGGCACGAGGGCAGCGCGGGCCAGGACGAGCTCCTGCTCTGTCCCGCTGCCGCCGCGACTCGTGTCGCAAAAACTTGACATTCTTTGTAAAAGGAGGCGGCTGTCGCGGGAGCCGCGGGTGCCGGTGGCAGGTCTGGTTGCAGCGCGGTGATGTGGGGTCCAGGCACGTGTCTTTCCCTCCGAGGCCGTCGCYTCCTCGGCCCCGGCCGCGTGCGCGTGGCGGCTACTCGCCCAGGCGCAGGGAGCGCAGCTCGGCGGCCAGCCCCGCGTCCTCGGCGTGCTGCTCCTCCTCCTCTTCCTCCTCGAAGGGGTACCCCGTGTAGCCGCCCTCCTCCTTGCAGTACGTGAGGAACCTGGCGGCGCAGGGAGCGGGCGCACGGGGCTCCTCGGCGCGCTGCCCCCGCGCCCGCCGCCCGTGCCGGGCTCACCTGCGCCAGTGGGGGTCCTTGCTGAGCATGGCCGGGTTACCCACCACGATGAGCAGCGCCTTGGCCCGCGTGAGGGCCACGTTGAGCCTCTGCGGGAGAGTGGAGCGGGAAGGAGGCAGTCCCCGTGGGGCGGACGCGCAGCGCCGGCGCCTGCGCTACCTTGGGGTTCTTGAGGAAGCCCAGCTGGAAGGTGTCGTCCAGGCGCAGGTAGGCGCTGCAGCTGCGCACGGTGGAGATGAGGACCACGCGGCGCTCCTGGCCCTGGAACTCCTCCACGGAGCCCACCTGGGCGGCGCAGCGCCGTGAGGCTGCGGCCGGCGCCCCCGCGCCCCGCGCTGCCCCCGTCCCACCTTCAGCATCCTGATGTCCGGCAGCTGCCGCAGCTCCTGGTCCAGCACCGTGACAGCTCTCCGGATCTTCTCCACCTGCGCGGAGCGGGTTGGAGCGGCGCGGAGCCGCGCGGAGCGGCACGGCGCCCTCCCGCCCGGCCTCACCTGCTTGCGGTAGGGTGAGATGACGCCGATGTCGGCAGGCGCGGCGGCGGCGCGGCCGCCCTCGGCCCCGCTCCGCAGCAGCTCCTTGAGGTAGCGCAGCAGCACGTCGATCTCGGCCGTGTTGAAGAAGGAGGGGCTGCGGGCCTCGCGCCGGTCCTCGCCGCACACGCCGTGGAAGACGACGGGGAAGCCCTGGGGACGCAGGCAGGCGGTGGCCCCGCGCGGCCTCCCGCGCCGCCCGCAGCCCTCCCGGCCTCACCTGGCGCGGCAGCGCGGGCCAGGCGCAGTAGAGGCCCCGCGCGTCCTGCTCGGGGCTGCCGCTGGCCTTCAGCTCGCTCTCGTAGAAGAGCTCGTTGGGCACCTTGAGGATGGCGGGGTGGGACCTGCGCGGGAGGCGGCCGTGCGAGCGGCTGCGGCGCCATCCCCGCGGCTCCCTGCGCCGCCTCCCGTGCCCACCTGTAGTTCCAGAGCAGCTTGGTGACRAAGCAGGGGTTGTAGCCACCGTCCACCTTGGCGTAGAGCGGGTTGTGCCGCATGAGCCGCTCCAGCAGCGAGGTGCCTGCGTGGGGACGCCGTCACTGCCAGAGCCAGCCCCAGAGCCAGCACGGGGCAGGCGGTGGCACCGGCAGCACCGTGGCCCCGAGCCCTGCCCCGCTCACCCAGGCCGTGCTGGGAGGCCAGCGGCGAGCGCAGCACCGGCCCCAGCTGCTGCGGGTCCCCGGCCAGCACGAGCTGCCCCCCGCCGGGGTTGCTCTCGGGGTCCATGGCGGCGAGGAGGCCTGTGCGGAGCGGGGCTCAGCGGCGGCGCCGCGTGGCCGCGCGGGCCCCCCGCGCCACACCTCACCTGCCACGGCCACCACGCTCTCGGGCTCGGCCGCGTGGCCGCACTCATCGATGAAGACGTGCGTGAAGTGCCCGGCCGGGAAGTTGGCCGACACCAGCCTGGGCAAGAGGGCAGCGGCCGAGGCCCCGTGCGCCCCCCGCGGCCCCCGTGCCCTCCCGGCCCAGCCGTGCGCACCTGCCTGCGGTCACCAGCGTGGTGACCAGGACGTGGTACTGCGCCAGGCGCGTCCTGCTCGGGTACACGTAGCACCGCTCGCCCTCGTCCCAGTTGCAGCAGGGCTGAAAGGCGGCGCTGGGTGGGACGGCCGCGCCGCGTCCGCGCGGTGGGGCCGGGGGCGCAGACCTACCCGGATATCTGCGGGCACCTCCTGGAGGCTCCGGGAACTGGCCATGAGCCTGTAGACGTGCCGGGCCGGCATGTCCTGGAGCAGGCGCTGGCACAGCAGGTCGGCGGCGCTGTTGGACGGGGCGCAGGCCAGGACGCGCGAGCCCTTCACACACGTCCACACCTACGCGGGACAGGAGGCGGCGGTGGCGCTGGGTCGCGGGGCTGCTGTGGTGGCCGTCGCAAGCGCCCCTCACCTGCTTGATGGCCTCCACCATGGTGACCGTCTTGCCGGTGCCGGGCGGCCCGAAGATGAGGTAGGGGGCCGGCCGGGACGTGCCGGCGACGATGTGCGTCACCGCGCGGCGCTGCTCCTCGTTATCCTGCAGCTTCTGGTCGAACCACCTGGAGAGCGGGAGCCGCGGGAGCACCGCGCGCCCGGCCCCTCCRCACCCGCCGCCAGCGCGACGCCACTCACCGAGGCTGGAAGGCGCCGTCCAGCAGGGACTGGTGGCACGAGGACGAGGGGAAGAGGACGCGGGCCAGGCCGCGCTGCATGGCCAGCGCCGCAGCCCGGTGCTGCACCTGCAGCGGCAGCCGGTTGAAGGTGAAGGTCACGTCGAACCGCAGGTTGTTGGGGAACTTGCTGTGCAGCCTGCGGGGAGCGGTGTGAGCRGAGCGCCGGGGCGGCTGCCACGCTGTACCCGCCGCGCCGGGCTGCACGGCGCCCACCTCGGGGAGAAGCCCAGCTTGACCTTCTCCAGCTCCACGGCGTGCACGTAGCCCTTGTAGAGCACGAGCGGGGACTGCTCCCGCTCGCTGCTGAGGCTGGCGAAGAGGTGGTCGCCCCGCAGCACTGACGGGCGGCTCTCGGCCACGCCAGGCACCTGCRCCACGTGGCCGGTCACGCCGCGCACATCCGCGCCGTCCCGCCCGCCCCGCGCACCCCGCACGCACGTYGAGGACGAGCAGCGCCCTGTCCTGCACCATGGTCACGTCCTGCATGTCGTAGCGCCGGATGTCCACCTCCATTTGGATCTCCTCCAGGTGCAGCAGCAGCTGGAACTTCTTCTGGTAGTTGTCCGACTGCAGGGGTGCCTCCAGCAAGGACCTGCAGGGACGGGGAGGCTGCCCAGGGCGCTGCAGAGSCTCTGCAGCCCCTTCGGTGCAGGGAAGGGCATCGTCCCGCTCACCTGGTCGCAGCCCAGCTGGGGCTGGCGCCGGGGCCCTGCGCGATGGCCTCCTTGAGGCTCTTGGGGTASGGGTAGGCGTACAGCGGGACCTCCCTCTCCAGCTCGTTGTGCAGGTCGCTGGGCACGGACACGGGGGGCTGCGGGGGCTGCCGGCCCTGGCGTCCCCAGCCGGCGCTGCCAAACGGCACCGCTGCAGCGGCAGCTCCCGCTCCAGCGCTACCTCTCGGGGGGCGTCCCCTCCTCGGTGAGCACCGTGCGTGGGCGCCGCAGCCCGGCCTGGTAGGGCTCGTAGGGYGCCACGGGCGCCAGCTCCTTGGCCAGGGCGCTCTCGGCGGCGGCGGCCAGGAAGCGCCCGATGGTGAAGGGCTCCCCCGACTCGGCGCTGAACTCAAACACCAGCGTGGCCAGGAAGCAGCCGTGGCTGCTGGCCAGGCATCGCACGTGCACCGTGTGCGAGCCGCCTGCGAGGGGACAGCGTGAGCGCGCGCGGCGCTCGGCGCGGCGCCCGCCACGCGGCCTGGCCTTACCCGGCGGCAGCAGCAGGGCCCGGCCCTGCGTCACGCCGTGCTCGTCCCAGAAGGAGAACTCGCGCTGCGGGCAGAGCGGGCGGCAGCGCAGCAGCGTGGCGGGCGCCCCGCCGCCGTTGCGCACGCGCAGCGCGGCCGTGCGCGCCTCGCCGGGGCGCAGCTCCACGCGCACGCCGCCCTCGCCCTCGTCGTGCTCCGAGATGATCTCCACGCCGTGCTTGCTGCGCACAAACTCGGCCCTGCGGGCGTGGGCGCCTCAGCCTTCGCCCCGCGGCCGCCCTGGCCCGCGCAGCCCCACTCTTACCTCTCGGCAGCGCGGCCCTTGGGGACAGCGCTGSGCTGCGGGGCGGACGACGGGGCCACTGGTGCTGGGGCCACTGGTGCTGCCTCCGCTCGGGGTCGCCAGTACTGGTCGGCGACCACCACTCTCTCCTTCTTCTGCAAGGAGCAGCCGCGTTGGTGCAGGGTGCATGGGGTGCACGGGGTGTGTGGGGCACATGAGGTCTGGCACCGTCGGCCTTCCCTCCCTCACCTGCTTGAAGTGCACGGAGCCCCCGCGCACCTGCGCGTAGCGTGTCACCTTCAGCGCAAACAGGATGCAGGAGAAACTGGGCATTTTYGTGTCAGTGCTGTGCAGGGAAGAGGAGAGGGGGGTTCAGTCGGGGGGGCGAGCCAAGGCCAGGCTGGTGGCACCAGGGAGCAGGGTGGTGGCAAGGGGCCTCTAGCCAGTCGCCTCTGCTCAGGGGGATGAAGGATGGGGACTTTGGCACTGCTCCCACCCCAGTGTCACATCCTCGGAGGCTGCCCCAGCAGGGACATGGCCCTTGCAGGACAATGTGGCCCTTCCAGCTGTGCAGTGGCCTCTCCAGCTGTGCYACTGAGTCCCTGCCTGGCCCCAGGACGGGCAGCCTGTGACAGAAGGAATCTCTAGGGCACAGGGTGGCTGCCTCCCTGTGGTGTTTCCTCACACAGGGCTCATCCCTGTGACCTTCTGGTTGTTTGTCCCAGCCTTGGACAATGATTAACAGCAGGGACACTGCTTGGGGCTCTGCTCTGCGATGCTGTGGCGGGTGCTGGTGGCAGGAGCGGGTGGCCTGGGCACCCAAGGAGGTGGCAGCAGAGCTGCRCAGGCAGCTCCCATGCCCGCAAGCAGCGCCTGTGTCTGGCTGGGCCAGCTCTGGTGCTGCCCGTGTCTGCAGCCCAGGCCGAGAGCGGCAGCCCCGTGGACTGCGCTGATCCCACTGCCGGAGCGCGGGAAGCCCTGGGGACAGAGCTTAAGGTGCCCAGGTGGCTCCTCACCGCCCTTAGAGCAGGCGCTACTGCAGCCCCGCTGCCGGCGACCAAGGAGAGCCCCAAGGCCCGGCCTGCCCTGGCCGGCTGTCCCATCGCCCTGCACCGGGCCGGGGCAATGCTGCCCGGGGACGCAGGTGATGCTGGCCGGGAGCCGAGAGCTGCTGGCCCAGATGCTGCTCGGGACGGGGTGATGCTGCTGTGGGGAGGCAGCTGCTGCTGTCCGGAGCCTGGATGCCGCAGACTGGGGACAGGGAGCTCCTGCCGGGGCCGCCTGGAGGGGGGACCGGCCCGAGGCTCTCACCTGGCCCGAAACTCCTGCGTGTAGATGGTGCGCAGCGCCTCGCGCCGGCTCTCCTGCTCGCGGCCCGTGTCCCGCAGGAACTGCACGAAGTGCTCCCCGCAGCGCCTCGCCTCCGCCACGCTGTGCCGCGGCATGGCCGGCCCGAGCGGGACCACGCGGAGCCCAACGGCACCGCTCCGGCCCGGGACGAGCCGAGCGGGGCGGCCCCGGGCGAGGGGGCCGGGCGGAGCGAGCGGGGCCGGGCGGCGCGGGGAAACGAAAGCGAAAGGGCTCGCCCGCCGCGCGCAGGTGTCGGCGGGTCCCACCCGTGACACGAGCGCGGGGCTGCGCGCGGGGCGGGGAACGCGCGCGCCCGCCCCGACACGCGCGCCCGCAGCCGGGTCCCGTCCCCGTCGGCGGGGACGAGCKCGCGCGGCCGCTGCTCCCTACAAAGAGGGAGCGGGAGCGGCTGCCGCTGCTCTCCGTGCTCGGCTCTGCCCCGTCCTTGTGCTCTAGCCCTGCAGCCGCTCCGTGGGCTGCGCTCCCTCACCCGGGGCGCTGGCGGGGCCGCGCAGCGGGGCTTCTGCCCGCTCTGCGAGGTAAGGTTGCTGTTCTCACCCCGCTAGCTGCAGCGGGTGTTGTCTGCAGCCCCAGCGCTGCTGCCTGGAGGGGACTCRCAGCTGGGACAGCCCTTAGGCTGCATCCTGGGCTGCCCGTGCCCTAGGCAAGGACATACAGTGTGTTTTTGAGTGCAGGGACTCGAGTGACGTGCGTGTGACCTGCTCTGGAGGAGCGGCTGCTTCCAAGAGGCTCTGCTCACAGCTAAAGCTGCGTCTTGGCCCCCTGAGCAGGAGCTGGAGAGCAGCTGTTAGCCCCAAGGGTAATGATGAAGATCCTTCATCAGCTCCCAGAGTGTTCTACAGAGGGCGTAGGGATCACTGCCCTATCTAGGGMCTGTAGAAAATGGGGCAGAGGGAGGAAAATTAACAGAGGTCTGAGGTATGGGTGCTTAAAAGCTCGGTTTGCAACCTGTGGAGTTCATAAAATCACTTTCTTTTCAGAATGGCAGCATTGTAGGTGGTGCCCTGAAACTCCAAGCGTTGCCCTCGGGAGCAGAGAGGGAGCCCTTATCACTGGAGAGCCCTTATCACTGTGGCCATGGGGCTGGGAGGGCCCCTGGCCGCAGGAGCTGCCTTTTGCTCTGCCCCCCGCGCCGCTCGTGCCCAGAGCCACGTTGGGCTGTGTGGGTTCGGAGCCGCGGCGGAACCAGCCCAGCGCGTGCGTTGGTCTCTAGGCTGGCCCATCTTGTGTGAAGCTCATGGCCTCACAGTGTCTATAGGTGTCACGGCCACCTGCGTGACGCCTCAATCCCGGTGAGCGAGTGCACCAAACTCCTTTTCCAAGGAAGAAACAGGAGCTCAGGAGCAGCTAGAACTGGGATCAGCTGGGTCTCTGCTGTAGCAACGGATGGGCTTGAGGAGGTAATGGGGAATGATCTGGCCCTAAGGAATGATCAGGTGAAGCCTGGAGAAAGGAGAGCRGGATGCAGGCTGCAGCACCAGGCGCGCAGGAAGGACAAGCGCGGTGGCTGGGGCTGCGCTGGGAGATAAGGCTGTGCGCACGGCGTGGCTTTATCTTGTGCCGGCTTCAGCCCCACATTCCTGGAATTGCTGYGGCACTTGTCTGGATGGGACTGCAGCCACGGCGACCTGGGTGCCGCGCGCGGGCGCTTCGTTTTGTCTGCGCCCGCGGGGAGGGAACGTTTTGCACAAACAGGCGGCGGCCGGAGCAGCTCCCGGCCCCCTGCGGCTGCGGCCGGCCGGGGACAAGTCCCGCTTTGTGCAGCGCACGGACACGCGGCGCCGCGGCGGGCAAGGTTCAACAGCGCGAGCGCAAAGCCACCTAGGCGCTAAAATAAGATAAATTAGTGGGGAAAATTGAGCTAGGTGACTATTTGCCTTTTAACCTAAAAGCTTAATTTTGCAAGCAATCCTGTTGCAGTTTTTGGGCTACGTAAGATACCATTTGCAGTTTTGCTTTSATCAGGATTTTTGCAGAAGTGAGATCGCAGAAGGACAAACACGAATAGCTTTAAAGCAGACTGGTGCATTTCTACTAGACTATTTCCTACAGAGGATTCCTGTAGGTCAGGCTTAACAGCAAAGACAAATATCTTTTATTTAGACAAAATATCTCGCACAGGATAGAACACTGTCACACTGTGGTATCGCTGTGCAGCACCTCCAGGGTAGCGCACAGGCAGTCCCAGCCCTATCTTCCCAACCCCTTTCCTTGGGAATGTAAAAATAGGAAGACACCARCCATTTAAAAACAACCTACAGAAAGGCCGAGTGAGGAACAAGTGTAAACAAAGTGAATCGACTACAGGAGCTTCRCTTTACAGTGAATCCATGTCCGTAGTTTGGACGGAGAAGGTATCCACGTGCCTSCAGCCTCCTGCTCGAAGCAGCAGCTTGGGCCTGGTGCTTCTGCTTCTTACAGAAAAACAAAGCAGAACAAGGTTTGAGAGCAGCCAAGAGACTGTGCCCAACGTGCCCATTAACTGTGAGAAGAAAGTGGCCACGATAGAGACAAAATAGAGTTTTTTCTCTTACTTTGGTGCAAGTTTATTTATCATTTTGTACACGATCCATTCATACACCTGTGATACAAATTCTAGGAACCTGCCACAAAGCATTAAAGCACAACATACCTATTATTCCGTAGACATTTGCATTTTTAATTGCCATCCAGACTAAACGGATTGGCAATGATCCCATCCAACAAAAAAGCCTTAGTTCTATAAAAATGCAGATGTCTGATAACCGTACATACATGAGGGAAGGGACAGCAAAAATGTTCACTTACAAGGAACATGGCTCAAATCTTCATATTTAGGAAAAAAAAAAAAAAAAAAAAGGAGGCTACATCCCTGGAAGAGCTGGCTGAGGAGGGATTTCTGTAGGGAAACTTGTAAACTCATTTCATAGAGTAAAATCTAAGCCTATAGGCTTTTTGCTTTGTGGAGGTCAGTAGTAAGGATATATGGGAGAACTTATTGGTCTTTTGCATTTATTAAATCTTGCAGCAGAGCRTCTTGAGCTGTTGGCAGAATCAACAGACTGACTGGAGTACCTGGAGTGCTGCATGTGGGTGAAGGGAATGCTCTACACCCTCGGCTGGACTTGTTATAGGGCTTTTGCAGCTAGGAAGTTTTCCAACCAGCACAGTTTTATAGTGATTGAAAATAACTGTATTTCTGAATCATGAATGTGGCTTAATTAAAATGACCTACTGGTAAATGCAGTCACAAAAGGAAGTTTATATGGCAGGGAACACAAAACACAGGCAATGCTATTCGTTCCACAGTTCTCTCAGAGGATAGAAAACCTGTTAACTTCGAAAGCCCTAGAAAAATGCTGCACTGGTTCAGAAACCATCTACTTGGCATAAGATCACATTTCTTTTTGTGTTCTTTTTGCACACCAACATCTCAAATCTCACTCGATGCGTTAGGCATTCTGCATTTCTTTGCCGATCTTGTAGCTGAGGATTTTGTTCCAGTCGATCTTGGTGCGGGTGACAGGCAGCTGCCGGCGTAAGGCCTTGAAGGTGGTGTCTGACATAGTCTGGTAGTTCTCACTGATCGCGGTCTGTAAGGGCAAGGGGGTTCAATTAGAGCAGTAACACAATATTCYGAGAAAACATGTCTCTTAAGGCCACAAAACCCTTTCTGCAAGGGGAAGGCACACTGCCAATTAACTAATAATAGCAAGTCACCAGTGTGTGCACAAGGAAAAAGGTTATCTGTTAAAGTCTTGTGAATGTAGTTGGGTTTTTTTAGGTGTCTGTCTTGCATCAAATCTTCTTCCTTCACACAGGCGGGGACAATATAAAAAGCTGTCACCCATGTCCTTGTTAGTATTGTTTCAGCTGTGACAGAGAAAAAATTTAGACTTGCCCACACCCTTTCAGATAACATTTGTAATGCTTTAGAATAACTACATGGCAAGCTTTGATTAATGGCAAGGTATAGCTTCAATACTTGACTTGTCAGCAAATAAAATGCTCTTTCCCAAGTAATTCTTACAATCAGTACAACGTTAAGTTAGAAACAGTTAGTGGTCATGTTTCTGTTAACTGTAAAGGAACATTGATATGATTCCATCATGTTTTTTTAACAATGTCTGATCTTACCTGGTACTCATTTTCTGCATTTTCTATTATCTTAATGAATTCCTTAGCTGTCTGGACATCACTCTACAAAGCAAAGGGGAAAATATACATTTTTATAAACGTTATTCAATATAGTTCTTGTCAAGTGATAGGCTGTGTATGCATGAAGTGGACAGTAATAGCAGCTTTCACCTCCTGCTCGTTGCAGGACTCCTTTTAGTTATTATGGAYGTGATTCAGTGCAGGGCAAGACAGAAGCAGGGATTAGCTGGAACTTTTGCTCCAAGCTGAAACGGGGCTGCACCCTAGCGTGAGCACCACGAAAGTAGAGCTTCATTGACCTAAATGAGGGATTTTGTGACTGTTGCTCCCTCTACTGTCACTAAAGTGCTGTTACTCAGGGTGCTGTTCATAGTATTTTTCCCTTGCACATGGATGGAAAGGCATATGTGGTTCCTCTTTAACTGGCATTTCTGTGATAACYAACCAATAGCAAATGAACATTTAACATAGTTCAGTTTTAAGCAAGAAAGGAAGCTCTTTCCCATGTGATTCTATAACTACACAGATTACTCATCCTAAAATTACACTAGTTTTCATAAAGAAAGAGTTAAGAGGGTGTAGTCCTAGAAGTGTACATTTGGTGAGATTTTTTTTTAAAAATGGTTTTATTATTTAAAAAATCTTCTATCATACTTACTGAAACTTGTACAGAGTCCTGGATATCTTTATGACTAACCAGTTGAACATTACCATCTTCGTAATAATGAACCTGGACAAAGACAGATGATATAGGTTATCATTAACACTCATTTTACAAACCCTAGAGCCCCCAAATGCTACCAGAATGGCACAACAGCATTGTTGTGCCAGTCTTCTCTGCTTACGTGGAGACTAAAAGCAGGATGGATTTTCTAAAAGGTTTCATTCTTTGTCAAGCCTGTTCAAGATTATGTTAATGCAGTAAACGCCTAGAGTTGAAATAAGAGCAATTATAAAAGAATTCATGGTATAGATTTTAGCCCTATAAAGCGAAGCAGACTTGGAGGCATGTAGGGTAATACTATKTATTAAACGACAGGCCAGATTTTAAGCAATATTTAAAATGCTAAAGTTCAAAGAATTAATTCCTTAATTTGTATAGTTTTAATAGCATCTCGGTTCTAAAAGGACATCTTTTCTGAATTCTAGCATCTCATTTTTGAGCCAAACAGCTCAGTATAAGAGAAGGAGCAAYGCAGCTTCTCTAGTTATTGCTGGGCAGTGTAACTCACCTGGATCTTGAGCACAGCAGCCACCTGCGCTGTTGGTGGTGTGATGGTAAACTTCCACTCTGATCTCCAGCGACCGTTCCTAAAAAAAACCACACCACAGCATGTTCTAACAAGAAAAAGAGCCTCATTAACTGGCCGTATTCTGTAGTCTTCCTATTGTTTTGTGATCAACATTGGGGTGCCTAATATGACTCTGAGTTCCCATTCCTGAGGCACAGTTCAGAACAGTGAAGCTTCAAGCTGGCTCTGGCACACGTGTGCTCAGGAATAAGTAAGGGGATAACTATCCAGCTTTGCTAATGATCTTCYCTCTGGATAGGTCACCAAGCTATTACTGAAGCTTTTAGGGAAGTGCCAAGGGGTCTGCATGGAAAAGAGATCGTAACAAGTAGAATTGATTGGGAAGCCCCAAACTACTGGCTTTCAGAATGTCAGAGCCAGTAAAGGAAGAGTTTGTTTGAGGTCTAGGAAAGGAAGAAAATACAGTATGTTTAAAATAGTCTTACCAAAAGTTTTTGGGCTGGAACTGGTGGCTCTCAATACAGGCAATAATTGTCTGCTGACCATCTATAGATTTACCATAAACCTGTATTTAGAAAAAATTAAGAGGTTGTGTAATACACACCACAAGAGCTGTGCAGAGCTATCTTCTGTTCTCGAGAGCATTTTGGAGGCTGGGTGTTGTGCTGTGGCACTGGGCATGCATACCACTAGTGAACCTGCCCAGCACTTCTACTTGCAAGTATGTGCAAATTATGCCTGCTTTTCCTTAACTGCAGATATTAAGGTGCAGTGCAGTCATGCCTATGAGCAAGTAAGGTCTAATAAAGACCTTTACATACATGTGCACATCAATATATCCGCACCCTCTTTTGAACTAATTTTTCCAAAATAAGGAAAAATAATACAGACATTAGTGAAAGTGGACAATTCAAACAGGACTGCTTGGTGCACTGGCCGTCAAGTACTGATTGATAGAAGTAAAGTTCTCAAAGAAACAACGTGGATACTCAACAGTACAGAAGCCATTGGGATAATGATCTTTCACATATGCTCTTAATGCACTGTCACAGGCATCTCTCCATGGTTTTAAAGCTGCTTCTGTGTCCTCAGGCTGGGGGTCACTTGCTTCTTTCCTTAAGTGATCAAACTTAAAAGAAAGTTTGTTCCTTGGGTCTAAAAATCTGCCATTTCCCAGATCACCATGCTCTGTGATTAAGACCTAGAAGATAAGAGTGCAAATTAAGTAACACTTACACTGCTATAAAAGCACTGTTTTGGGTTTCTCCCCGACTAATGTCTCAATGGATTAATTCATTCATCTCCAACATCTTGTAAAACAACAAAGATCTTTAGCACTAATCTTAATTAAGGACAGAACAGTTGTGGTGAGACTGTCGGTAAACTCTGTCTCTTTACAGTAATATTGGACTTATGTCTTTTGTTTCAGAAATGGTTGTATGCAGTAATGTTGTATGTATTTAAAGTTACAATACGAACAGGTGGCTTGTCCAGAGGTTAAAGAAAAGCCTGAGCTGTTCTGGAAACACTGTTGTTTTCAAAATTGTTTGAGAACAAGTTTTATAGGAGGCATTATAAAGGGAAATGCAAATGCAAAATGTTTTATTGGTGTCAACTGGATAGTATTAGCTTGCTATAATCAAAGGTGTGTGTTTAGGGTAACTGGGGATAGTTAAAAATGAAGACAGTGGACAAATGCTATTAAGAATTCATTATTGATTTCAGTGGGAACTGAGCATGCAGTAACATAAGGAGTTGTAAATGAGCTTTACATGAACAGCAGTCTTTAATCATTCAAACTCTAACTAGGCTCTCARTGACTTCAGCATCTTTTACTTAAGGAGCAATAAATTAGTCAGTAACAGTTAGTAACAGACAAAGCTTTAAGGGAACAATTCAGCTATATGTCTTTTGTACCCCTAAAGTGTACAAAAACAGTAACAGAAAACTTTTGTACCTGATCATCATATCCTTCTATCTTCACCGGAGTGAACTGATCCATGTTATACTGTGCAAACGCACTGTTGGGAATTGAAAAAACATGAGCTGTAACGGCACAGAGGTATTTTCCACTCAGGAGTAAGTTAAACGCGAAAAAAATGTCCAACTTAGCAATTTTGCAAACAATACACACCAGGACTCTTACAAGATTTTCAGCTTTTTATTAGTGATAGCTATAAAATCTCAACTCTAAGGCAAGATTTATTTCGTGATAACCAGAAAAACAGAGTTCAGAAGCAGAACTGTGCCTAAGGGAATATGAGTAGGCCAAGGCAAAACAGAGGCATACGTGCTACAATTGAGCAGTGTGGTAAACAAATGTAAGTTGACTAATTTATGGCAATTTTCTGTTGTAAAAACCTGCTGAGAGACATGGCACATAGCTCAAAGCAAACTCTGGCATCAGAAAGCCTACATGCATAACCTTTAGGTGCCTTCTGATGAGACTAAGCAAGTTAAGATATTTTGAAAACATTCTTTGAGAGTAGTTCTTAGAAGCAAAACAACCTCCGGCTAAGGATTGCTCAGTATTTCAGGCTTCATTTGCTTTACAAATCATGTTTCACCAAGATTAGACATTCCTGCTGCAATTAAATGTTTTAGCCTCAAAATGTTTTGGCCTTTACAGCATGAATTCCAATTTTGGCCTTTTTAATGGAATCTGCCATGCCTTTCATTGTATTTTTCTGAGGGAGAAGTTACAGTAGATTTTTCTCAACACCACAAATAATTCATTGCTGAATGATAAATCTAGGGAAACATATGTGTTTAAGATACTAATTTGGCATATTTTGGAAACAAGAGTACTTACTGTGCTGCTCCTTCCCTGAGAAGATTGTCATTGCTAAGCAATAATCTGACATCTGGAAAAGAAAATGTCCAAATTATTGGATTTTTCTGATCAAATGTTTTTCTTGCATTTCATCTTTAGCTGTACAAATACAACCACTAAAATGATTAAATCATGTCATTAAGCATACGCAGCCATAGAATGACAGTATACTCTCCTTCATTTGTAATTGCTGGCCTCTAAAGCTGAATGACACAGCTATGAACTTTCATAGCAACTGAAACATTAGGGTAACCYGCCAGATCGTTCTTCTTTGTTTACCTACCATTGAATACTTCATTAAACTCTCCAGGGGGTGCATGAGTGATGAATTTTGCAGCTATGCGCACCTACAATAAAGCAAAAGAGTAATCAGAAATTCTCTTGAGAAGACCAGATACAACTGGTAACAACAGCTACAACAAACACTGAAGCAATTCATTGACAAATACAACTCAGAGTAAGGGGGAGTGCTAGATTTGGGGAAAGACTGTTCTCATTTTGAAAATGCATAGCTCAGATGAGACCAGGGATTTTTTGGGTGCACCTGAGCAGAACAACTCTAAATATACTCAGCAAAACGTGCAAATTTCACATGGGTGTCTGTGAAAATGTGAGCTGTTCAACCCGCATTCAACAAGAATCCTGGCTAGCCCCTTCTCTTGGGGATATTACTGAATGGTGGCTTTTTGTAATCCCTATTGGTAAGCACAAAACCATTCCAAGATATAAAGAATAAGAAGGCCCTGTCATAAGTCACACTGTAACTAGATAGCAGCGTCARCACAGCCGGGTAGCTAAGGAGTTTCCAGCACACATTGTGAGACTCGTTGGTTCCATGTGATGCGACTCTGTGTGTGCTGCTGCCTGGCTGAAGGAGATGCCACTGACTAGCTGCAAGCAGCGTGCGAGGACTGAGAGGCTGATCCCTCTAGAAACAGAACAGTAAATCAATTGCATCAACTACCATGGGATTGCTTTCCGAGTTAATTATGTTTCACAGCCTTTGAAAAGACAGTGATTTGTTCGGAGTGCAGAGGGCGGCATGGARACGCAAAGGAAAAAGATGAAAACTGACAGAAATGTGGAACGTGATGGAAAGCTCCAAAACGAATCCGGCAAGTCAACAGAAATGGACAGTGCCTCAAAAAGAAATCACCAGATGTCAGCAGATGATTTTCCTTGCTCCTCTTGTAGCGCAGTCCTGGTCATTCCTAGCACCCCAAGCAGCGGGGCCAAGACCTGGCCGTGCCTGAGCTTGTTAGGGGGGAACTCTGAGGCAAATCCCACCCTGCAACGCAGCCCACCCGAACCTCAGCGGGAACCGGGACACCCTCCGCTGCTTAGTCCTGTGCTCCACCGCGYGAAGGAAACGTTGCCTCCCAGTAACCCTGCAGAAAGAGGCCCGGCCAGGACGAGGACAAGCAGTGCCACAGCCCAGGACAGCCTTCATCAGCACGGGCACGATCAGAAAGTCGGCCCGCAGCGGGGCTGGCTCTTCCTGGGGGTTCTGACCACTCTAGTTACTCTAAGTGCTCATCTACGGACTGAGAACGAACACCCAGAGCAGAGGCCTCTTGTTYATCTGAACTCCCCTTGTCCCACGCAGAGCACGTGCTGCAGTCCAGCTAACAGCAGCCATGAAGAAACTTTCCTGAAGGAATTAAGTGATCAGCATCTGGGAAAGCAGCATTACAGTCTTTGGGAATACAAGGCTGCAACACCCAAGCCAACRCTCTTCTTGCTGCATACATTAAGCACTTCTCCAAGACTTGGAATATTATATTTATACTATTTTGATTACACAGAAACATTTCTGCCTTTCATCCATACTGTGTGTCCCGTGCAGGAAAACAGAGCAGATGTAGACAAGAAACTTTCCCATCTTAAACCTCCTACTTGGAAGCAATGGAGGAAACTTCTTCTTAAGCTCACCTTGGCTTATCAATTAGTTGCTGAATTTGCCTGGAGCTGGYTGGGGATTCATTATTGGACATCATGGTTTCTTGTTGTCAATGCCATGCTGCTGTCTCTGCTGGAGCTACTGTCCTTTTGGAATCTCTGGTTAAGAAAAGAGCTGCAGACTATTCCGCACCGAGCATGCAAGCACTTCTGGCACGTGTTCTCTCAGGGATTACTTGGTGCCATTCTGTGGCATCTTATTCCTTCGTTTATCTGGAAGTATGCATTTTATTGGAAATTGTACTGCAGCCCAGTCATAAACTTTCATAAAATAGTGAAAGAACTTAGGAATTTGGAATTACAGGCAATGYAGTAAATATCTGAGAAAGCAAAAGGAAAATACCTGTTTGTGAACACTGAAGCTGGAACAAGAAAACCCATTCTCTTTTAAAGAGAATAAAGCTGCACTGTTCTAAAATCCAACGTGAGTGTTCTGTGTTATCAGAATCCACGTGCCCTGGGTATTGATCCTGTTCAAACTATTTATCAATCCTAAACAGAGGGTTATGGTTATCAAGTTATCAAGTACTTGTGGCTTTAACAGTACTGAAGAGAATGAGATCCTCCTGGACAAGACTTGGGAGACAGGATATGTCCCAAAATGGAACCTCTCGGAACGACATAAAACATACTCGGCTCCTCTTCCAGGTTTTAATTGAAAATGGTTGTTGATGATTAGTCACATTACCACTTAAAAGCAACCTATGGAAGGAAACATAACCTCTTTCCAACGTCACTAGTCCTATCTCTCTTTTGGAACAATACAATACAAAACAAGATGTTTATGTCAAGCTACCAAAATCGGGAGTGCAATGTGGGACCACAGGAGTGACGTGATTCGTGTCAGACATGGGAAGTGTTTCTCGGTGCTTTCAGAGTTGGTTTGTTGGTTTGTTTCGGGGATGTCAGCACCCTGGCAGGATGTTCACTCGCAGAAGCATGAAAAGCCTCTCTGCAAGCTGACCTATTTCCTGGCTCCTCGTTACCATTTTGGGTAGCTTTCAGGCTGCTAGCAAAAAACAGCTTCCTTTTTCTAAAACGGGGAAAAGTAGCTAAGAAGGAAGCGATGCAACCAGCAGCTTGGGACAGGAAAGCGGCACCAAAAGCACCTTACACGGGCAGCAAGGGGCAGCTCAGCTGGACCTGGACTAGGTTGAGCCTTAGCTGGCTTAAAACTTGCCCGCAGAGGATGAGGAACTGCTGCTTGTGCAAGGAAAGGCCGATTCCTCCTGTTTTTTCTGCTTACCTTCTTTGCATTTTCTTAAAGCAGTGGCAAAACTCACAACTTCATTCTCAAAATCCATACCAGCACAACACCCGGCACAATAAAGCTTTACTTTTTATTTCTCGCATCAAATACAACGATGACTACGATTTCAGCAGCGGGAAAGAAATTCAGTTAAGTGACAACAGACAAAATATACATTTTCTACCGCATTGAAGAGATATCGGGTATGTGGTAAAGACCAAAGCATTTTTGTTCTAAAATATTTGCACTGAACAGCGCGCAAAGGCTGTTAACTARCACCTCGAGTCTACGGCATTTAAAGTTACGTGCATCACGTGGAAATATTAAGCTAAACCTGCAGCGCCTTGGTTAAAACAGGGGAAGGTATCGATAAACCCCGMCTGAAACCCGGACCGTGCGGCACGGGGGCGCGGTAGGGGCTGCTCCTCGCCGGCCGCGGCGGCGCTGCGGGCGCAGGGCGAGGCTGCGGAACGCCGCCCGGGCCGCACGCCGCCCGCCGCGGCCCCCCGCCCGTCCCGCTCCTACCTTCTCCTCGTCCGACACCCGCTCCTCGAAGTCGGCCATTTTGGCAGCTCTGGGAGCGGACCGGCCCCGCGCGCGGCACGCCGGGAGCGGCGCGGGGGCGCCGGGGCGGGGCCGGAAGCGCTGCCAGCGCCATGTTGGCTGCGGGTAGATGCCGCGGGGGCCGCCATCTTAGCGTAGGGCAGGGGTAATGGAGGGTAGTGCTGGGCCGCCCGTAGCCGCCCGCCCGTGGGCGGGATACCGGGGCCGAGGGGCTGCGCTGGGGCCGGGGACCCCCTTTCCGGCAGCCCCGCGCCAGGCAGGCAGGTAGGGAGAGAGGCAGACAGGAAGGGAGGGAGGAGGCCGCCTGGCGCCCCGCCCCTCTCCCGTGGTGCCGCGCGGCGGCGGCGGCCATGGCGGAGGGCGGCGGCGGGCGCTGGGAGCGGC
>NW_020454872.1:1078969-1105591 GCF_003342845.1 Nothoprocta perdicaria | reverse complement strand
CCCCCATGTGAGCGGCGCCGCCGCGCAGCCCCCTCCGCGCTGCGCCTCTATCACGTCTCGTGCCTTTCACTACCAAGCGCATACGAAAATGTGCTTTTTTTWWAAAAAAAAAGTGACCTTCCTCGGTGGCCTTGACAGCTGTGAGCTGAAAACTATATCAAAACAACAGGTTTTGCTTTAGATTAAGATAAAATAACGCGCTGAAGTGGCTTGTGAGGTTGCGGCTGCCCTTACCCCGGAGCTTGCACAGAGGTTTTCAGAGGGGTCCGTGGCCTCCCCGATGTTCCGGGCAGCTTCAGCAAGAAGGTGACACGCGGGAAGGGCCCTCTAACTAAAWAACCGACGTCCATTAAGCTACCAAGGCTCTGCTCTGTTTTATGTTTGCGTAGTGTTTTATAGAGTGTTTCCTGTTTAAAAACAACGCACTTTTGGTTTTTGGTTGTGTTTGTAAACTCTGGTTTTGTTTCTCTTAACAGTGACTGTGTTCTTAAGCACGTTGACACCAAAATTCTACTTTGCACTTACTGTGACTTCGTCTTTTATTTCTGGACTGATATTTGTAAGTAGTCAGCTTTCCTACTCCCCCACTTCTTCTCCCTAAATCCATCCCCCCCCCCCCCCCCGCTTTTTTTTCCCCGCTTTTGGGCTTGTTAAGGTGAAATGCAATAAGCCGTTTTGTTGAACGGACTCTAGAGGGTGCCTTTGTGCTATACAGGAACTTAGAATTTAGCCTAACAACTTGGGGAGGGAGGAACCACAAGTTTAATGAAAATTTTACTGTCTTTTTCCCGCATGTTTTGTGGGAGGTCTTGCATGACAAGACAAGATCTTGTCATTAATTGGTGTTAATTAGTAGTAGGTAAGCTCTGTCYGTAGTCATTTGCAAAGACCTGTCCTTGCTGTTCACCGTTCACTCTTCATCTTTGCCCAYGTGCTATTTTGGAAGAGCATTGCCCAAAGCAACTCCTGATGCCTTTTCCCTCTTTGCGGCAGGTATTTGAGTGGTGGCACTTCCGAAAATACGGCACGTCTTTCATCGAGCAGGTGTCTGTGAGTCACTTAAGGCCCCTCATCGGCGGAGTAGAAAACAGCCCTGCAGCCCCTGTCACGTTCTCGGCGAGCAGTGGAGAGAGCGAGACAAACAGGCAGAATTTGCCAGGTGACTCTTAACGTGTCCTGGTGGTTCCTTGGGTTCAATTCGAGGGATGTTTTTTTTTTTTTTTGAGTCATTTTAATTATGTATCAGTGCTTATAGAAACTGGAGAAAGGCCTACGTTTTACTGATGTATTTTATTCATAGTGATTCTGTGAAATTAAGTGATACGTAATATATTGTATAATATAGTTCATCTAAAACATTATTAAAAGCATCACATTATTTTGAAAATATATTATGTGGTTAGCTAGAACTGTTTCAGTAAGAATAGGTCTGTGCTATTCTAAATATGTACAAGATAAACATTGCGTAAATRTGAATGGCAGTGTTTAATTTTTCTCTCATGTGCTTTTGTATGATGGAAATGATGCAGGGAAAAAATCCATGGGACAGTAGACTTAGGGAGCAGAAAATGATCATATACATTAAAATAAGTCATAATTGTGATGAAACTGTATAAATTCTGGATTAAAACCAGTTGTGGGGTTTGCTATTGAAGTAAGACTGTGTAACCACTTTTTCTGAAAGTCATCATAGTATTTCTTGCGCTCTTGTTTCAGAAAGTACTTATTTTTTATCATTTTCAGAGTGCAAAGTATGGCGAAATCCTCTCAATCTTTTCAGAGGGGCAGAATACAGCAGGTATTAATAATTTCATTTTTCACTGCATGCTTTTAAAATTAACCTGCAGCATATTTATGTTGTGTTCCCAGAGCTCCCAATAATCCTGCTGGGAGACGAGATCTACGAGTTTATAGGGATGAAGTTTGGATTTGTTCCAATCCTGTGTTTAAAAAACACATACCTAGATTTTAGCAGTTTCATGTTGAGAATGCAGGTATTTCTGTGAACCTGAGCAGGGTGATGTTAGTAGCCCAGTCTTATGAGAAGKTTTCTGCACTAACTTCAGTGTTAGCACAGCTGTGTGTTAGTCCTCCTTGGCCTTGCACCTTACTGGAACTTCTCTTGTTAAAGATACATGTGGGTGACTGGGAAGGAGCCTCTTACATACTACGACATGAATTTGTCTGCTCAAGATCATCAGAACTTTTTCACATGTGATACAGATGCCCTTCGCCCTTCAGATACAGGTACCACTCACGTATGTATAAAATACAGCTATGGGGAGTGTAAAGTGAATATTTTTATTGTATGACAACATAGCATAAGCTATCATATGAAAAGTTTTGTGAAATAATAGCCTTTCCCTACTACTTACATATTTGAATAGATAGTATTTTACATTGTGCTATGTCAGTCACCTTTAAGAGTGGATGTACATCAGATTCATAGAGTATTTTAAGATCTCACACTTACTAATTAACAGTAGGATACTGAAAACTTGACTTATTCTCCATAAACAGTACAGTGGTCTCATTTAAACACACTGTTGATGAACTGTGCTGTCTCCGTGATTTTTTCCATAGTATTCCAAATGTTCAGTACAGAAAATGTGCTCAACCTGGTTATCGTCAGACTAGGTGCTCACTATTAGCAATTTGTCAGGTGCCGGAAGCGTTGCTTGTCAGCTAGCTGTGACAGGCTGGATGTGTTTTTGCTTCACACACGGAGTGTATTGTCTCGCTTATTAAGCCAAGACTAATATTTTGTTTCCAAAAGAAAACTTGAACGTTTTTCCACGTTATTCTTGCTGGACAGCAGAAAGTTTTGTTCCAAAAGAAACATGCATAGGTTCTTCAGTTTTCTTATCATACTTGAGATTGGCCAGATATTTAATTCCATGAATGTAATGTTCCAGAGTTCTTTCAGAACTGTTATTATGTGAAAGATACTGAATCTSCCTAGCAAATGGTAGCTGCAAGTAAGCTGTCTTAGATTGAAGTYGGTGCCCAGGTTAGGATTCCACTTTTCTTTAGTAGCAAAGGAAGGGAAGGATGCAGAGATGCTTCACTGAACTTTGCTTTTCGTCTGACTAACTTYTTATTTGAATAGTAGGTCAGAGAAACCTTTTGAATAGGTAGATTTCGTYCTTTGTTTYTAGTTATTTCCTAGAGTTTCTTTTMRTAAGATAAATTTTCATCTTGCATCTTAAACTGGCTTTGCCCTGTTATGTCACTCAAATATGCGTTAACCCTTTGTGGTCTGGTAATTTTCTAAACACTGAAGTCTGAAAGAACTGTGTAACACACGCCTTACTATATCACCTTGCTTTGAAGTTCTGTTTGAAAGCTTAAATTAAAATTCTGTGCAGGTCTGTGCAAGAATCTGTGTTTTAACAATTGTTCCTGCCAAGCTTTCAACAAACCTTGTGAAATGTTTCCAGAAATCTGTAGGAACTTAGAAACTGTACATCTGCCCCATTATGTAAGCTGCCTTTTGGTTTGGTTTAGGATTCTTAAATGGCCAATGAATGAACTTCCTGTTGGTATTGCTGTATTGCATTAAGTTTGTGACATAATCGGTGTTGCAAAATTCTGCTTTTTGTGAGAGAAGCTCCTGCTGGAATTAAAACACTTGTTTACTCTTCCCTAGAGCAGTTGTTTAGCAAAGGTGAATTTGCAAAATGAAAGTGAATGTTAATCTATTAGAGATGAAGCATAAACAGCCAATATTGGCTCTGCTTTTCTGACTGGCTTGCGAGGTGTTAGTCTGCGTTTCTGTTCCTCATCAGCCTTTCTGTGTTTTTGTAACAGTCATGCAGAAAGCATGGAGAGAGAGAAACCCCCAAGCCCGGATTAAAGCCGCTTATCAAGCTTTAGAACTGAACAATGAGTAAGTTTAGAGTATAAGTTTATTTTCCTTGTTTATGGTCTGAAAGGTTAAATGACATGATATTGACCAAAGTATCAGTTTCTTATCCTAAATATTCAGAATGAGCAAGATAAGTTTACAAATACTTGTAAAATCATCCTTAAAGTATGAGAATTACAAATGTGTCTGTTGGTTACACTGAAMTGTTGGTCTGTGTTTTATAAAAAGTAGCTTATGTTCTCCCTTTTTATAAAAAAAATCTTTATAATTATTTGCATCAGTGGCAATAACACACAGGAAAAGTCATTCTGAGGTGAAAAAGGCATAAATGAATATGGGAATCCAGGTGCATCCAGAATGGCATTGCAATGGTACTGTGTTTGGCATCCGTGGATGATGGTGCTCTAAAGGGTTTGAATAAACTGGTACTGCACAAACCAAAAAACTYCACTCACTTTTGCAGTCGTCATTTTGTAATCTGTTCCTTTTTGTGCAAAAAGGTTTGACTTTTTTGTTTTAGGAGACAAACTGAATRAAATACTTTCATGCAATTATCACATAGTTTTAAATATTTAATGCAAAATAATTTTAGTGGCAATTATAACTTCTTTTTTTCTTGAAATGTTTATTTTGCCTTAAAACTGAAAAAGCCTTTGTTTTCCTGGTACTTGCCACTTGGAACATAGTGAATATTATGGTACAGCAGTCTACTATTGTCAGTGCTTACTTTGATACTAAATACAAGCAAAAACTCCTTATTTCTGATTTTTTTTTTTTTTTTTTACATTTATTCAAAAATGTTAAGCTTTATGTTCTTCAGAATAATATATATCTTTTCTCCTTTAACAGCTGTGCAACTGCCTATGTCCTCCTGGCTGAGGAAGAAGCAACAACTATTGTAGATGCTGAGAAGTATTTTAAACAGGCTCTGAAAGCAGGAGAAACAATTTACAGGAAGTCTCAGAACTGCCATTCCCAAAGTCCCCAGCATGAAGCACAGCTCAGTAAGTRCTTTTGAAGCAGATAAACATCTGTTTTTCAGCAGCAAAATAAAATGAATTATGTTTATATTCATGTTTATGATTAGTGATTTGAGTTTGATTTCTGAATCGGAGAAGCAGTTCTCATTATTTTACTTATGGTTGGTATGAAATGCAGTATGATCTTTATAGTACCAGAGTAAATCTAGAAAGTGGAAGTTATGCTTTGTTTTTATCATAGGTTGTCTTGTTGAGGCTCCTCTTATTCCAGCCAACCCTTATTTTTAAGTCTATTTCTAGTGGGGTGGTTTTTTTTGCCATTTTAACCTCATAGAAAGGAATTGTTGACTTTTTTTGTTTTTCTGAGAGCGCGATTTGTATCTCTTCATTTTAGAGGTACACAAAAGATAATGACTGGAATCCTGAATGTACCTTTACTATTTTGGTTCTGTGGACAGTTTCACCTCTATTAGCTACTTTAAAATATTCCTATTAGAGTGTGTATTCATATGTACTTGTTTTTTAAAAGGACTGCAAGTGATGGACTAATTCTTCATTTTTTTTAATCAGGAAGAGACACCAATGTATTGGTGTATGTGAAAAGGAGGCTAGCTATGTGTGCAAGAAAACTTGGAAGAATAAGAGAAGCTGTAAAAATGATGAGAGATGTAAGTAATTTGAGAGAAGTGTGAGTGATTTCTGATGGTTTTTCTGCCTCATTGTCCAAGCTTGTCATGTAAAATACCCTTTCCAGGTATCGTTGTGAATTTAATTTAATTATTTGCCAATTTGTCAAAAGAGCTGAACTTTGTACTTCGCTGTATATCACTTTTGTSTTTTGCTTGCCCAAGGTGTATCATATCTTATTGCTACACAAAAAAATTCTCAGCAAACCGGCCCACTGGGGAAAACAAGCCAGTCTGTGCTGGTAGTATGGTATATCAACACTTAAGGAAACTCATTTTCCAGTAGATGAATGTAGGCAAAAAAAAAAAAAAAAAAAAGTAACCTTTTTAAGGTAAATAATTTAAGCTTTTTCAATGCTCTGTTATTGTATTAGTTTTTCTTAGCTACTTGAAGAGTTCAAATAAAATAATATATAATTGTACCTGCTTTATTTCTCCTTATTATTTTGCAGTTAATGAAAGAGTTTCCGCTTCTTAGCATGCTGAATATTCATGAAAACCTCCTGGAGGCACTGCTGGAGTTACAGGCCTATGCAGATGTCCAGGCAGTTTTAGCAAAGTAYGATGGTAAGTGATGTCACTTACATTTATGTATACATTTATGTATAATCCTATAGGTGAGGAGGCAGACTGTGCCTGTCCGAAAGCCAGGTGTCTACCAAAGGGAAAGGGAAAGACTTCTTTCTCAAGTGTCTTCTTATACATGCATTTCTCCTTAAATCCAGTTTCAGTGTCTGGGTACGTTTAGAAGAAAGAATTACTCTTTCCAGCCTGACTCTTGGGGTTTTTGATCCGTGCCTGAATGGTCACCATAACACTTTATTTCATTGTTAAGAAGTTCAGGGTTTCTAATCATAGCTGATATGTTCCAGACGTGACATTTATTGTATGGTATACCCAAATAAAAATCTTTAAGTTCAAAGGAAGTGGGTTTAAAGTGTTTGTCTTTTATCTTTAAGTGTAACAGTTTAATTGTTTTTATTTTATCGTAGATATCACTCTTCCAAAATCAGCAGCAATATGTTACACAGCAGCCCTTTTAAAAGCCAGAGCTGTTTCAGAAAGGTAAGCAAGCCCACTTGTGAAAATGCTGATTTGTTGCTAATCTTGGATTGTGCTGTAAAGTAGGGAGTTAAAAAGATCTTAATCCAATATTCAGTGTTTTGAGTATTTTGCTTGTGATGTTCAGCAGATYAGGGGCATTTTCCTGTATGTGGATTAGGTGCTGGATATTTGTGGAAGCTCAAATTGGCATTTTTCTTTTCCTGATAGATTTTCTCAGGTGATTTTTAGCTTTTCTTCCTTAGAAGTCATGTTGCAACAGTCTTAAAAAAGACTGAGAACTCAATTCCCTTAGGTGATTGACATGAAGTTTCTAAAAGGTTAATAAGTCTTTGTTATAGGGGCTTGGATGGCAGTCAGGATTGACTAAATTAGTATTTGATTCATTTGTTTGCTAGAAGGGTTTGTTTCTCATTTTTGATATGTCAGTCAGTTCTTAATTCTTTACAACCTTGAACAAACAAGCAACTGATGAAGCCTTTATCGACTTTATCCTGCATGGTTTTCACTTCAGGTTCTCCCCTGAAACTGCCTCCAAAAGAGGGCTTAGCACAGCAGAAATAAACGCTGTGGAAGCAATTCATAGAGCTGTGGAATTTAACCCTCATGTTCCAAAGGTAAGAGTATTCTATTTCTTGTTGGGCTACTTTATCATCTTCTGACAGAAGTCGTCTTACGATGTTGTCCTGTGGTTTGAACCTTTCTAGCCTTCTTTTATTTGAAGTTGATTATAACGTCAGCCCTTTAGCTGTTTATATCGTAAATGTGTGGCTAGAATTAGTTTTCTAGTTTGGTTGGTTGGTAAGAAAACTACCTTGTAATTYGTATTTTTCTTAATGTTTAAATGCAAACTAAAACTTTTGAACTTGCTGGAAAACCTAGTCATGTATTGCTGAAGGCTATTTGTTGAGTAAGCTAAATGTTAATAAATATAAATTTAAGTCTTTCTAAGCCTTGAAGCCAAATTAAATTATCTAGACAGAAACTATGCGAAATACTTGAAAATATTTCTTTCTGTTGTGTTTAAAGCATGCCTGCAGAACTCTGGTTATTGAAAGATTTGCAGTCACTTATTTCCTTCATCCTTATGTAAACAAGAATCTGTAAGAATCTGTACTGTTATGTGCTGTAGTTTGGTGTCTGCCTTTACCTGAAGTAACCAAGGTAATAGATTCCACTATACGTTGTGTGAAAATTATCTTTTCTTGCTTTTTACTGTCCCAGCATTGGGGGATGCATTCAGTTTGAAGTCGTGAATGCAGAAAGATGGCTTAGTTCTGCACATAATCCTCTGCAAATAATCATGGAGTCCAAATGACTATCGCTGTGAAGGCTTGAATTATCCAACCACTCTATTCTGTCTGCCTGTCCAATCTAATAGAATGTGCACTGAGAAAGCTAATTGCTGGGAGAAATTGCTGCTTCTTTGCATGACTGATCAAGAGCCCAGCAAGTTCATTTCAGACAGTCTCAGACAGATTTTTCTTTACCCTCTGCCTTTAGGGGAAGAAGATTATAACGCATTATCATTATCTAAAAGTTCTTTTATTTTGTATAGCCTTTAGTTGTTTTAGGAGTGTCATGTACCTTTTTTTAAGAGGTTGGATACCATATCAAGCAGTCTGCTTGCAAAATGTATTTGGTGGTTTTACAGACAATCAGGAAAGTGATTCTAAGTTTCCATACTTTGATCTTGTCCTCTAATCTTATACATTGTCCAGATTTCTTTGTAGTTTTTATTATTATAATAGTTCCTTGAAACACCAGTTGATAAAACTTCCAGGCAGAATTTTATGATTGTTGGCTATTTAGAGTATGGGCTATAAAATATCCGTAGTCAAAACACAAGGAARAAGAGGAGAGGAGGGGCACAAACAAGTGAAGTAACTTGCCCAATACATTATGATGGACTAGTAAATCTAGTTTCTAAACTTGCAGTCTGTTCTTTCCTCCGGACTAAAAAGGAATGGGTGCAAAGTATAAATCTCTGTGACTGTCTTCACAGATAGCATCATTTTGTAGAAAGAAGATAGCTAAGAGAGAAAAATAACGTGCTTTTACAAGGATGGCTTTTGTTAGGAAAACGTTTTATGGTGCTATAAAATGATACTTGTAAGCCATTTCAAATGGAGTATCTGTAGTTACACATTGATAATCTGCAAAACATGCCTTTCCAATCATCTAGGTATCTTACACATTTTAAATAGGTGAAAAGTCTGGGGAAAAAAAAACYAATACCTTGTCATTTTATGGTTATATGAAAAAAATACTAAAATCTTTCAGTTCCTGGGTTCTTTTTTTTTCTGCTCACATAGTAGCGTGGGGCGCGGGGACGAGCGTGGAGTTGAGCAGAGCGCGTGGAGGCTCCGCTCGTGTTGGCCCCTGCTCTCTGGGCAGTTAGCACAGCTGAAACCGCGGCCCTGTGCAGAGCATGAGGAGTCAGGTCGAAGGTCAGATATTTGAGACCATTTTCCCACAGCAGCCCTGTGTGAGTGATCCTTTACTGTGTTAAAAAAAAAAAAAAAAAAAGAGGAGGATTAGAGAGGATTAGCAAGAATATTACCCTCCAGAGCATAGGCCCAAGGCACTAAGAGAAGAACCTAGCCAGGCAGTAAATGTGCTTTATTTGGCCAGGGCACAACCCCTACCACATTCCTTCAAGAATCTGAATGGGAAAAGTTAAGTCCTCAAACTGGATTAGTAAATAATCTCATAGTTTGTGGCATCTGCTGAAATAAATCGGTGAGTTGCCTGCATTCTTACACTTTGGGAGACAGTCAAGGAATTGCCAGCCACATTGATCAAAGGTGTGGATTAACTTTGGCTGTTATTGAATGAGACACTATATGCTAGGAGAAGACAACTCGTAAGTAAATACTAGAGCTGGAACTATCATTTTATGCTTCTAAAAATKACATATCTGTTTTAAAAGCGGAGTTCAAAAGAAATGCCTCTTTTTAATATACAAAAAAAACCCCATCCTGTGTTTCAAGGGAAATGGAAAAAATATTAATTCTTGTAGTCTTTGGCTCTTCGATGCATTGTGTATTCTGCTCATGTAGGGAGAAGCCTGAAACAGAAATTCTGAAATCAGAGCTACTTTGTGGTGACACAGCAGAACAGAACCATGTTAGAACCAGGATTTTCAGAATTCTACTTGATCCTTCTATTTTTTAGCATGCTGGCACTTGCCACCCACTTCTGACTTGCTACTGACACTCAAGAACTAACAAATATTTGCCTTGTGTGTTGAAAGGTTGTAATAAAACTGTGGATAAAAGTACAAGGGTTTTTATTAGCTTAAACTTACAATTCTTTCCTGTTGTATCAGCAGCGATATGTTTTAGATATCTTCTACAAATAAGTTCACGCTTTGTCTCATTGTAGATGTATTTTTCCTAATATTCTGTGTATTCTGTGAAAATTAGTTTAATAGCCTCATAATAGTGATATTTAGGGTTTTTTTTCTTTCTTGTGCAAATGAATGCTATTTCTTCAAAAGATAAAGTTGGTCTCTGCGCTGTGTTATGCCTCAAATGATCCTTTATCTTTCACAGTTAGTAAGGTTTTACGAATATTCCATGTAACAAAGTGCTTTCCACTTCTGCTTTCAGTATTTGCTAGAAATGAAAAGCCTAGTCCTACCTCCAGAGCATATTCTGAAACGAGGGGACAGTGAGGCAGTAGCATATGCTTTTTTTCATCTCCAGCACTGGAAGAGGATAGAAGGGGCTCTAAATCTRTTACATTGCACGTGGGAGGGCAGTAAGTACCTTTGCTTTGTTTGCGTGGTTTTTCTCTTTTTCTTTTTGGACAGTGGACTAATCTCTGTGCTTTATTCACCTCAATCCCGGTTGGTTCTCCTTGTGGGAATCTGGCTGCTTGATTTAGCTATGAATCTAGTGCCACTCACTTTTTTTTTTTTTCCCAGCATTTAGGATGATCCCCTACCCATTAGAGAAAGGCCATCTTTTTTATCCTTATCCAAGTTGTACAGAAACAGCAGACAGAGAGCTGTTGCCAAGTAAGTGGTTTCTAAGCATTGATAATAAAACATAACCTAAGGAAGTGTTCAGTTTATGATGTTCTATATTTACTTCATTGTGGTTTGAAATTGGAGCTTCCCGTGAAGGGGATTCAGCTACTTGTTGATGTCCCTCCTAAATGTTCCTTAAGCACTTTACATGTGCTTGGGGATAAGTGGTGGCTTGATTCTATAATAACCAAATAGGTCCTCCCAAGAGGAGGTTTCCATGTGTGGTTTATTCACCCTGTGTTTTCCCATCTTTGAGAGCAGAAAAAAAAAATAGACCAGTTCCTTGCATCACTTCTAAAAGTCATGGATTTGGTTACTGTAGCAGAGGAGCTGTTTATTTTTAGCAAGATGTAAATGTATGGTTCCATTCTTGCATTTCTGACATGCAAGTATTTGGCATAACCTGTTTATGATCTTAAAGGAAATCCTTGGTTAATCTTTAGCTTGAGAGAATATTTATTGGTCTCTGTGATTAATTTTTCAGTACATATTCATGTGCTCTGTGGTATGTCTCCTGGAATTTTTTATCCATTTAGATTGTCTTATGGATTTATACTAACATTTAGCACTGAGGAGCAAGTGCTCTTCAACTGCCTATTATATCAAGATTATTTTATGGAAATATGAGCCTAGATGCTTTTGTTTGGATAAGGCAACCTGAAAATAAGCTTTTAGGACCTTTGCTCATTATGTCTGAGAAGGTAACATTCATATAGGTAAGAATTGGACTCTTAATGGTGTCTACTAATAGAATTCTTTTAAGGCTACCTTTTATGTCATGAAGAAACAAGGGTCCTGGCAGATTGTAAAGGGCTACTGTAAAGTACCAACAGACCCACTGAGACCACAGCTGTGGAAAAGCAAACCTACACATACGTATTTCTATTTAAATGCCTGAAGTTATATTTAAAATGTGTAATTTAAATTTGCCCCCAGACTGCCTTAAATTACTCATTTCTCACTTATGCAGGATATTGCACAAGGAATTCCTTGGTTAGTGACTAACCCTAAATTGTAGACTTCCCAGCATAATTAAACACCAACACATGCACATATTTCAACACGATCACTCGCGCATTCCTGTTACATTTTAAATATAAAGCTACCCATAAATAAAATCATCTTAACACTTTTATTGCAGTACTTCCTCAAGAAATAATGGCAYTTTTTTTTTTAAAACTTATCTTTTTGAAATAACAGCCAAATTAGTGATTCAGAAACCTGAATTGATCYGACTAGTAGCTGACTGCGAGCATTTAGCATTGGTTTTAGTTATCCTTATGTATTTTGGATTTGATTTGAATATCTCAGCATAGGAACAACTGATATAAAATCAGATGAGTTTCGACCCTGCATGAGAGCCTGGCACTGTCGGTACTGAGCAGCCATTCCTTTGCTTGGCAAGACGGGCRCGATGCTGTCATGCTCTATCATAAAGTAGCAGGGCTGGCTGTTGAAGAAGGTCCATAGTGGGTTTAAAAAGCAAAGCAAAACCAAGCCCTTTATCATCCATGAGTTGTAGGCAAAGGCACGAGTCGTTTTTGCTGGGGTTACTCTCACAGTGGTAACGCTTCTAATGTTTTTATGTGCCAGCATTCAGAAGCAGTAACAGGGTGGGTGAACTGTCTTTTTCCCTCAGTTCAGTCTGCTACGTGTTAAAAGCAAAAAAAAAAAAAAAAAGAGATAGAAAATGAAAAACTAGTATAGTAAAAACAAATATGGCAAAAAATATTTTCATATTTTCTAAAAAGGCTTCCCAAATTTTTGCTTTTGTAGATTTAGAAGCAGGTTCTGCAGAAATATGTGCAACCCTTCCATAATTGCCGATGTATAAAGAAACCTTCATTTAAGAAAAGCTTCCAAAATCATTGATAGAAAGTCAGAACTGCAGATATTCAGAGCCTGAAAGTAATTACAGATTCACCAAGCAAGTCCTCAGCTAGTAATCAGTTTTAGTGTCTTGAGTGCTGAAAGCTCCATATGCCAGCCCCTTAGGCTGTCTAATCACCTTCTTTTGATTTCATGAGCATAGACTTGAGATAGCAAGAAACTGTTATATACAGAAWTTATAACCTAGTTCTGGTGCTGTTTTCTTTGAGGTCTCCTCTGTCAGCTGCTTGAAAAATGTACTGTAGTCTGCAAAGCAGAAATCTTTGGGAAGTTTTACAGAGYGTGCATGTACGATCTGATGGTTGATCTGGATTTACTGAACTCGAGGTGGATGAGTATTCCATTAAAATAGGAGAGGCAGGAAAAATGAAATAATCTTGAAAAATGCTGTTCTCTTTAAATAATAGAGTTAATACTTCAAAAGGTTGAAAACACCTGAATTGTTTAAATTGGTCTAGGTAATTTGTCTGGAACATGTATTTTGACAGCTTGTAAATTTTATAGCTCTTCCTTCTGTTCTGTTAAAAGAGTAAGTATCAAAAACTAAGCCTGATGAAATGTTTTAAAAATAAATCCCATGCAAGTGGGGAAGAAGATTGGGGAGAGAAAGCTGTAGAGACTGTTAATAATAAGCAAAGTAATTTACTGTTGGGAAACTTTTTAGAAGTTTGAATAAGGTGCTGGAACTTGTTTTGAGCCGCATAGCAGTTTCAAGACCACACTGGCAGTAGTACAGAATTGAGTGTAAAATTAATTCATATGCATTATTGATTATCAAATCCCAATATTCTCGATATTTTCCTTTCAGCGTTTCATGAAGTCTCCGTGTATCCGCAGAAGGAGCTTCCCTTTTTCATCCATTTCACAGCAGGCCTCTGCTCCTTCTCAGCAATGCTCGCCCTCCTTACACACCAGTTCCCTGAGCTCATGGTAGTTTTTGCTAAAGCTGTAAGTACTGTTTCTGTTTTGGGGCTAGCTTAGGGAATTTGGGGGATCTTTGGAATTTCTGAGCTCTGTGCTCGGTGCTGCTGGAGGCTGTAGTCAGTCTTGTGTTCCTCAAAGCTGTGTGATGTGTTYGATGCTTGGCAGAGTTGGATTCATAGCTTACCAAAAACGACCTACTCTTCCCTCTAACTTAACGAGGTTACTCCTGAATGCCCATTGAATGTAATATAGCTTTGACTTCTACTGTCTCATTAACTTGATTTTTCAGCTTAAAATTCAAGCTCGAAGTTAAAAACAAACAAAAAAAAAACCCCAAAATTTTGCATCCTGATTTAGGAGGCTTTTGCAGGAACCAACAGGAGTTAAAATCCAAGGCTTGGGAATGTTTAAATTGTAAACTCCCTGAGAAAGAAACTGTTTAGATTTGTATCTTGTATCATTTTGAGGACACCGTGCAAAACAAATACAACTTTGCACATTCTCTGTAAGCCGTTTGACTTGCTGCTGTTTTTTGTTGTCGTGCAAAGGAATGTTCCGCAGYGAGCAGGGATGGCGGCTCCAATACTTACAATAGCAATTGTAAAATCTTCCTGTAAGACGTGTTATGGCATCAAAATTGGAAACCAAATAAAGCCCTGTAACATTTTTAGATGTATTTCCATTTTACCACTGTTCTTCACGTCTTTGCCTTTTAAAAATCAGAGATGCCAACATCCATGCAGCAGATGTTTGCAGTGTCTCGCTATGTGTCTGCTCAGTGCTTAACACAGGAGGTGTTGAAGCTTGTGTAGGAAAGTTAGACACAATCATTTATCAAATAACTTCTTGGTTTCTTTCCTTCTGCTCTATGTGTTSTTACTGCTCTGTAACAGGGGTGCTGCTCTTCTAAACTTCTGCTTTAGGTAGTTGTTGTGTTTTAAAGGTGCTACTACAGAAAGGCTTAGTGACAGAAATAACGAGTGGATCTTCAAAGCAGTGATTGTAGAGCAGGGAACTTGTGGCTTAAATGGGATATTCTGTGGGCTTTCTGTTGCTGTTTGGGTGCTAGAATACAGGGCTAAGCTGACAGGTACTGTCMGCTGGAGCTGTGCAAGTGCAGCGGAGCGGGGTGCTCGGTCTGGTCTTGCTCGCAGCGCTGCGTAGCCTCTGCCTCACCAAGTGCAGCGTTTGTGGCCTGTCTCGGTGAAACCCTGTCTTATGAGAAACGTGGGCAGCGAGTCACCTGTGTCCTCTTGTCACAGTGTGTTCAGTGACAACTGAAATTTGGGTGAACTGAATGGTGTATTTTGACAAAAAAGGTCATTAGTTAACATACCTTGGGAAAAAAAGGAGTATCTTCCCATTTCCTCCTCTCACACTGCAGAGTGAGATACTGCTGGCCTTTATTGAGCTATGGTTCCGAAATCATGAAATAGCAGAGTGCCAGCTGAAGAGGACTGAACTTTCAGCTCAGTAGTTATTCAAGCTTCACTAGTCAAAAGACAGGCTGAAAGAATTTCTAATTTCTGGTTATTTTAATGCACCAGGTAATGGAGACCTAGGAAGTAAGTCCTTTTATTTTCTTTAGAATACATTTTTCCAAAAACATTGGCTTTGCTAGTGATTCTAGTCAACACTGTCCAAGTCAGGCAGGTCAGAGAGTGAGGGCCCCATTTCCACCCAGTTCTGTTGATCTTTATGTTGGAAAATGTAGTTGGACATGCCAGTGACAAATTTCARTGCTGCTCATAATTGGCTGGCTTCGTGTAACCAGGGTCTAACTATCTACTTGATTAATTCTGTAAGGGCTGCATTAGCAAAGTTGTACGATTTCCAAAGAGATACAAGGTCAAATGTTATGCTAACAAAGAATCGCTTGGTGAAGTTCTCTCTGGGTTTCTTGAACCAAAACAAAAGACTTTGTACGTACGAAGCTGTTTGGCTGTGCATAATGACATTTTGAATGTCAAGTGACATTCACATGTGGGGAAAAAATCTCAAGGGTTTATCCACTTGGCAACATATTTATTTCACTTATTTTCTACAGGAAAGGACAAGTAATGTCTGTTCAGCAGGAAAAGATGATCAGGAAGCATGCATATTGCTGCATAATTTTACCAGCCAATTAACTTCAATGGCAGGTACAGAGCAGGGAGTTCCTGCCACTCGGGATGCTAGCTTAGAGCCAGTAAAAGTGGAAATTACACCTTGAGGTGGAGGGGACAAGTGAATTCYTTATCCTAGTGAGACTGGCAATACAATTACTGTTAACTTCCATTTATTAGTCTAATGGCTAATATTSTTTTTTTAAATTGCTAGGTAAATGTACTCTTCCCCACCCTCCAGAAAAAAAAGGGGGGGAAAAACCCCCATACGCCTGTCATAAATAGTTATTTACTTTTTCTAGTGTTATATCTGCAGGTAATTCCTGTGTGTTAAGCTTTCTAAATTAAAAAAAAAAAAAAAATCATGATTTCAAGCATTTTTTCATTATACTACTTTTTGACTTATTGTTTGCAGTAGATTGAGATAAAGTTCAAGAAAAGGCACTTAATGTTTTGGTCTCAGTGCAAAAGTTGGAATTACTGAATCACTGTAATTCCAGGACACGGCAGCAGGAATGACAATTGCAAAATAGCATGTGTATGTTTTCTCACAATAATCTTTGATTTAATTCCGAGCACTTAGGTTACATTGGACTTGTTTGTTAATCAAGCAGATTCCAGCAATTGAATATATAGTGAGTTGCATGACTCTAAAGAGCTTTGAAGAGTTGAATACCTTTCCATTGACTTGAAAGGTCTGAGTTTACATATTTTCATTTGTTAGTGCTTGAGTTTGTTTCCTCCATAATAAATCACAGGGTAAACCTTGGCAAATTGCTAAAAATATTGCAAGGGGCCAAAAATCACAACGAAGCATTTGCTAGTTCCAATGTATACAGTGCTGTTCGGCRTAGCAAAGCCTTTTGCCCTGGCACCTACTCTGCTGCAGCTCCCTTCCAGGCTGCTGGCACCTTTGCCTTGTGCCCCCTGCCCTTTGCACCGGGCCAGGGTTTCAGCATGTCCTCTACGGGGCAAGTGTTTGCAGACATTAGGGCCTGATATTGCCAGAAGTGCTGAGCGTTTATGGACCTGGCTAGAGGCAACCCTGGCATATTGGTACCCTTGAAACTCAGAGTGAGCTTCAGCTAGAAGATGTGCTCTACAAGTCATTTCAGCTGATGGCAATGGCATATGTAACAGTAGAGAGAGAATACTGTAGGATTTGCATACCCTCTAGGTGCGTGTTGTGGTGTTAGGAGCAAAATGTTGCCGCTTTTCCAGGGAACTTCTGATCTTCTGGACAATCCCTCTGTTACTGATAACCTRGGGCTGCTTTATTTCTTGAGCAGATGCTGCTCAGGATTTTCCCATTAGTGTRCAGGAGGGAGGAAGTGCAAAACACAGATGACACTAACATATTCAGCTCACCGAGTAAGCTGAAAAATATTCTGTCATATAGAATAATTTCTGTCAAAACTGCAGACAAAAGGATCTGTTTTTTTTCTCTTTTGTATGAATTTTAAATAAATGCCTAGGTGGAAAAGTAGGTAGCTATGAATAAACTTTCAAAAGTGATCTTGCACAATTCCTTCTATAATGGCATGTAAAGACACCAAAAGAAAACACAGCTACGGAGTGACAGCAGGCACTGTCAACAACCTTGTTAGAAAGGCTGAGAAAAAGCTAACATGCTTAACTTCACAAGAAATGCATCTCATTTTATAAGGCCTAATATCTTTTTTTTTCCAATTATATGCAACTAGAATAGATCATTATTATTATTATTATTAYTGGGGCAAAAGCATGCAACAGTGTTCCAGTATCTTACTGAAAGCACTTTCTTGTGTATGGAACTGGAGCGGTTCCTAAGACAAGCCGTGTTTGATACAGATTGCTTGATATCTTTGCAGCAGAAGAGGAAGTCATGGGACTTGGTCACACAACTCAGCCAGTTTTTAATTTACAAGATTAGGAGAAAACATTTTTCTGGTTAGTTGTTCCAGAGCTACCCATTAGAGCGTTTTGTGCTGTTCTACTGATAGCAGCCATTGCTAGAGACGGAATATGGGACTAAACAGACCCCGGTCTGGCAAGTCCTGTTTTCTGTGATGCTCTGCTTTGCTTTCTGAGCAAATCCCCCTACCACTTTCCCCAAAGCTCATTAAATGAGACGGGAGAATTAAGTTTTTAGCCAGCTGCTGAACTTTTCATATTTATAAACACTTGAGTCTTTTGCTTATCCAAGAGAAAATGTGTATAGTTTGGAGATGTGCACTTCCCTGCCAATGTGTAATGAGTGGCTGTGCACTTCACAGAAAAAAAGCCTGAAGTTTCCTGTCACAGCTGAGTGTCGATGCCAAGGGCAAAGGTTTCTTGCCTTGCTAATCTACATCTTAACTCATGCACTTAATGTGAAGGTGCCACACGCAAACAGGCAGMGAAGCAGCTAGCTGCAACGAAAAGCTCCTGCGCTGCTGTGAATGTTATGTTTTAAAAGCCTTTTTAATGTAATATTTGAGGTTATGATATAAGCCAGGAGGGCCAAAGTAAAGCCCTCAAAGTAAATGAGTCCTGTCAGTGCTGCCTCATGGAAAGAGGGTTTGTGCGAGGATAACGTGAGTCCCACTGCSTAACTGGGGAGATGAGTCGGGAGGGTGCAGGGGAGTTTGCAGCATTTGTTATAATCTGCCCTGTATTTCTGGGATGGTTTAGATGGCATCACGAATACATATCTGGAACCATGGGCTGCCCCTCCTAGATTCTCTGTGCAATTTCTGTGCATTTGAATTAATGACCTATAAATAATCTGTGCCCGGTTAAGAGGATAGGCTGCCCCCTTCGCAGCCCGTGGGACCCTGCAGCCGTGGGGCTGGCGCAGCTGGAGCCGCAGCGTGCGAGCTGCGGTCCTCACTCGTCCTGCTTGTGCTCGAGCTGCGGTCCTCACTCGTCCTGCTTGTGCTCGAGCTGCGGTCCTCACTCGTCCTGCTTKTKCTTAGGTGCTGCGGGTGCTCTGGCCCGTGAGCGCACCCAGCGTCCTGGCATCCAGCTGAGAGGCGCCCACCAAGCCGAGCCCAGCAGGTGAGTTAATGCCTTCCCACACCTGCCCTCTCCTCTTTGCCTCGTCTCTCCCTTCTTGGATTTAAAAGCAGAGTCTTTGTAGTGACATACTAAAGTATTGTCATACTGAAGCTATTTTGTGGCCTTGAGAACTGTTCTGATGAAAAGATCTGCAGTTAAAGCAGAGAGTTTGAGGATCCACTTTTGTTTCCCAGTCTTCTTGTTCACTTACCAGTTTTAAGCAACTCTCAAACATTGAACCCCCATTTACTAATAGCAAAAATGTAATAAAATTTCATATGTGACAGATGTTGTGTTCGGTTTTGTCCTACAGATAATGATCTTTTTTTGTGTATTAAAATCCATGTTAATATTTTCTACAAGCCTATTTCATGGCATCGTTCYTGAGGAAAATGTAGCTGTGTCTTGAGGAAAGATGCAGGATTTCTTTGATCATACCATAAGTCTGTGAAAGTATGTGTAGAAATTGAGTTCATTTYATCATTGTGTTCTTTCTCTGTTTCTTACAGTTCTTTGGGACTCMGCATCCTGACAGAAACACAGAGATGCTGGTGCTGTCTGGACCCTGGCAGGACCTGTCTGGACCCTGCAGTCCGAGTGGGACCAGCTTTCAGGATAGTTTGATTCCACTCATCTCATGAGCATCACCTCCAGCATCCACTGGTGTTAGCTGGATGGGGGGAAGCAAGGAAAGCTGTGTTACTCAACAGGATTCCTTTCACAGGCTTCTACATTGGTAATGGTGCTTAATGTTATGAATTTCTTTGACCTTAAAGCCTGTAATCATCTAAGGAAATGTTTTCTGTTGAGCAATATCTTATTGCTCTCTTAATCACTTTTACAACTAGAAGCTAATGCTTCCTTTAAAAGAAATGAAAGAACACAAATTGAGCAGATGTTTTGAGTATTGACACTTCCTTCTCAGCTGCAGATGCAAAAGATAATTGGCTTCTATTTGATTTCATAAGCCTTTTTCAAAATATTTGTTAACAGCAAAGTATGGTTCCGCTTTCTTTATTAAAAGGTTGCTTCTTAACACATTGAGTATGTTGACTTCTTGAGCAGTTGCTTAATACAAACGATACTGTGCAAACAAAGATGTCTCGTCTGTGCTCTGTAAGTTTACATTATGCAAGGAAACTGTATTTTATRAAATATTCCTTAGTTCTGATTCTCTGAAAGTTTCTTTCTGCACAGTTGCAGTTTCGAGTCCTCCATTTGCCAAGCTTCCAGCCAAAGGATCCGTTAGCAGGTGCAAGCCGTGGTCAGTCCAGCATTTGGCAAAATATAAAATGAAAATATGCAGTGTGTGGTATCTCAGTCTGCTTGCATTGTCTTGTAATCTGTCTTGACACAAGACTGAGAAAAACATGCCACATCCTTCTTTAATGTATAAGCAAAGGCCTACGAAGCAGACAGTCACCTCTGCATCAGATAAGTTTAGCTTATGTATTACTGTGGCCCAAGGGAAACACTGGTGTTCAAGCAGAGATGTCGTTGTTGCTCTCCTCAGTTTCTGTGTTGYCTATATTTAATCCAAGTTAAATGCTTGCCTGCGTTGAGAAGCCAAGAGGCAAGTTCTGTGGAAAGCCACTGCCAAAAGCAGCGTGAGCTGCCCAGCACCTAGAAGGTAACTTTCTCACCTTTGTTTCCAGTTGAAAGTAAGCCACTGGGGCCATTTCTCACCATGGAATCATGCTGGTGATTAATAGATATGTTGTGTTCATGTTACTTTTCTTCTTGGTCTGCAGGGGCCCATAAGGTAACCAACCTAATGCTTTTTAAAGTTGAACATTTTCCAGCATTTGTGTGGGGTTATAAATGAAGCGCTGCCTCCATGTATCATCCCAAGAGCTGCTTTCTTTCACTGTCCTCCCCTGACATAACAGTAACAGAAAGGGGATGGGCTTATGCTGAAAGTATAGCTGGCAACAGTCTATGTACTGAAAATCTTCTTGCCTTTCCAGAAGTGCCAATAATTCTTGAGGAAGGAGGAACGCTCTGTATCATTTTTCTAGCAGGATTGTGCATACTTTGGAGGAACATTCCTTTGCCACTTCTGAGCAAGAGCTCGCTAACTCATCCGTACCACAGCAATATCATTTCAGTCCACATTTCAATTAAGCTGTGTATGTACAAGTTGATTATGACTTGGGAAAGATAAGCGTTGATTGCTGCCATTTCCTGGAGACAAGCTGCAAAGTAACCTTATAGTCGCTGGGATGACAAAAGCCCTTTTGCGGGAAAGTAGCAGTATTTACAGTAATAGCAAAATACCTAATTTTCTTAGAAAAAGTCAAAGACCTTGAAAATCAATACTACTAGTTTTTTGCTTAGAAATCTATATGTAGAAAGGATAATTACGGGTTTTTTTGATTCATGCTGGCAAGAGGGGAGTTTAGGTTTTTTTTTCTGGTGTTACTTACACCGTCTCCTAACATCTTAGGACAAATCCATTTCTATCGGACTATCTAGGAAGAGGAGTGCAGCCTTTTTTTTTCTAATCTCTTACTATTATGTAAGTGCCATCTCTTAAGAAAGACAAGAGAGAGGGAAATGCTCTCCTAGGCACTGAATCTATTGCTTCTGAGGCAGTTAGGTGGCTGAATTCTTGTGTGATTTGGCACTATCTTACCAGAGCCTGTAATGAGAGGCAATTGAGTATCTAAGCACCTCGGGGCGGTGAACGCTGCTGCGGTTGTCTGCACTACTGGGTGCTCCTCAGCCTTGAAACTAGGGATCGATGTTGCGCTCCCATATCCGTGGTGACAGCTTTGCATCCCGTCAGAGCCGCAGTCACCACGCGGGGCTGAGGAACCGTCCTGGAGGGTCCCGCAGCCCGGGCTGCTGCACGGGAGCTCCGGGGTGTCTCCCCATATTGCATCTCCTCGGCATGGGCCGGCCTGTTTATTTCCCACCTCCTCATCCCGGGATTGTTGTGAGGGTGCCAAGGCTTGTAGATCCATGGCTCTGAGCAAGGCAGGGGGCAGAGGTCATAGTCAAGACCATTAATAACAAGGTGCAAACGGCTGGTTTATATGTAACGTGAAGCTTTTTACTTATTTCATTTTTGCACTTTGGGGGCTCTGTTTGCTTATGGAGCACTTGGTGTCTGGTACCTATTTAGGCTGAGAGCAGGCAATTGGGTTCCTTCAGGCCTTCAGAGGAATGCAGCAAATTGTTCTCTGGTGTTGTAATTCTGCTGGGATAACTGGAGCTTATTTGTCTCTCTGCTTATTAAATGCATACTTGTCTCGAGGTCCTCTTTTTTCTGAGAAACATTGGGTGAATCCCAAGGACCACAAGTGAGAGGAGGATTCCAGGGGGAGGGGGAAGAGGGAAGTGCCTGCACCTCTACAAGCTGCATCATCAGCCTCCAGTGCCAGCAGGCAYGAGAGGTTAAATAAGAAAGCAAATTCCCTCGCAGAAATGGAGATGCTCATATGGGCTTCTTGCGGCCGTAAATTAATTTTGCCCGTTCCCCCCTGCCCAGAGAATGACAGGCTGAGGGGAAACGCACCTCCCAGACTGCTAATATATGGGGCGTGTAGGTGGGAGCCACATGAAACGGAGATTTTAGACTCGGGCCAGCTGTGGAGGCAGGGAGCAGATGTGCAGGGATGCTGCATTTGGGACAGAGGACAGCATTGGCAGCAAGGTCGGGGCGACGTGAATTCATGGTCTACCAAGCTCAGGGCAGCACCCTCTTGCCACGTTCTCCTCTCAAAAAGGAGGAGCAGGCTCCTTGTTTCCCCTTTCATTGGTTATGTCTGTATTGCTGCAAAGGTGATAGGATGCCTCATCTTCTGCTTGTGACTCAAAAATGCTCCCAAACGCCAGGTACTTGGCAATAGCAACTGATCTCAGCTCAACTTGTAATGAAGATGGACAGCAAGGAAAGGCAGCTTGAGTTGCAAGCTCTTGTCGTGATCTCCGGGCTGTCGGCTCCCTTTCTTGAGCCTTGTAATTGAGGCGTGTTCTGCAAGCGCCAGCCCTGAGCGCTGCGGAAATAGAGTGACCATCAGGGATGGGGCTCACATGTGAGGAGCTCTCCTTGTCCCCGCTCTGCTTGGTGTCACGCTTGTCACTAGACCCTTTGGCACGTCCCCTTATTGGGAATGCTCCATGACATACCCACGTTTGTGTCAGTACGGGTCCTTCTGTGCACACGTTCTCCATTGGGGATGATCTTGCTTTGGTTATTTCTGGCCATTGTTTTATCTTTGGGTACCTCTCCTGCTCCACTTGCACCTTGGCCTCATCAACCCACCCCTTTGCTCAAGACAGCTCTTGGTTCCCCCTCTGTCCTGGCTGCAGGCTCCCACGCGGATCCTGGCAGCCTGTGCAGATCTTAGTGGAAACACCCCAATAAATCTGTGCCTGGGGTGCGGACACGTGCGGGAAGAGGGTGGTTATTCACATCACCCCGTGGAACGTGGTCTCGCTTGAGAAAACGGCCCGTTTGGCACCTATTGGAGCAGAGCCTGACGCGAGGGCCAACGGAAAGGGTCTGTGACGGTGATGAGGAGGCTCCAGGATGAAGATGTAACTGGGTGGTTGCAGGCTGCAAAATGAACTTCCTATGGGTGCGTGCATCTAGGGCCGGTACCCGCTAGGGCTCCGGCGCTCCCGTGTGATTTGGCTGCTCTGCATGGCGTTGTATCCTGCAGTTCCCGTGTCCTCCTGCGCGTCCTGCCCAGTGTTCGCAGGGAGGTAAGTTGCTCAGAAACTYGTTAAGCAGTTAATTCCGCTCCTTGTCCTTGGGTTCAGGCGTGCTTTTGACTGCAGGATAATTAGAACATGATCCTGCACAAAAGGTTGCCCATACACTTCAGGCAAATTACTTAAGAGGGGCATGTGAGTGGAACTGAGTATTCCCTGACAACACTCCAGCCTTCATAAACTTTTAAAGATGGAAAACATCTGTTTTCCGAAAGCGACTGCGCTGAAGGAGTTTCAGAAGGCCTCATTTGTTAGACAACAGGCAACAGCCTGGACGTGGAATCCGGGAATCCTCCTACCAAGCCGCGAGGGCTGCCGCGGCCGAGGGACCTCCATCCCAAGGGCCGGAGCTGTGCGTCCCGCACGGAGCCCGCTGCGCCCTGGCACGGTTCTGCACGATGCCCCTTTGCTGCCACGTGGGGAACGGTCCCCTCTGCCCTCYGTCTCGCGTGGTCGGCAGTGCAATCCTCTGCAGGACAAGCTGTCCCGCTTGGTGGGTCTGGGGGCCGTGAAGGAACCGCGCGGAGGCCACAGCTGAAGCGCTAATCCTGGTACCTGCTTTTTGCAAGGTTTAAKCTTCCATCTTATTGCTGCGAAGTACTGAATTTAGTCATGTCTGTGCAAACTGGCAGAGTCGGAGAGTTGCCTTTTCAGCTGTGAAGTGATAAAGGTCCCTAGCCTCCATGTTTGGGGATGATAGAGTTTGCAGCCGAGAAGGGGGAAGGCAATAAACCTGAAACCATCCGACCTCGGGACGTCCTGCTCCATGTTGTGCAATGTTGAACAGYAGCATCCACACTGAAGAAATTCCCTGGGAGCCCCGCAGGAGCTAATGATTAAGCTGTCGTTCGTCAGCTGGGTCCCCAAATCCGCTAAGAAACCGTGTTTCCATTGGAAGAGAGTTCCCAGGATCCAGTGGAGGAAAAGACGTTCTTGGAGAGCTGCCCCTTCCCGGGGGTCCTTCACAGCCTTTGCAGCGGGTGTTGCTCCGGGGAGAGGAGAGCAGAGACGCTTGGATTGATTGCAAAGGGGGCAGCATTTTTTAAAGTGTGTCATAAATTGATGGTAGGTGGAGCAGCGATGAAGATAGATGAGCGGGCTCCTGCCGGTGCGGGAGCTCAGTGTGCCACCRTCCTGCCTGCAGCCTCCTCAATGCACCTGCAGCCTTCCTGCAGCCTGCGGCACAACAAACGCCGTGGAAACTGCCGCCCTTTGAAGCTCCAGGGCTCTGGASCACCAGGGGAGACCCCCGGGAGCCTCCAGGATAGACACGAGCTTGGCTGGAGCTCTGCACGAGCAGCCGGAGGAGGAGAGGTGCAGCCGAGCCCTCTGATCCGCGCCGAGTGCAGGAGAGAATTGGGCGGCTGAGACTCTCGGAGCACTTCCCATCAAAGCCGTTCCCTCTCGCCTGACGAGCCTCACGTCTCCTAGGGCCATGGGGTAGAACTGGGCACTTTGACATTAAACACTTTRCACTTCAGCTTGTGCCCAGAAAATTCAGTGCTTTGGGGAGATTTACTTTTGAATGACTTCAAAAACACAAACGTGTTTTTGTGTACAAATGGGAGTCGTGCCGAGCAAGTCTGTGTGGATGGATGCTTTCTCATGAGTCTCTATAAAGCATCTTTAAACTATATGAAGCCTCTCTGCCATCAGTGGTCACCTGAACGAGCAAGAAGAAGAGGGAATGGAGGGAATCCCAGTGGACCCCCAGAGCACATCCCGTCCCGGCAGCCTTGGGCTCCTGCCCCTCCGTCAGCACCGCTCTTGGAGCGGGGACTTGTTAAGGACTTGTTAAGGACTCCCCACCCCGTGGGGAAGACAGGGAATCACCCRGGATCTCCTTCTTGACCCTGCTCTAGACAGCCGGGGGTGTCCTGCTCCCAAGGAGGGTCTCCATAGGTCTCAAGCGGCTCCGTTTTACAGGGGAACAAGCCTGGTTTAAGGGGTGGGGAGGCCTTGCCTAAGGGCAGAGCCTGGAGGTGGGAAGGCAGGACGGAAAGCTGYGGGTGGAGGACCCCCCTGCACGGCTGGCTACGCAGAACTCAAAAACCAAAGGACATCTTTTTCTGATACAGGTTTATAATGAATTTTTGTCTTAAAATAATAAGCAGTATACACAACGTACAAGTGAGTTTTACAGAGACACTGTGGCATCTGTTGCCTTCCAGACCTACCAGCCAGCCCCCCGGTTTGGCTCTCCCTGCCCCTCCGGTTACCGTGAGCACGCACGGAAATCCCGTGGGTCCTTCTGCCGGGAGCCGGCTTTGCCACGACCCTTCCCAGCGCCACCGTCCCCTGCGCCGGGAGCCGGGACAGGCTCCCCTGGGGAAGCCGCCCGGATTCGGCTGCCGTTGCATGCAGCCGAACATTGGGACCCTCGCACTCGCTCAGGAACCTGCACCACCCTCCTCGCGGCCGTGCGAACGGCGCAAAGCGAGAGCTGCTTTCTGCAAGAGTTTCTCGTTCTTTGTGCTGGTGAAACCTCCCTGCGCCGAGTCCTCGGGGAGATGCAGGCCGGGTCCGGCGGGCGCCGCGCTCCGGCGGCCGCTGCTCCCAGCCCGCCCGGCTGCGCTGCCCCTCTGCCGGGAACGACGGGYAGCAGGAGCGTCACAGCTTTAAGCCAGGCTTGCAGACTCCTCCTAGGGAAGAGATTAATTTCGCCGCGCAAATAGAAGGGTCTCCGGTACCTCCTGGGAAACGTAGTCCTGTCTTTAGTGCTTTGCGGAATTAATTAAATAAAAGCCATGCAGTTGAACTACAACTCCCMGGTCGCCGTGGCCCGTGGGGCAGAGGTCTCCCAAAGGTGCCGGGGTTGCGGCGGGTGCTTCCCTGCGCCGCGGGCGCGCGCTCAGGTCTGGTCTAACCACTCGGCCCGCTTGGGGGCCTTGCACGTGTGCACGTCCACGGTGTCCTGGCACTCCTTGCAGCGCACGGCGCAGCACCAGTGGAACTTGCACTCGCACTTGGTGACGCGGGTGACGCGCGTGGTGTCGTAGCCGCGGCCGCAGCACATCACCTCGCAGCCGTCCGTGCCGCGGGACGCCTTGTTGCACACGCGGCCCGCCGTGCCCAGCGAGCCTGCGGGGGGGGAAAACACGGCGGTTAGGGTTTATTCCCCGTTCTGCTCCCGCTCCAGCCCCCGTGTGGGGTTTGCAGGGGCTATGGGGGTCCCTGACCCCCAGGTGTGGCAGTTTTGCAGGGCTGAAATGCAGGTGTCCCTGCTGCCGGAGCCTCCCCTCCTGTGCCAGGTGCCCGGGCTGCAGCTAATAGCTCAATTAGGAAATTAGCAGCCTGGAGCCTGGGACCTCTGGGCCCTTCCAGTGCTGCA
>NW_020454872.1:1038521-1078553 GCF_003342845.1 Nothoprocta perdicaria | reverse complement strand
TGGTGCCACTGAGGGCACTTCCCTGCTTTTACGCCATTAATGGTTACTTTTATTTTTTACCTGCTGACTTGTCCATCACGCAGTAGTCGGGCGAGTTCTCAAAATACACCAGGTCTGTTTTCGTGGGCTTCCTGAAGTTCTTGTTGGCCAGCGTGAAGCCGGTGCCGTCCTGGTTCATGGTCACTTGGATGGCCCCGTTGTACTTCTTGCGCAGGTGGTCGCCCGTCTTGCGGAAGTCCGACATGGCCAGCCAGCAAGTCCTGAGCGTGCAGGAGCCGCTCACGCCGTGGCACTTGCACTCCAGCTTCAGGAAGCGCTTGACCGCCTGCGGAGAGGAGACCTGCTCGAGCTCTGCGGAGAGGAGCAGAGCGAGGGGAGGCCGGGAGCTGCRGAGCCTTCTCCCTGTTGGCGAGGGCTGCAAAAGGGGGGGGTGCCCTTTGGAAGGGCCCTGGAGCTGGGAACGGGRTGGTTGGCCCTGCACGGAGCAGGGTTGGCCCTGGAAGCTCCCGAGGAAGGAGCTCGGGGTGGAGGAGGCTGCACTGGAGGGACTGGCAGCTCCCAGGGAGGCAGCCGGGGCAGCACCGGGATGGGACCGGCGGCGCACGGAGCTCCGGAGCGGGAAGGGAGCCGCTGCGCCCGGCGGGGCTCCCACGTCCACTCACCATCCTGCCGCAGCGGTTGTTGTGCAGGTTCATGAGCGCCCGCGCGTCCTTCACCCTCTTCTCCTTGGCGTCCACGAAGGCTTTGGCGAAGCGGATGCCGTAGTTGATGTTGTCGCTGCAGCCGCCCCAGTCRAACTCGCCGCGCTCGTCCTTGGCGCGGCCCCTCTTGAGCGGGTCGCAGCCGCACGCCTTGAGCTCGCCCTGGCTGCAGGCGCGCGTGATGGCGTAGACCACCCCGGCCGAGGAGATGGCGTAGACGAAGGCGGCCTCCCTGCTGCCTGCCGCGAGGGGGAGGAGGAGGAGGATGGTGAGCGCGCGGGGCCACGGCTTCCCACGGCTCCGGCACTGGGAATGTGCATCTCCGGCACTGGGAATGTGTGGTTCCCATGCCAGGGCCTGGGCTCCTTCTCTGCTGCACCCTCCCGAGCAAGGGCGCATGCGGTGCTGGGATGAGGCGCGATGCCCCGGCTAGGGATGCCCCGGCTAGGGATGCCCTGGCTAGGGATGCCCAGGGATCCAGGCCGGGTCCCTGCGGTGCTGCCGGGCACGGATGCGATCCCGAGCGGCCGGGACGGCTTCGCCCTGCAGGCAGCACCGGGAGGTCCTGGCAGCGCCGGTGACGCCTGCGCTTCTATGGCTCTGGTTTGAACCCACAGCTGGCTTGAAAACGCTGTGAAAGGAGCTGCAAATCAAAACCATGTCTGCCCTCGTTCCGAGCGCCTTTGAAAGCAGCTTCAAAGGGAGCAGGGCGCGCGGGATGCGCCGGGGCGCGGGGCTCTCCGTTCCCGGTGGCGGGACAGGCCGGAGCGCGCGGCCGTTCCCGGCGGAGCCCCACGCTCGCCCTCGCCGTGCGAGGGAGCGGCGCCTGCCCACGTGAGCCGCTGATCCCTGGCCAGCGCTGCTCTCCAAATATTTATATATCCCATTACTGTTTACATATAGGCCTGTTCTCCGGAGGTGTCTCCTCCTTCCCCTTCTCCCGCCGCGCTCCCTCTGGCCCGGTGCGGCTCTCGGCATTGCCCGCTCCCGTCGCGCTCCCTCTTGCTCCTGGGAAGGGCAGAGCTCCCTCTGCACGAGGTGCCACCAACCCTTGGCACCAGCCTGTCCACAGGAGCCCTGGAGCCCCAGGGGACCCTGCGCTGGCATCACGGGGCCCCGCGCGTCCCTGTCCCCKCTGCAGCGGGACCTTCCCGCTTCCATCCCGCTGCCTCCCCAGTGGAGAAGCSGCCGCTTCTCCGCAGCGCCGCTCTCCGTGCGGATCCCCCGCTGCCGCCTCACCTCCGCGCACTTGCTGACTCAGGGATGCGAAGGAATTTGGATGCGGAGCTGCTCGTAAATCTAGAGGGAGTGACTCGCTCGCCCCTGGGTGTTGCACGCCGCCTTGCCTGGGCCTGATTTCTTATTTTCTGCTGCAAAACGTCTTCCTTGCCCCAGGGAGAACATGACTATCTGCATGCCCAAGTTCCTGCGTGCAGCTGCAGCATTTCCCACCTAAGGAGCATTTCCCTTTAAAACGTGATTTAGGGAAAAGGGATATTCCGGGAGGAGGAATTGGCGGGAGAAGTTCTATGCCCTTTCTGTTGATTTTCAAGCCGCAAARTGGGCGCCGCGTGAGCCCGTCCCCCCCGGCCGCCCGGGCACCTACTTCGCAGCATGACCCTGCCGAAGACGGTGTGGTCGCGGTCRAGGGTGCTGCAGTTCCAGCGGTGGTGCCGGAACTGGTGCTGGCACTCGCGGATCCACTCCTTGGCGCCCTCGCCCACGGACTGCATGATGTCGGGGTAGCGCTGGCACAGCTGCCGCTGCTTGTTCACCAGCCCGGGGATGTTGTCGCAGATCACCCTGGCGCCCAGCGCCCCGATGTACCTGCGGGGACACGGACACGTGGCGGCCTCCGCGGACGGTCCCCTCGTCCCTTCCCTCTCCCGCTGCTTCCTCCTCCTCCTCCTCCTCGCGGGATCCAGTGCCGCCCGAACCCTGGTGCACATCCCTGGCCGGGATGCGGATCCCAGTCCTTCCATCCCAGGGATCCCGCTCCTCCCATCCCTTGGGATCCCACTCCTTCCATCCCAGGGATCCCGCTCCTCCCATCCCCCGGGATCCCACTCCTTCCATCCCGACGCCTTTAAAGCCGTGCCGACAATGGGGATGAGGGCGGAATTTTCCGTCTCCGTTCAAACTCGCCCCGTCCCTCGTTTACCCCGGCCGGGATGCGGATTCTTTGTGCCGGTTTTGCCGCAGCCTGGCTGGGAGGGAAGGGGTTTGGGTGGGATTCAAGTTTTTCAACCCCCCAGCTTGGAACTAAGACCCTCCCTTCACTAACAACAAAAAGCAATAAACTGGGGCAATATTTCATCGTGTCTCTGGCCATGCTCTATCACTTCCATCAGCCCCGGGATAGCTCGCAGACCTAGGAGAGCTCTGCAAACGCAGGCAGCGATGGGATCGTTTATTCCTCTTTTTTTTGTTGTTGTTTTTCTTTTTTTTTTTTTTTAATATTTTGTTTAGACACTGGCAGAAGCACAAGGTCATCTTGGGCTGGAGCGGAGGATGACAAACCGGCTCCCAGTCCCAGGCTGGATGAATCCCAGAAATGTGCCCTGGGATCCTGTGGTATCCCAAGCACAAAAGTGGCACAAAAAGGGGAAAACCTCCTCATTTGTCCTGGGGAGCCTGTGGTATCCAGGCGGCTTCTCCRTCTCATGAGAAATTCCCCAACAGGCTCCGTTACAGTGAAATGGAGCAAGATGGGGAACAACTGAAAATGTCCTTCCTAGCAGAATTTTGGGAGGGAAAAGAAAACCAAACATTTGTTTTGGATTGCTTCAAATATCCCTTCCCATTGTATTTCTGAAAAAAAAAAAAAAAAAAAGATATTTAAAAATGCTGAAACGGGTAATAAACGTTCTGAAGAAATCCCTAACCTGCTTACGGGAACAGCCTGCTTCATTATTTTAAAAAATGGGGTGGTGAACCAGTGTGAAAGGCTTTACTCCGGGGAACAAAAACTCCCTTCCAAAGTGAAAAATCGCTTTTTCTGGGCCTTATGGTGAGGAGAAGCCCCTGTGGGCAGGGTGCCATGTCCTGCGCAGCCCCTTGCTGCCTTTACACGCTGCTCCTTCTGCAGAGCCCCCATCGCCCTGCGCTCCCGAGGGCTGCGGAACCGCATGGAGCGTCGCGGGATCCGCATCCCGGCGCTGCCACCTTCCTCCCGCTCCTCCTCCTCGCCTTGCTGCCCGGAGCAGCCTCCTGCCGACTCCGGATTCCGGCGGGACGCGCTCCGAGAGCCCCGGCTCCCGTTCCGTGGGGAACAGGAGAGAGCCGTCACCCGCTGCCTCCCGGTTGTTTTGCTTGCTCCAAGAGTCTGCTGACTTCTACTCTTGTAAACAAGGAGAAACCTAAATTGCTTCTAAGATAAACATGCAAATCGGAGGCAGACGCATCTATTTACTTGGCAGCGGGCGGCTTGTTTTGCCCCTCTTTCCATGGTCGCCTCCGTGCGCRCGTGCTTGGCTGCCGCGCCTGCCCGCGCGCGGCGCGCTCGGGGATGTGCGGAGCTCCCCGGGGGCTCCGACCGGCTCGGTGGCCCCTTTCTCATCTCCGTCCTCTGCAAAGTCTATCGGGCTCCAAATCTCAAGGGCTTGGGGGTTTCCCACCTTTTTCTGCTCTTTCCAGCAGCACCGAGAGCGGGGAGAAGCTGGGGAGCAGAGCAGGACCGTGCTGCGAGTGACTGGAAGGGGACCTTGGTTTGGGTTTTGCTTGGAAATAAGCAGCCGCCTGCAACACCTGTGGAGCTTTGCCCTTCGGAGCTGTTGGTGGCAATTTTGTTTTACTCCTAAAGCTTTACTGGTTGCATCTTTTCCTGTGCAAGGACAGCCCTCCTGGCGCAAACAGGCAGTGCCAATAAATTCACCCCTCTCTACACGTATCTGAGGGAGAAGGGATTTCAGAAGGAATGAAAGTGTTTTACAGGAAAAAGCAAATTTCAGGGGCACCCTGACCTTGCAGAGGTGGTAACCCCTTCATCGCAACATCAAGGTGTTGTTCAGAAATGCAATAATATTATAAATCAGTTCTTAATGCCATCCCTATTTTAGATAAACTGTGGTATGTAGTATTTCACTTCACATCATTTTACATGGCATAGAAAGAAAATATTTGAGTGCTACTTGATTTCAAAAGGGTCTCTCTGAGACAAACCTTGCTTTAGAGCTAAAAGAACCATGGAAAAGCCGGATGCTCCTGCAGAGGAGAAGCCAGGCTTGCACCGGTGCAATAAAGGCACGGTTTTAAATTAGATTTGCACAGTCTCTCCTTACGGGGCAGCCAGGGCACCTGCCTTCAGCCCCCGGCGTGTCCCCCGGCCCCGGGGCTGCTCCCGGTGTCCTGTGCCTCCTGTCCTGCACCTGGATCTGCTCCGTTCCCGGCAATGCCACCATGTGAGGACAGCCCCATGCCGGTGCCATGAGTAGCCCCGTGTTGGGGACCCCTGTCCCGATGCCGCCTGCCCTGGGGCCGCTCTCTGCAGGTCCCTGTCTCCTTCAGGAGCTCCTTGCTCCCTGCCCATCCCGGCCCCCAGGCCGAGGGCTTCTGCCCGGAGCAGCTTTTGGCAGGAGCCAAGCGGCAYGAGGCACTGCTGGAGCCCTGATCCTGCGGGAAGCGGCTCCTCCATTGCTCCCGTAGCCCATCTGATAACGGGTGATCCCTGAAGGGGATCCCTGAAGTGGATCCACTTGAGGCCAAGCTGCGTTGGGTTCTTTTCCCTGTCCTTCCCAGGAAAGCTTCATTTTTGCGGGGGGCTGGACAGCCCATGGCAGCTCTTGGAGACACTTCTTTTAGATAGGATCAAATTCATCATTCCCGCCTTTTTGTCTGATAAAGAGAGCAAATTCCGAGGAGCCTGACAACACTTCACCTCCTCGAGTTCCTTGCATACTTCCAAGGATACTGCACTTCCCTTCCTCTGTTCCCCATGGCTGTGGGCAGAGAATTTATAGCAAATTGCAAAGCGCCTTGGGTTGCAAGGTGCTATGGACATTTGAGATATTATTTTATTATTATAAACCCTGAGTATTTTATTAAGCCCCACTGGGAACAGGGCCATCCTGGCCTGCTGGAATTGTTAACGCCTTGGAATGATTAATAGTCCTAATTTCCTCACTTAGAGCCACTACTCTGTGTACTGAGAGTGTTAGTCTCACTTGGATAATTTTTAATAGCATAATGTTGGGCCACTACCAGCCTGTGCAATGTGCGCGTCCCTCCTTCTTTGCACTGTGATCATTTCTTTTTTTCTCATGTATTTCAGCATTTTTCCAGCCGCTATCGTTTGATTCTCTGGTGGAGTCYCTGTGATTTCCTTGCTTTGGTGAGCAGCTTGCAGAGGAGTTTACTGTGGAAAGGGCTGTTCTTGAAAAGCCTGGAAGTGCTTGGAAATGCCCCGTGCTGCCGACGCTCTGCTCCGCCTGGTCCCGGGGACATCGGATGTCCGTGGTCCCATCCGCTGGCTGTGGCATCAAGGCAAGATGCGCTGTGTGGAGAGCTGGTCATCAGCCAAGCCTGGAAGCCTTGGGCCATGCACGGCAAGGGGAGATGCAGAAGGAGGGAGGAAGCCCAGTGCCTTCCCTGGGGCCTTCTGCAATATCGACCAAAATCTAGTGCAGCAACAGAGCCAAAATCTAGTGCGGCGAGAGCTGAAAACTGTTCTCTGATGACCTTTTTGGTCATGCATGGAGGCAATACAAATTGCTGATCAAAAGTGCTCTTTATCCTTAAGTACCAGAGAGAATTTGCTCTTGTGTGGTTCTTCTTAAGAAATATTCCCTATAGGTGAAAACGACCCTAATGAAAAATGAGCTAAGCAGCACAATTAGGATTATTATAATGGAGCACCGTGGTTGAGGGAACCCATCTGTTGCAACGTGCTCCCACCAGTGAGCACCAGAACTGCGGCGSAGGCCAGGGAGCTCCTTTTCCATCAGCCTGATGTTCCTTTCAAACTTGCATTTCAAAGYGAGGGCTGCCTGCATGGCTGGAGCCGCGGAGCACTCCGGGATAAAGACTTCCCGGTCACTGACCTCCCACGATTAATACCAGGCGAAGCACTTTGCTAGGGCGGCCGTGCAGCCGGCTCCGTGCCCGCAGCGTGTCCATGGGATCGGGAGCAGGGACGTGGTCCTGCATGGGGATGCACGGGAGCGGTGTCAGTCCCCGAGGCTTGACGGGCCCTTTGGAGACGGTCTCGTCCAAGTCAACCGGTCACCATGGAGGTCCACGGAGCTGTCACCGAAGGTGCCGTCACCGAAGGTGCCGTCACCGAAGGTGCCGTCACCGAAGGTGCCGTCACCGCTGGTGCGCGGGGGCTGGCGTGGAGGGCGGCCAGTGCCACCCACACATACCCCGAAGGGTTACGCCGGCTCGCTGTGAAGTTCTTCTCCTGCAGCTGTCTTTCCCTTGGCTCCATTTCAAACATTCCTGTTGATGCTATTTCCCCTCCCACACACCTCGAGATGGGGCCTGTTTGAATGCGCCCCTCTCTCCTCTGGATCCTCTCGTCACACGTGTGCGGGCTCGAGCTCCCGTCACGCTGCTCCGGCAGTGCTCCTGCACCACGGCTTGGCGCTGGGGCCGGGYAAAAGAGCGAATCCAGGGAGGAAGAGCCCTGGAAGCCCTTGCTCCCCTGGCACGATGGACAGTCCCCTTCTCCCTGCCCTGCTGCGGGACCTTGGTGCTGGAGATCCCCTCGGGAATGGACTCCACGGCTCCCAAGGAGGATGCAGCCTCCGTGGGCACCTCCCTGCTTCCCCTTGCACGGAGCTCATCCCGTGCCCACGTTGTCCCCGTGTTCCTAGGAGCGCCTGCCCGCTCCGTGCCGCGATGCCGGCGCCGCCGGAGCGCCGGGCGCCCAGGGCGCCCGGGAGCCGCGCGTGGCCGAGCTCCGGCTCCCTTCCCCGCGTGTGTTTGATCTCTCCGGGAGCCTGATGCCTCCCATCTGCTCCCCCGCAGATGAAGCTAAATATTTGTAGTTTCCAAGGGCTGTGGCTGGCGGTAAACAAGCGGCGAGGCTGCGGCGTGGGGGCTCGCGGCGCGCGCCCGGGGCGCCTTCCCCGCGCCAAAGCCTCCGGCTCAACGCGCTTCCACACGCGCGGCCGCCCCAGCCCGCGCGCTTCTTTACCCGCGCTTGTTTATYGCACGGCTCGTGTTTATAAGCAGCCTTTGCCTCATCTCCCACACACTCCAGGAGGAATTTTGGAGGCCCGYGGGGCGGCCCCGCCATCCTCCCGCTCGGCACCCGGAGCCGCCGGCACCGGCCCCGCGGCGGCTGCTCCCGCGCTCCGCCTGACGTCACCCCAAATTAATAATTTGCAGTTGTTTAGAAGAAACATTTGGTTGATATTTCCTCTCCGCGGACTGCGATCAGAACTGACCCGCTTTTTGTTTTTCTGTTAATCGACTTTAAAAGTTGACTCCGAACACGAGAAGCATTTCCTCTATTTCCACAAGTTTATTGTGYGAGAATCCCTAGAAGAATTTGGCAATAATAATAAAAATAAGGAATGATGATGCACCACCAAATGTATTTACTGTAATATCAGTAGTGCTAAAGATGTGTTTGGAAACCTATGTAAATCACTGAATAACATTTTCCCAAACCACAGCTGGTTGAAACCATTTTCAGTAAAACCCAATTTCGTCTAAACAKGCTATTTTATCAGAGCTGACATGTACAGCAGAAAAGCGTTCGTTTCGATGAAGGTTTCTCTTAGGAATGTTCTCGTCTACATAAAAAAGAAAGCAAAATGTAAAACAAGAACTTTCCATTTTAAAATGTTTAGGTTTTAATTAAAATATATATATATATAAAATATATATATATATATCTATTTAAAGGTCACTGGAACCCATTCTGCTTTATGAAAACATTCGGAAGAATTGTGCTTGGCTGYACCAAAGGGAATAGCTGAAAGCATCGGGCTGCGCGGAGAGGAGCTGCTGCTCTCCAGCCTGCTCCAGGCCGAGCACCAGCACACGCAACGGCCCCAATTACCCTGGAAATTGCCCCGGAATCGCTCTCCTTTCTCCCGTGAGCGCGGCACTGCCAAGCCGGGAGTTTGTCTGCAAAGTGCAGCGTGCAGCGAGCACTAACCCAGCTCTTCCAGGCAAACCACAGTCACAGAGGCTTGAAATGTACCCGGTTTTGCTGCGGATTTGGGAAAGGACGACGTCTGGGAGCACGGGAGGCACCGTGATGGAGTTATTTGCAGGGAGAAGTCAGGTATAAGAGCAAGAAAAAGGGATATTTTTTTCTCTACCAAAAAAAAAAAAAAAAAAATGTATTTCTGCCCACATCTGAGCGTGCAATAGAACTATTCCAGCTAGGAGTGGATCAAACTGTGACTAGTTAGTGTCCTGGTGTCCTTCCAAGTACTTCACCCCCTTGCCTAGTTCTGGTTAGAGCATGAGCCTCCCTTGCTCTTGCTTCCTTGGTTATTAAGTGAAATACTCCAACTTCTCCACCACCCCAAGACTCTTCCTTCCTTGGCTTTTGGCACATCAGTGACTGCACCTTCCACGCAGATGTTGTCCTGCCCCGATGGGTGGGGGCAGACTGGGGGGCTGGAAGCCGGGCCAGAGCTTCTATCAACCTGATCCTTGTGGCTGGTGACTCATTTTCTCACCAGTGATTTCAGCCCCATGGGCTGCAGGAGATCTCCGCTGGCTACAGCTGGGGAGCGCCTGCTGATGAGAGTTTGAGCTATCTTTGTGCCCAGGAGCCCGTGCTGCCTTCGGAAGCAGCTGCTCTTCCTTCAATCCGCCCCCGGGCCCTGCTTGCCAGCCCCTGGGGAGCAGAGCTCCCGGTGGGCTCCAAGTGCCCGGGCCCCTTCCCGCCCGGAGCTTCCCGTTCCCCTCTCCCCCGCTGATCCCGCACTGGAGCTCACGCCACCGCGCTGCTCGCTGCCTGCCCTGCAGCCAGATACACTCAGCGCAAATCGTGTTATCGGCATGACCGTAAAGCCCCTCGCAATGTAGCCAGGACAGTCAGGGAATGCCGGGCACCGCGGCTTCTCCTTCGGGCTCGGACGGCTGGGATTTGATTAAGTTCAGCTTCACTCGCTGCCATATGTTAACCCTGGCTAGATTGATGTGCAAAGCAGTGTTTCGTGCGAGCTTAGAGAGGACTTTAGGAGAACTTTTCTGCAGCCAACATATTTTTTTTTTCTGGTTGTTATTGGAATACTACAACAGTACAGGGGTCACTTGGAAACTCCCTCATTCCCAATTTTCCTAATTCCTCTCACTCTGCATCAATGAATTAGTCTATTCCTAGAGGAATCAGCACGGGTAGAGATCTGTTTCTAGAAGGCTGCATGTTCCCGTTGCCTCAGCCCTTTCCTAGGGCATCCCTGGGGCTGTCACAGAGCCCGTCGTGCTCAGCCCTGGGAGCCCCTAAAGGGGGAGCGGCGCGAGACGCGGCGGGCGGGACGGGAGCGGGAGCTGCCCGCGGAGCGGCCCGAGCGGCGGCGGCGGCACCGGGAGCGGCGGCGGCGGCACCGGGAGCGGCGGCGGCGGCACCGGGAGCGGCGGCCACCTCCGCGGCAGGTTGACGGCGCGGGCGGCGGGTTCCCGGCTTGCCTCTGCGGAGGCAACGGCGGCTGCGGAGCCCGGGGAGCCGCCGGAGCCCGGGAGCCGTCGCAGCTCCGCGCCCGGCGGGGCAGAGCCGCCGCCCCGCGCCCGCGCGTGGGTCGCGTGGCGCCCTCGGCGCGCCGGTGCCGCGGGACTCACCACCAGGAGCAGTCGGCGCGGGGCGGCAGCGCCAGCAGCACGAGCAGCACGAGGGGCAGGTAAATCCGCGGGGCCGCGCCCGCCGGCCCGGCGAAGGCTCCGCAGTGCGCGCGCCCGGGGGCCAAGGCAATCGCGGGAGGCTCGCGGGCTGGCCTCAGCATATCTCTGCGGGGCCGCTGCCAGGCGCACGAACGAGTCCCCTCGGTCCCCTCGGGGCGCTCAGAGCCCCGGCTCCGGGCTGCGGGCTCGGCGCGGCTCAGCCCGCCCCGGCCGGGCCCCCGCCGCGGGGCGCATGTTGCGGGGGGCGGCGGGGGCTCCGCGGGGCTGCGGGGGCTGCGGGCCCCCCGCGCGGAGCGGAGCGGCGCGGCGCGGAGCGGAGCGGGCCGGGGCGCTGCGTGCGCGCAGGGCGAGGACGCTCTGGGGATGGGAGCGCGGGGGCCGCGGCCAAATATTGACAGCTCGGGGCGGCTGCGGGTTCTCATTGGGCAGAGTCAGCGCGCGGAGCCGCCGCTCCGGCCACCCCGAGCCCCCTCCCCGCGGCCCCTGCCCCCCCGGGCCGCCCCCACCTGCCGCCCCGGGCAGCGCCGGGGCCGCCGTCGGGCCCCGCCGGACSGGAGCGGGAGCGGGAGCGGCTCTCGCCCCGTGCGCTGTCCCTGCACGGTGAGGAGCCATCGGGGCGGCCGTCCCTGCACCCTGCTCCTGGCCTTGGCCCACGGCTCCTGTGCACAGGCAGYGGCCGGTGCTGCCCGGGGCATCCTCTGGGCTGCCCCTTTCCTGGGGAGGTGTCCAGGGGGGTCCCAGGGGCCCAGTGGGATGAGAGGGATGCAGGGCCGTGGTGCTTGGGAAGCTTGTTGCCGGTGGCAGCTCCTGGTTTCCCATCGCTTCCAGGACCTGCAGGTGGAGGCTGTGCCTGAGCACCTGCCCTTCCCTGGCACTCCCTGCCAGTGCTTCGTGCCCACGTGCACCCGGCCTGCAGAAAAGTCCTSTGGTCTCGGCCCTTTGCTGACCGTGACGGGGGTCATCGCCCCTCTCCTGCAGCTACCACCTCCACACGCAGGATGGAGGGCCAGGCACCCATGGCCCTGGGCTCTATCGCCCCTTCCTCACCACTGCGAGCTCTGCTCCGGCCACTTGCAAAGACCGAGCTCACCTGGGAGCTCCCTGCATCCCCGGCCGGCCTCCCTGCTCGCTTCCCTTGCGGTCCCGCTGGTGCAGATCCACCCATGGCTTGCCTGGCCTCAGGGAAACCCAGGCCAGAAGTTCTTACTTGGTTTTAATCCAATTAAGCTCCTGAAAACTGCAGTGACAGAAAGCAAGTGCTGGCAGGGTGCTCGCCTTTTGTCTCAGAGCCTAAGCGGGATATTGTATGGCAGCTTATTGTGGAGCTATTGCTCTGAAAAGCCCGATATTTATAGACTGCTGTCGAGGGCTGCGTGTTCGGCAGGAGCCTCGCTGCTGCCTCTGCTGCTCGCTGTGCTGTGCCATGGGGGTTTCTCTGTCCCCCGTGTTTTTTATTCCAAGGTGGGAGAGCGAGTCCTCTGTCCCCTGTGCTCCAGGGACAGGGACGACCCTTGCATCCAGGGTGCTGGGTTTCTCCAACAGCCTCCTTCCTTATTTTGATGCTTTCCTCCAAGGGAAGTGAATCCCGAGGGAAGGGAATGACCGAGTGGGGATCCCTGTCTCTGTCCCAGGCTGCTCCTCCCCTGCGGCCGGGCTGGGGGCCAGGGCAGCCCCTGCCCCTCTCGGGGGTCCCGCGTTGCTCTCTTTGCCCCTGCGGATGCCCGTGTGCGCCGCGGCCGGCAGAGCAGCCCGGCTCTGCTTTCCCAGCCTCGCGCCACTCATTAACTTCAAAGGCAGCGGCCCCGGCTCCCGCAGCAGGTCGGTGCCTCCGGAGGCTCCCGCCGCCCGGGCGCTGGAGGCCACGGCTGCTCTCGTGCCAAGGGGGCTGCAGCCCGGGCCAAGGGGGCTGCCTGGTCCCAAACAGGGGGAGCCCCTGGGCACCCCCCGCATGGCCCAGCGGTCCCGCAAAGGCACCGGCTGCTTGTGAGCACTGCGGGCAGGGGCTGTGGGGCACCCKGGGGTGCCCTTGCTGTGCCCAGAGGAGGCTCTGAGCGCTCCCGTGGAGCCTGCGGAATTCCCAAGGGAAACCGCGTCCYGGAGCGACCCTCCCGCCGACCTCACCACAAGCCTGTTTCTGATGCGGCCAAGTCCYGCACGTGGCTCTGTGACCTGGCACCAGCCCTGGGCAGGACGCGAGCGCGGTGGGGACGGTGCCATCGGGGTGACCAGGGGCCCCTTGCGGCTGCAGCACCCGCCCCGCGCAGCCGGTTCCCTCACATYCCCTGGAGAGGATCTCCATTTCTAGCCATTCCCTTTGCTCCTTGCATTATTCCTCAATCTCCTAGTGGTATTTCTGCTCCTTGGTGCCGYTGGCCAAGCTCAGGCTGTGCTGCCTCACACAGCACCGTCTTCCTGGAGGGGTTTTCACGGCCCCTTTTGGCTGCCCCAGGCAGGGGGGGCAGTTTTGCTGCCCCCAAAACTGCAGCACCTCCAAATTGAAATGTTTGGTGAAACTCTATCAAGCCCTTGGGGAAAGGGAGGGTGGTCCTGAGGGTGCAGAAACCTTCCAGCTCTGAGGTTTCAAAACAGTCTTTTCCATTTCCAGTGACTTTTTGTCCTTGGGTTGCTAATGACTTTTTATTCCGCATTATAATGCAAAACAAAATTGCAGTTAAAATAATATATTTCTGGTTTATCAGCAAAAGCATTTCAAGGCATCCATTCCTCTGGGTTTTCTTTGCAGATAACCTGGAAATCTTTGGGGTGGGCGATTCTCAGCTGGAACAGAAACAAGTTTGGAAATGTTTTGCAAAGCCAGGATTTCATCTCTGTTGCCAAGTGGTGTGTGGCCAAGGGAAGAAACTATCAGGTATATCTCTAGCATTGTCTCTAAATGGAGATTTTTTCCTATGATTTATAAAAATAGGCGAATAGGGCCAAATCCTGCACATACTTTGACCGGAGCACTTGTACAAACACAGGCTCTGGCCGGGAAGCTCCGGCTTCGTTCGCATGTCAGGGAGGCGGATCCTCGCGGCCGATGTTATGAGGATTTATATTTCCGTCTCGCTAGGAATATGATCGATGCCTGAGCATTAGGAATCCTCGTTTCCCTAATGCAAAGCAGGTTCCCATCTTGCATGGTGCTGCGGAGCGATGCCCTCGCACAGGCTCCTGCTGGTGCCCACGGCTTCCCACACGGGTCCTGTCCCGCACCCCGTTTCCTCCATCCCAGCTGCCTTTCCTCATCCAATTCCCACTTTCGGGGGCCTTTGGAAACAAGGCGTTGCTCACGGATCCGCGCTGAGCCGCAGCCCTGGTGCAGCTTGCCGAGCCCCGACTCCTGTCCCGAGGCTCTGGCGGGTTTGGGGTCAGCGTTGGGGAGAGTTTGCAACAAAAAGGGGAAGGTGGGCTAGGCGAGGAGGTGCAGGCGGTGCGAGCAAAGCTCCAAACTAGGGCAGGAAATGTGCTGCACATAGCTCAACCTTATCACCAAGGATGGATTTGAAGTGCTTCTTCAGTGAGTCATAGTCCCCGAACGGGCCTGAAGGACTGTCCGCCTGCACCGAAAGGCCAGAGGAGTCCAGATCGGGTAACAGATTATTACAAAGCCCCGGTGCCTGCCGAGCGGGACGCGCTGCCAGCCCGGGGCGGCTGCTCCGGGCCGCGCGGAGGGCAGGGAGCGASGGACGGACACGGGGTGGCCAAGGCCTGGCCTCAGAGGTGGCATCTCTGGTGGCTTTGGGGAGCCTGTGCAAGGAAGGGGCCTGCCTGGTTGGTGAGATGTGCTGGAGCAGGGATCATGGAGAAAGGAGCAGTGATCATGGAGCAAGGAGCAAAGATCATGGAGCAGGGATCATGGAGCAAAGAGCAGGGGACATGGAGCAAGGAGCAGGGATCATGGAGCAGGGATCACGGAGCAAGGAGCAGGGGTGCATCCATTGCCCAGCGCCTCTGCTTGCTGCTCCCCTGCGCTCTGGGAGCAGTGGGTGCAAATCCACCGTCCCAGTGCACCAGGATGCGGCGGGAAGCGGCATCGCTGTGGGCTGCGGAGGTGGCCTGTGCTCCACCCGGCTCTGCAGCTAATCCCCGTGGTGGGGAATGTGACCTAGGAAGCTTCCCGGCTCTCGGGAGGAATGTGCTGGGGACCTCCGTGTTGGACACCTGAAGGCTTTGTGTTTCCATGGAAATGGAGGGTTTTCTCCAGCGCTCCTAGAGCTCACTGAAAGGTTTCCTTTGCCTGCAGGGCTCAAGGGCAGCGCGGTGAGGACCTGCCGGCTCTCGGCTTTCTGTTTCATTCACCACCTCATTCCATGGGCTGCAGGAGGGCTGTCTGGTGTTTTGTGCCATCAGAAACACGGAGCGGGTCCTACAGGCTCTTCCCGAAGGCCAGGAATGCTCTGGCTCCATCCTCAGCACAGGGGAGAGCAGCTCGCTCTGCCGCAGCCATCCCACGGCGCGGGGAGCGCGGGATGCTCCGCCGGAGCAGCGCGTCTGTGTTTTCCCTGCCATTCCCAGGGTATAATCCCATTAATGCCGAGCGTCTGATCCAGCCCACAGTAATCCTGCCGGCCGCACATTAGCCTCTTGGCAGGGGGTTCCCGCGCCTCCCCGGGCATCACCGGCATCACCGGCATCACCGGCACCCTCTCCCTTCGCTGCCCCCGGCTCCTTCCCTTCGTGTGGCCTGTGCTGGAAAAGTCTGGAAATGGTTTAATGCCCCTATAAAACTGCAGGAATGTGTGTTTTGAGCTTCCCTGCCTCGCTGGTGTCTGTCTGTCCGTCCCCCCGGGGCTGCAGCAGCTGCCCGGGCTGCAGCGAGGGGAGCTCAGCGCTGCCGGCTGCGCAGGCGGATGCGCGGAGGAGACCCCGGGCTCTGCGGATGCACGTGCAGGCTGCAGCGATGCCCGGCGCCAGGGCCTCCTCTGGGCGCGTTTCCCCAGCCCGGCCGTGCGGACACAGGGACCCGGCACTGCCCATCCCGGCGCTCCCAGCAAGGCGCCGCATCCCGCCTTTCGCCAGGGCGTTTTGCAAGGCGGCAGCGGGGACACTGCCTGATCCGCGCCAAGAGCTGGGACACAACCCGAGCCATTAAGCTGGCGAGAGCRTCGTGCTTAAAACTTGTTATTTTTGGATTGGGTTTCCAAGCCCCTCTCCCCCCGGGCGCGAAGCGCGGTTGTTTATTGGAGCTGACAGTAGAAACACAAGCAGTTGTCGGTCGCTTCTGCAAAAGTGGTGTCTACCGGCGGAGGAATGAGCGTGACGGAGCCGATGACTAATGCGGCTCTGAGTTTTATATGCTTCTAGCTAACAGGTCCCATATGTTGCATCGCTGCAGCCTGGTGAGCCAGCAGCTTCTTTGGTGTCATCGTGGCGTGTGGGGCAGGAGGCCTGGCCGGCTCCAGGGCGGCTCTGGAGCATCCCTGGAGCGGGAGCGAGCGACGGGCTGGGCTGCACAGCTGGGGGCTCCTGGCCCGGGTCTCCCCCGGGCAGAGGTTGCCCATCTGTGAAGCACGAGGCCATCGCAGGGCTGCACTTGGTGCACTGCAGAGAACTGGGCCTGTCGCGCTGTACCCGGTGTCCCTGCGGCAGCAGCTCTGCAGGAAATGCTGTCCCTTACGGAGACCGTGCGGGTCTGGCCTGTTGCTGGGGAAATGCARCAGGGAGGGATGGTCCTGGAGGGGTTTCGAGAGCCTTTGGCCCCTCGCAGAGCACCTTGGTGCTGCGCTCGGCCTCACCTGCTGCAGGTTGTGCCCTGCTCCGCTCGCCCGGCCGCGCCGGTGGCGCGGGGGACGAGGGACAGACGGACTCGCAGCGCTATCTGCTGGCAACCGCAGCCGGTGCCTGCGCGGGCACCGGGACCTGTGCACGGAGCCCTCCTGCACGGAGACCCCAATGCGCGGAGACCCCAATGCACGGAGACCCCAATGAATGGAGATCCCAATGCATGGAGATCCCAATGCATGGAGCCCCCCCATGCCGGTGCGTGGACACCCCGCTGCAGGGACACCCTCCCGCAGTGCTCGGAGCGGCTGCAGCTCCCGGCAGCATCAGCCACGTCCAGCCCGGCGCTGTTTGGTCTGCACTGTCAGGCAGAGTGGGAATTTTCCAGCGCCGCTGGAAGCAGCGCGGCCGACCTGTGTGGCCGTGGAGGGGCCCACGGGGTGTGCGGGTTTGATGGTGGGAGATCCCGATGTGCCGTGGCCAAGCGCATCCCGCTGCACGGGCAGGAYGGGCTGTCGCGGCCCCTGCAAGGCRTTGCAGCATGTGGGAGAGCTTTGTCCAGGTGCTTTGTTAAGAGGTTTTTGGTACACATTCCCTTTAGAATGCAAAAAAMCCTTTTCCCTTCTTTGCCCTTCTGCTTTCCTCCTCTTCCTCCCCTCTGTTGCTCTCTCCTGTCTCCAGTTTGCCCGGGGCCCCGGGCCGCGCTCCGGGCGCTCCAGCTGGGAAGCCTCTCGCACACCCCGCGCCCGCGGCCCGGCCTCCGCTTGATCTTCCCGGCCCTTTCAAACCCCTAATCTGTGTTTACTCAGCGGTGCTCCGGGAACCGCCGCCTGACGCTGCTGCTCCACRGGCATGAGAATGGGCGCAGGGTCCAGCAGGATCCGTCCCCATCCCCATCCCTACTCCAGCCTCATCCCATCCTGGTCCCCATTCCCAGCTCCATCTTGATCCCTGTTGCTATTCTATTCCCCTTCCTATCTCCATCGTCATTCTCATTCCCATGCCCATCCCTCGTCCATCCTCATTCCCATTCCCATCCCCATTCCATCCCCATTCCCATCCCTATTCCATCCTCATCCCCTTTCCTGTTCCAATCCCTATTCCATCCTCATCCTCATCCCCTTTCCTGTTCCAATCCCCATTCCATCCTCATCCTTGCCACCATTCCCAACCCCATCCCTATTCCACTCCTATCATCATTCCCCTCCTCATCTCATCCCCATCCCCGTGCCCATCCCGCGCCATTCCCACAGGGACAGAGCAGGTGACGGCACCGTCATCCGTGGCTTGGGGCGAGCGTGAGCGCCGTGTTTGTTTTCCTAACCCCCCCTGTTTCTCTAATAGGGATTTTAGCGGTGGTGAAAGGTGCCGCAGTGACAGGCGGCGGAGCCGACGGGCCCCCCGGCTCCCCTGGAGTTTACATTTCTGAAGGACACGGAGGATAAATAGAAGACAGTGTTTAGAGTCCTCCGCAGACACTTCAGACTTGCTTATAATTCTGCAGCAGTCCCATCACCTCCCGCGTGATGGATGGTCCCCATAAAGTCCTGCCTGAAACATTTTCCTACGTGTCGGGGAAGAGGTTTATTACACTTTCCCCAAAGCATTTGCGAAGGGTTGAATCCTCCTCAGCCCCGTCCTTTGGGGGAAAATGATGGGAGCGCTGGAAAAGTAAAGAGAATGACCCAATTGGAGCCACTGGGTGAGCATGGCCGCTGCAAGTGGGCTGCTGCAATGCTTTTTCATCAGAACTGGGTTTTATTATATCCTTAGAAGATTTTTTTTTCTGAAAGAAAGCCGACTTTCTGATACGGCAGAAGCATGAAACATGTCTGCTTCCAACAAAAAAGAAACAGCTTTTTCCACTGAATTGCCGAGCCCGCTGAAAAGGCTGCGCTGCAGGACACCGCTGCTGCAGGCTGATCAAAACCCAGCAGGTCACRGGCTCAGGGCCTGAATCGCTGCTGGAAGGAGCTTCTTTCCCTGCGGGAGAGCCGCACCGGGCTGAGCTTTATCTCCATGCAGAAGGGCGGCCGTGTGGGCCTAACAGATGGTGCAAGTTTGGGAGCTTCCATAGGATTGCACAACATGCGGGATCTCCAAAGGGTTTTTGGAGAAAGGCTTCTCGGAGAGAGCCCATGCTGCCCGTGTGGATGCACAACAGTCCCTGAAAGCATGTGAGGTTGCAGAGAATGCTGCTCTTGCAGCCCCTGCATCTCCTGCAGCCCCTGCATCTCCTGCAGCCCCTCTATCTCCTGCATCTCCTGCAGCCCCTGCATGCTGCCTCTTGCGGCTCTAGCTGCTTCTTGCACAAGCCTCGCGCAGCGCAGAGGAGCCATGAGCAGCAGGGTGGAGGCAGCGGGAAGCGCCCGCTTGCTTCGGAGGCCGGGGAGCCCGGGGAGCGGGGCCGGGGCGCGCAGGGCTGGGGATGACTCCGCACAAAAGCATCTGCTCCTCCCTGCGCGCCCCGGGGCGGAGGGGAGTTCCCTCCGGCCCCGCGCCAGGAGCTGCACGGCCGCACGCGCAGGGAGGGAAGCGGCCTCGCGCCCTGCACCTTGCACCTTGCACCCTGTGGCGTGCACCTTGCGTCATGCACCGTGCACCTTGCACCGTGCACCTTGCACCGTGCACCTTGCAGTGCACACCTTGTGTCATGCACCATGCACCCTGCAGCGTACACCTTGCGTCATGCACCTTGCATCGTGCACCTTGCAGTGCACACCTTGCCTCGTGCACCTTGCACCCTGCAGCTTGCACCTTGTGTCATGCACCGTGCACCTTGCATCGTGCACCTTGCATCGTGCACACCTTGCGTCATGCACCATGCACCTTACATCTTGCAGCGTGCACCTTGCAGTGCACACCTTGCCTTGTGCACCTTGCACCCTGCAGCATGCACCTTGCAGTGCACATCTTGCGTCACGTCCCCTGCAGCACCTTGCACTGTACAGCATGTATCTTGCAGCGCACGCATTGCATCATGCACCGTGCACCTTGCGCCATGTAGAGTGCACCTTGCAGTGCACACCTTGCAGTGCACAGTTGCACTGTGCAGCTTCTGCCTTGTACCATGCACCCTGTGCCTCACTTTGCACCGCACGGCTTTAAAACCACCTACAAGGCTGCTCGGACGGAGAGGGCCTGAGGGACAGGCTGCAGACCCAGCAGCAGAGGAAGATTAGCCCYAGTGGCCTAAGCCCTACATGCCCTTAGGTAATGCCTAAAGAAATTGGTGGAAAAACCTGTGGAAAACCATGGCTGGCATGGCAATCTGCAGGGAATCTTGCACACAAGTGTGATCCCCGTGGCCGCTGGAGCCGCTGCTCCTCTCTGCTTTCGTGCTCCCGTCGCCTTTTTTCTTTCCCCTTCCACCTTCCCCTTAGGTAAAAGACAAATTGCAGCATATAAAAACCGACCCCGCTCCTTAATTGGAACCAGAGCAGATAAGGAAGCTGCGGATTGTGGAGCTGCTTCCCGTGGCGGCGGCCGCGGGACTCGCGCGGTGCTCGGGGCATCTGCCGGCCGCATGTTGGGGCCTGGCGGCACCCGCGGCTCCGGCGCGCACGGATCATGGATGCAGTTTTCCAGCAGTCTCCATCCATCCCAAGGCCGTATGGCCTCGGGGGGCTGCAGCTCTGCAGTGGCACAGGGAGTGGGGCTTCTTGCAGCCCGCGCCGGCCCCGGTGCCCTCCCGTCCCGCCGCCGCGGCCGGGGAGGAGCTGCCGGAGCGATTAGAGCCTCTCCCGGCTGCTAATTCAAAGGGATTTTTCTCCTTCTTCTTCTTTTTTTGATTGTGTCCAACAACATGGAAAAATGTGAGCGATGCAGATCAAAAAGAGGAACTGGAAAGCTTAACCTTTGGCTGCCGAGCTGTTAGACCGGCATCTCGCRGATGAGAAGCCAAATGTCAGACACATGATGCTGCCCTGCTCCGGGGGGGTCCGGGGCTCTTTTTAATCATCCTTTTTTTTCAAAGTTTTGTGTGTGGGTTTCTGGGKTTTTTTTTCCCCTAATGGAGAGGAAATAACAAGAGCCTTAAGAAGCCTCCAGCTCCTTGGAGACTCCCACGGCGGCTCCTTGCGTTGCCCTTCCCGGCTCTGCACAGACCTCCGGGCTCTGCTCAGTGCTGGGAGACCCAGGTGGCCTCATGCTCCGCATTGAGGATGGGTTGTCCCAGGCATGGGGACACGAGCATGTGGGAATGTGCATGGAAAAGTCACGGATRTGGCTGGCCACACGGGCACAGCCTCCACATGGAGCATCAACCAAGTGTCCGGTGCAGCTGCACGTGCAACGGGYTGCAATGGGGCTCTTAGGGATGCAAAATAATCCCAAATCTGCTTTATTCTGTGACTGCAAAACACGTGGGCAGCCTGTGCATCCCCAGGGCTCCTAGTGCCAGTCACTTGTCCCCTATTGCTCATCCCTTATGGCTGTGGCCTGTCATGCACCGCCGAGGGTTTGTGGTGCGTGACAGCCAGACCCGGGCCCCACGGAGAGGCTCATCCCATTGTTCGGAGCTTTCCATAACGCACTGTGTTTAAGCACGGAAAAAATGCAGACGTTTTGGCAGCAAAATTTGGGCAATTCTGAGAGTGAATCAGAAATCTCCCCCTTCCCGCGACTGAGCCGCCCTCTCCGCCCTGCAGCCTCCGGGTGGAAAAATCCCTGCAGCCGGAGCCGGCCGGGCGCTCCAGCCGCCGCGGGACGGGGGCTCCGTGCAGCCGGGCCCTGTCCCCGTGTCACGGGCGCGTGGTGCCACGCCGTGGGGGTCCCGTGGTGACACACGGGACGGGCCGTTTGCGGCGGGCGGGACGGCCCCGCAGCAGGCTCAGGTGCGGCCCCGCTCTCCCCGCGCGCCGCCCCTCCCGGCTCGCGGTTCATGTTTTCCAGGAAGCCCGGCCTTGTTTTGGTGCAGGGAACATTGTTTAGTCAACAGCGAGTTTTCCTTGGCGCGCGGGGTTCCCGCGGGGCGGCTCCAGCCCTTGGCTCGGTGCAGCCCCGGCCGTGCCCGGCCCCGCGCGCCCGGTGCAGGGCGAGCGCCGCCGCGTTCCAGCCCGCCTCTCATTAAGGCCATTAGCCCAACTGCTCGGGATCAAAGCATTCCAGGCGGGACCTCGGGCTTGCAGGGCRTCGGATCGGCCGGACCCGGTCCCTGCAGCCCCGTTGGTGGCGGGGCCGGGGCCGGGCCGCCTCGCGCTGCCGCTCCGGCTGGTGGCCACGGTGCAAACCCCGTGGAGCTGCGAGGCTTCATCTCTCAGCTAATCAAGCCGCCCGCTAGTCCAAACTTGTCAGCGGKTTGATCCCGGCCCCGGCGGGTGACGGGAGACGTTCCCAGCCCTGCTCGGGACGCGGCCGGCGCTGCAAAAACAAACAGGCGCCCGCGGCCGCCCCCCGCGCCGACCCCCCGCCGCCCGCGCCGGGTCCCCCCGCGCGCCGGGACACAAGATGGATCACCCGCCGGGCGCGAGCCGCCGMCGACGAGAGGCAGCTGTGCCGAGCAGCACCCGGCTCCATGCAACATGCCCATCCTGCCATGCACGGTCCCACCGTGCCCATCATCATGCCCATCACTGTGCCCATCCCAACGTGTCCCTCCCACCATGCACGTTCCCACCATGCCCATCATCTTGCCCATCACCGTGCCCATCCCAACGTGTCCACCCCACCATGCACATTCCCACCATGCCCATCCCAACATATCCATCCTGCCCTGTCCATCCCACCATGCATGTTCCCACCATGCCCATCCCATCATGCATGCTCCCATCATGTCTATCCCATCACGTATATTCCCTCTATGTGCGTCCCACTGTGCACATTCCTACTGTCTCCACTGTGTGCATCCCACTGCACATGTTCCCACCATTCCCACCAAGTGCATTCCAGTGCATATTCCCACCACGCGTGTTCTCCCGTGCAGGTCCTGCTGTGCATGTCCCCCGTGTGCCTCTGTACGTTCCCACGGTGCGTGTCCCTCCATCCTTGTCCCTCTGTGCCCGTATTCCCAGCCTGGCACCTCCTGCAGTCTTCCCGCTCTCGCAGCCTGTTGCAGGAGCCGTCACTGCAGCCCGGCCTGGAAAGTCACTCTAGGGCCTGGCCCTGAATGTGAAGGCGGGAGCAGATCCCAGGAGAAAAAACACTCAGAGGGGAAAAGCTCCGGGATATCTGTGCTCTTCCTGGGTCTCCGTGCTGCAGATCCCAGTAATGTCTGCAAGGAGCCCAGTGGGACATGGCAAGGCCGCAACAAGCAGCGCACGGGGCCCGGCCGACCCGTAGCAGATGCTGCGGCAGGGATAAAATCACAGGTGAAACCGCTTGGTGCCGGGAGCACCAGGAACGCCAGGAGCACCGGGAGCAGCGGGAACGCACGAGGTGAAGCTGCGGCCGCTTCACCCGGGCGCCCAGCCCTGCAGCTGCAGCAGAGCCGGGCGCGGAGCCGGCAGCGCCTCCGCGGAGCGGGACGCGCTCGCGCCCCGGCCGGTGCCGTGCAGGCTCCTGCCGCACGATGGGGGCCGCGGGCCGCCGCCGCCCGCGGCTCGGGCTCCGTGCGGGAGCAGCGCCGGGACGAGCGGGAATTGCCTGCACAGACACGCAGCGAGCGCTGCGGCGGCCCAGGACCAGCCTCAGCCGGGGGGCTGCAGAAGCGGGGCCTAGACCCAGACCTGGGCTCGAGCGGGACRGGGCACACGAGCCAGGGTTCCCCAAAGCTTCGCTCAGGGACCCAAGGAAAGAGCCTGGCCGGCTCCTGGCGCGTGGAGCAGCGGCCGGGCAGGGTCCCGGGCCCCGCTGGCTCCTGCTCCGCGCACAGGAGCCGCAGCGAGCGCCGAGGCCGCCGCGCCGGGACCAACCGGGACCAAGGGGCGCCCGGGGCTCGGGCTGCACGGGAGGACGGCGGCTGAGGCCGAGCCCGCGCCCCGTTCCCTGCGCAGAGCGGGGCCGGGCTGCGCAGGAGCCCGCGGAAGCGGCCGCCGCTCCCAGGTGGGGCCGGTGCCTCCTCCTCGCAGGCTGCTGCAGAACCTGTTCGGCGGCCGGCACGCACAGATAAGGAAAACAGGAGAGCAGGAAAGCAGGTCACGACTGAAGCATCCCGAGGGACGGGCGGCTTGGGAAGAGCGGCAGCTCCAGGGAAGCAGCAGGCCWCGGCCACGCTCCAACTCCAGCCACGTTGTTTTCCTCGGAAAAACGCTCCGAACTGGAAGKGTCCGGGACTCCTCTGTGCTCCCTGGGCCAAGAAGCTCCCCGCACCACAGAGCCTCTGTGCACCCGCCGCCCCGGGCCCAAACTCCAGACATTTAAGCAATTTGCACATCTTAAAAATAAAATCCTTTATTGATAATATGAATGTTTAACATGGTTAATGCCATCAGCTATAAAAATGATTAAAGACTCCAGCTTGGTACATTTGGCTTTACAAATTTACAAGTGTTAATGAATTAATACTAACGTATACATTTTGCACTTCATTATACTCCATTAGCCAGTGACAAACTCTGCAACAATTTTTGCTTATAACAGATGTGAACTATAGAAGAAATATTCACTTGCTTYCACACAGAACCTACAGCAAAAGTTAAATACTAACTCTACGTGTCTTACTGAATTAGTTGGGTTCTTTTTAATATTTGTGCTTAGTTTCTCTCAGAAGATAGGCTACTAGCAAAAATACATTCTTTTGCATCCCCCCTTCCCCTATTATATTTTAGAAGAAACAGTATTCAGTGCATTTCCTAATAAACTTCATTATAGTATCTTTCTATAGAGCTATCGATAAAGAAAGGGGATAATACCATTTAGGTTAGTGTAAAAGCAAAGAAACACGTTAAAGCAGTGTATACAAAAGCCTCGTCCTCAAATGGGAAGTGACACAGGGGCAAAAATCCACCTGCTCCTCAATTTTTAGAATTACTTTCCTCAAGAGAAAAAAATAAAAAAAATATTCCTAAAACCAGAGGGAAAAGTGCTTCCCAAGGAGCCCCTGCTGCTTCTGCCGAGCTCGGTGCCGTGTTCCCGGCCTCGGGATCCCGCCTGTTCCAGCACAGCYGCAGCGTCGGCACCAGCCCCTGGTGCTGTCGGGCCCTCCGGCCGCTGCGGGATCTTTCCTGCAATCGTAGGATCAATTCTGGCTAATAAATACTGGGGAAAAAACAACAAAGCGTCTCCAGCTGCAGGTAGCTTCCTGTTGAGGAACCACCTCTTTTTCTCTCCAATCYTAATAAAATCCACCTTTTCTTCATGTCAGGGAGACCCTCGAGAATAGCTTAAGATCTGGCCGCGTTGTGCATTTGCTGTGTGTGTGTGCAGAGCTCCCTGCGTGTGTAGCCCAGGAGGCAGGGCAGCGACGACGGCGCCRATTCCGCAGCCCGGGGGAGCTGCCAGGAGGCTCCAGCGAGTCCTGCAGCGATCCAGGTCCATCCCACGGGCAATACAGGGGAGCAGCAAAGTTACTGCTTTCTCCTGGAGAAGAGCCCATTTTGCTCTTGCAAAGCACCTGCACCACACGGACTAAGGGTTTTTCTTTTCAAGTAATAGCAAGATCATTATCAAGTAATAGCAAGATCCTTTTCTCAGAAGTTCTATACATGACAGTAGAATGCCTGAACAATTTGAAGTTAAAAGTGACCTGCCAGAAGCTAGAACTTGGCCATTTAAAGCACACAGTCATTTCCAAAGAACACGTGTTACCAGAGCAACAAATACTTCTCTCAATATTCTTTGTCCAAGTATTGATGAGGATGGTACTAAGGCTAAATTTTGCACCAAGAAACTCCTAAAATATCCAGGACCTCTGTCCTAAAGGGCAAAGTGTGGCTGGCTGTGTCAGTCTGGTGGTCACCTTACAGAACTTACTTGTAGCATATTTGCCAACTCATTTCAACAAATGGAAAGAATTAAAACCAGTGTTGGTTTAAACATTCATGACTCACAGAAGAATTCATTTCTGCAGCTAGATGGTTCCCTTCTTGCCTTTTCCAGAGAATCACATTCATATTGCAGGCTTAGTTCAGGCACTTTTAATAAAATGTTCATCTGGAATAAAAAGTCTGCACAAGTTTCTGCATAATTTAAAAGTAGCATTTCAGTCCTACTATAGTTTGAGGATTAGGTCCCAGCACATGATTACGATTCCTGTCATCTCTGATGATTTGCCTGCTGCCATGAGACACTTGAGGCTACTGTATAGCTGTAGTTAAGGTTTCTTCATAAACAAAAATATTTCCCTACCTATTAAAAAAAAGAAAAATATACTAAATGCTTTATACAGACAGACTCTGCTTCTATGGAAATAAATAACATGGAGTGGAAAAACAGTGTCTTAGCGCTAGGATGCTAAGCCGTGGAATGTCACATTCACATTTTCTGGAGACTAGCTGCTCGTTGGCAGGAGTATCTCAATGTCTTTGCCATTCGACACCACCGTGGTGTTAGAGCAGCTACTTGCCACGTCCGTGGGGGCACCCAGGGGAGACGCCTGAGAAGCCGCTTTGGTGACGGGAGCGGGAGCAGCAGGTGACTGAGCAAGGCCAGGTTTCTTTGGAGGAATGGGCGGCGGGTTCCCTCTTTCTGCTCTGGGAATGGTTGGAGATTTGATTCCAGGAGACAAAGGGCTTAGCGGACTGGAAACCTTGCCTGCGCCTGGGGAGTGACCAGACTCACTTTTGGGGCTCACAGCATTGGCCAGGTTTCGATAGTCCGTGCCAAAGGGGGAGCTATTAGGGGAGACTGGTTTAATRGCTCCCTGCTGGCTGGTAAATCTGGAAAGCACCTGAGTGACTGTATTGCGGGCGAGCTGCTTGGCAGCAGAGTTATCTGCTAGAGTCGGAGACAAATCCCGCGACGGGGGGCTCTGCAGACCACTCGCCTGGTGCTCCTGTTCGGCCTGCGACTGAAACTTGTGCCGAGCGGCGTGGAAGCGCTGGTTGATCCCCACCTGGTAGGAGGACTGGTAACCRGGGCTGCCTGCGGAAGCTGCCACCAAGCGCCTGCTCAGCACGGGCGAGGAGCACGGAGAGGGGGTCAGAGAGGACGCAGCGGTGCTGCTGGGGGACAGCGAGGAGGGGAGCTGGGACATCAGGTGCACTGGGGACTCTGTTCTCACAGGAGAACTTCCATTCTCAGCTGCACTCTCCAGGGCGGTGCCAGGCTTATCCTTCTGAGCCGGGTTCTCTGCTGCGCTCGTGTGCTGCAGCTCGCCTGCCACGTGCGTGTCGGAGTCGCAATGGCCRTTGGATTTGGCATAGGAGGGAGCAGGTGTGGTGGGGCTGGGAAACGCGGTGCTCGCAGCTCTGCTGGCGCTGGCGGCGTCTGCTCTGTCTGCCTGCGGACACTCGGTCTGRCAGGACACGGACCTCACTGTGGGACTCTCAGTTGCGACGCTCCTGGACGTCGTTGAGGGCCCTGGCTGCGCGGGCTCGGCAGCATGGTGCTCCTGGCAAGCAGCCTCCAGCTCTTTCAGGGATTTCTTCAAACATTCCACCTCTTCTTTCAGGGCTTTGGTACGGTTTTCCTCCCTGTTCAGCTTGGCTTTCAGCTGTTCTCTTTCAATGTCAAACTCTGACAGCTGCTTTTCTACTTGTGCTTCCATCTGTAAGCCCCGTTTCCTCTTGGATGCCAGCTCCTCCTCCAGTTTACTCACCTTGCTCCTCTCTTTCTCCAATTTCAAGCTCAATTCTGCTGTCTTCTGCCCCTCTTCAGCTGCTTTGGCAGTGGCTTTCTTGCACTCCACTACCAGCATGGAGGACAGCTGCTTGTGGCGGGCCCTCTCCTCTTCCAGCTGGCTGGACAGCTTCTTCTGCTCCTTTTCAAACTTCTTCACTTGGGATTTTTCAAACTCCAACTGGAAGACAAAGAGGGATTGAGAGAAGCAACAAAATCTTCTGAAAATAAATGAAGTAAAACACTCCCCAAACAGAAGGGATTACACTATGTATCTTGGGGAAATTTCCCAGTAAAATATGGCTGTGCCTAACACAAGGAGAGGTTCTTGCCCAAGGTATCTGTAAGAGCCACTCATCATACAAGACTGCCTATCTGTCAACATGTATTAAGAATTACTTACTACTAGTTAACATGTATGAAATTTGATTGGCCTTTACTGCAATACAGGCCCAACTTGTCAAGCACTGATTGAAGAGGCTGCGTGAAGAAAAGCTTCCTTCCACCTCACTCACTTTTGTCAGTCCACTTCTTAAAGGTATTTAGACTTTAAAATGCTGATGCATTATGTATGCTATGGAAATCTATAGTGCTTGGGCAACAGAAAACAGCAGCTTAGTTTTTCATTATTGTCTCTGAATAACCCCATGGATCTTTGACATCTTATCCTGACTTCTCAGGATCAGAGAAGTCTCTACCACTTGTAAGCACAGCCCAATTCTCGAGGATATCCCAGTTTTCAGTCTGAAATAAGTTTTCAAAGCACGCAAGTGCCTACAAACAGCTTTCCTCACTGTAGAAAATAAAGGCTGCTTTTCCCTATCTAAATGTTGAAAAGCAGGAACACCTGGAGGCGGCGGCCCCGGCACTCCCTGTGCACAGGGTGCAATTAGAGCAGGCACCGGGACCAGCCTGCACGGCCGGGAGCGCCGGGTGCCTCTGGCCGCGCTGTCCCCTCTGGCCGCGCTGTCCCCTCACCTGCTGTGTGAGCCGTTCCCTCTCCTTCTCCAGCATGTAGGTGACGTCGTCGCCCTCCGCCGTGTCCTGGGCGTGACGCTGTCTTTCCTCCTCCAGGTCCAGGATCACCTTGCAAACAAACAGGCGCATGAGCGCACGGGGGCTGCGCCGCGGGCACCGACGTGCATGGCCCGCGGGCACCGGGGGCAGCTCCAAGGCGCGTGGAAGGGGCCCTTGGACAAAGCGCTACGTCGCTGTCTCGTGTAGGGAGCCCATTTGTGAAACAAGGCTAGAAAAATGCACCGAGTGCATCTTTGTTCTAGTATGAAGTAGCAAAATTGCATGTTTTTGTCCAGGCTGCAGAACAGCCTTGAGAAGCTACGAGGGATTCCTTGTATTTGCTGCTGGTTATATGGTGCCCTTACCAGAACTCACTGGCAGGACAGTTTTTATGTGTATAGGTGTCACATAAATAAAAGCCAGGAGCAGACAAACTCCCTCAGAACACAGGACAGCGACCTGGGGCATTAACAGGATGTCCTTAGCCCCCATTTCAATGGTAATTGGCACATGGACTCCCCCCTCCTCGGTGTCTTGAGGACTGCAGTGCAAAGTTTATTTTAAAGAACCTTAATTTGTTCTTCCACTTAAGATGATGATGAACTCTTGAAATGAAAATGCTTGCCATAAGGACACAGTCAAGGAGCTCCTTCAGATTTAACACTGAATTACATGAATAATTGAGATTCTATCAATTCAACAACAACAAAAAAGACAGAACATGAGCTTCCCAAGAGACCCTACGGTGTCTCATTTCCAGAATTATAGGCTCCCTCAAAACATGATCACCATGAATCTGGCAGTTCCTCAAGTCTTCCTATAGTTTACAGTTCCAAACATTGCCTGAATACCTTTAAGTACATAGTGTACATTTTGTCAGGGAGAAACAGCAGGTATAGCACCCACACCGAGTGATAAGAAGCTTAAGCAAAGGTGCAAAACCCTTTTAAACACTAAAACTCTCCTGGTATTTAAGTGCTTTTGAAGTTCACATCTTATCAAAACGGAACCATGTTTCTTCTGCACAGCTTAGCTGAAGCAACCCACCTTTCTGTGTCTGCTTTCTGCAGCAGCTAGTTGGGATAACATCCTTTCCTGCATATTCTTGCAATGTTTCATCACCACTTTCAAAATAGATAAGGGATTGGAGCAGACAGGTTGCTTTTCACCATGATTTCCCTCTTTCAGGGTCTCAAAATCTCTCTGCAGAGCCATTAGTGGATCGCTGATATTGTACTTTCCATAGCGTTCTTCAATGAACGTATCTCTATGCTGCGCCTGAAATATAAAAATAAAACGGGCATTTCAATATGCTAAAACCAGCAAACTGGCTGAAGAAAGTCATTTGCAGCTAGAAGTATCTCTCTTGCCCAGCTTTTCCACTTAGAGATAAAGAAATATTAACAGAATATGCATTAGCCTTATCTGCTTAAGAGTATTAAGACAGAGAAAAGCACAAGTAGCTGCACTGATGTCAGCTGATGCTCCTCTTCATGCACAGCTACTTGTTATCTCATCCATGAGTTATGAGTAAGGAAAGAAGGTAAATATCAGTTCCTGCTCACTGAAAGGCTTAATAATTTACTGATGTTTCAGCGGAAGAGTAGTTGTGTGGTTTTCTTGGCTATGTCACCATCAAAGAATTTCATGTTGAGCAATTAAAGCATCTCACTCTCACAATAGCCTATAAATCTGTAACTTGTTAACAAAATCCTTAATATTCTCCACCAGACTAAACAGAGTGCAGCCTCTCAAGAAACAAGATAGGAATGATTACTCTTCTTTCAGTGACTTGCAAGAACTAGAGAAACCCTCAAAGAAAAACGCTCAGAATCGGCCATCCTAGTTAGAAAGCTGTTTATTAGGATATTGTCATCTTATCCTATTACTTTTCATCTCTTAGAAAGACTATTTTGAAGTTCTGGGACATGCAAAACTGAATTTTATAACTAGGTATTAAACTATTTACATTTTTATCACAGTGGTGACAATCCACATGGAAACAAACACCCATTCAACAGAAGACAAACAAGAAGGAAGGAGATCTGAGATTCTCAAGAGTCTCCGACTCGATCCAACTGAACTCCACAAGCTTTAATCACCGAGTTAAGCTGAAGCAAAGCAGTCTAAAGACCGAGTGCTCCTGCAAGGCCCTCGCATTCCAGGGCGTTATTGAAAGCCCTGCTCTGGTGGCGCTTGTGATGGGGCTGTCTGTGGACAGGGATACCTTTGAAACCCAGGACACAAGCCTGACTCTTCTGGACTCACCACAGTCATGGCAATCAGTCCTTACAGGAGGACTCATGCCTATAGTTTTCTGCAGTATGCAGCTGATTCGGTTTTCTTCTGCACAGTTACATTTTTAGCAAGGCATTGCAGCAAGCTCTCGCTCCTCTGCGGGAATTACCTACAACATTCTCCTCTGCCAAAGGCAGGAGCCAGCCCCAGTACCCTTAAACAAAGCCCTTGGCCTAACATGCTATTAGCTTTAAATCAGTTTAATTCCAACGGTACCCTAGGAAGGTACTTTGGGATCTACAGAGCCACATTCTGAGGGTATTTCCTGCACTTTTAGAGCCAACGAACCTGGCGCAAACAAACGCTCTGTGTTTCGGGGAGTGCCCGGCTCCGTGCGYGCCTGCACACACCCGGGCATCCTTACGAATGCAAACAGAAAGCGAGCCACACCAAACCAAACCAACCACGGCAGCTTTCTCAGCATCAATGCAGCGTTCTTAGCAGGAGCCTCCCGGGCTCTGGGCATCCCACGGCACATCCCTAGSAGCAGGAGAAACGGGGAGACGCCGGCTGCGCCTCCGGAGAGCCTTCGTGCCCGGAACGCCAACACCGCGAGCTGAGCACCATCAGCACCTTCCTGGGGACAGCTTTTGGACCGCAAAGAGCCAGTCTGACTAAAACTGAAAGGCAACTCGGAAGCCAGGATTTATTGGAATGATTACTTGCCGAAGTTCCAGTAAACTGCAGTGAAAATGTAAACACTTCCCTCCAGCAGACAAGAGGGATAGTGATTCTCCAAACACCACCCCACACACGTCGGTGCAGGCTTCCTGAAACAGGAAAGCAAATTGCTCTGGCAAAGAAAGCTAACTCTCAAAAAGTTATTCCACAGATAACTTGTGAAGTTCAGGGTTGGCATGAGGTTGCATTTATGCTCGTTGCTCCGAGAAATGTGCAGTCCAGGTCTCTCCAGCATCTCGCTGCCTCACGCAGCTCGGCTTTACTAAAGGGAGGAGGAGAAAACAACAGAGCCTTGAAGCAACAGCAACAAAGCACTGCTTCATGAGGAGCTGACGGGCGGCTTCTGCTCCCACCTATGTTCTAAGCTGCAACCACATAATTAGCATGAAAAAAAMCATGATCATAAGCAAGCTCTATTCTCCGTAGGAACATTTTATAAGTTACCGTGCAACAAAAGAAAGCACCTTTTCCTCCATACATCTTCCAAACATCAGAAACAATTAGGGTTATTTGCCCTATAACGCCAGTTTGCAGGGGTGTTTTAATGCTGTAAGCAAAAAGGAGCATTGCACAAAAGCTGTGATTCCAGATCCTGCTTCCTGTTTCTCCATCTTTCAAAGAAAAGTGGCTATCACTTGATTCCAAGTACATTTGATCTGAGCTTAAGATATTGTTCAAGCTCTGCATACAAAGAAAAAGGAAAAGGAAGGAAAAGATCAGCCCTGGAAATGGGAGGGCCGCCTTGGGTAATGAGCCATCCTGGTTTAATGAATCACAGGAAAAACCACAGGCTTAGGGTTTTTTTTTTTTTTTTTAATAAATGGAGGGGTGGGGAATCTTCACTTACTCCGAAGCATTACAAAAGTGACTAAACCTTGCAACAGATGTGTAGCGAGCTAGCAAGTGACTCAAGCACTGGAAAGTCTTTAAATACAAACTGGAAAGTCCATCCAGCTGGCTCAACTGCTCCGCCAGACRAGCTGTTTTTCTCCCCTCGGCAGAGCCCAGCTCTGTAGTGGTTACTCTCTACAACCACAGGACAGAAACTCTTCAGGCCGGTCTCGGTGCTTCCAGCAGTGCAAGCAAACACGAGGACACCCAGAAGTTCGCTTCTGGACCACTTCTTGCTAGTAAAAAGGTTGAGGAATTGGAAKGCATCAGTTGAGGTCACTCACACCACAGAAACCCCGATTTCTGCGAGCATGGAAGCGCGAACCAGGCATGTTCTGCCCCTGCTCCAGGTCGGCGACGGGCTCCAGTGGTGCTGCATTTAGCTGGGGGTGGCTTGTTTCCTGTCTGGGAAAGAACAAGAAGTTCTTCCTTGCTACTATGAGCAATTAAGTATTTCCCTGAGCTAGCATGACGAACAGATGAGACTATCACAACATTAAGAGCTTTCCGAAGTCCAGCTCTTCTCCTCCAGCAGCCAGCAAAGCATAAACATTTAATTAAAAGTCGTTTAGACTACAAGAAAACTCTTAAACAGATCTCCCTGGACAGGCTGCACCTCGTTTGTGGAAACAAGGCCACTGCTTTGGCCGCCGTGCACGGGGTGTGCGGGTCCGGCCGGGCGCAGCAGCCGCCCTCCTCCGGAATTAAACCCGGCAGAAGCGCCCTGGGGAATTCCTGGTGAGAACTGGGGGGTTATTTTATTCCCTTGTCCCAGAAGGAAAAGGGATTAAAATCCTTTGGATTTAAATCCATCTTAAAAAAAAAAAAAAAAAAATCAAGGGAAAGAGCAATGCATGAGGGCAACTACTGCTAAAACCTCCAATCAAAAGAGTTCAGCGTGTGCAAGGGGTAATGCTCCAAATTGGCTGCCTTTTAGTTCAAATTAGGGTAATTGACCTCTGCTAGTCTGTTTTGAAAAAGGATAATCCTGATTTTATGGAGTAGAAGCAATATCTGAAGCAACTGAAAAGATGTTTCCTGTGCAGACGCGCAAGGCAAAGGGTCTGCTCGGTCAGGAAAAAGCTACTGTTTTCTCCAGGGAATTCTGGACTGTTTTGGGCTGAGTGTTTTCCATAATCTGCTTTTTATTTTTTTAAAGATTTCCTTTTATTGAAAGCTTGTTTATGAGACAGTATTTTCTCTTCGCCTTCAATAATCTTTACAACTTGTTTTACTGGAACATCAAATAGCAGGAATTTCCAGGGCTCATTTTAAGTGATTTTTGGACACAAAGTGGAATATTGCTCTTGCCTATAAATTACATAAAATATTTTCATCCTGGGCGCTGTGTCGTTGCTTGCGCACACACTTCTCCAGCAGGAATCTGCACAGAAGTTCCTCCTTTGGAGGAGGTCTGCAGAGAATGGTCTAATCTTTAAATAGCTGCCTTGAACTTCCTTATTAGCTCCTTCCCCAGAGAGAGATTTTGGACATTGAGACGAGCTGGGGCCACGGAAATCACCGACGGACACGGGAGGAGACGGGTGGGAGCGGGTGCAAAGGCCGAGCGCGGGCRGCTCTCGCGGGAGCTTCAGCTCCAGAGCTGCAGCCACCACCCAGCAGCAACTCCGGCAATCGCCGGATCCGTTTCCAACGCGGACCAGGACGGGCCAGGTAAACAAGAGCGGCCCGGACGAGCGCACGTAACTGCTGCTGCATCCTCCAGGGTTAAGAAATGCTCCTCAACCACGTGCAGCCAAGGGGCTCCTTTCCCGGGAGGCTCTGCCGGCTCCCGGCCGCGCGCTGCCCTCCGCTCACGCTGCACCCAAGGGTGCCCGGGCGCCGATGCAAACCTGGAGCCCTTCCCACATTTCTCTTCCGTGTTCAGAGCCTCTCTGGCTGCTGGGAGGGACCGGAGAAGCTAAAAATATCGGAGAACAAAAGCAAATAAGTGCCCCCCCCCCGCCCCAAAGAGAGGCACTAAGAGAARCTGCATTCCAGAAGGGCAACGCACACCGGAGCCCTGCTAGACCTAAGCTGCTTTGTAAGCCAGGCAAAAAGCCCCATCTGTGAAAGATTTACTAGCATCTGTAGTAAGGTTTTATATTACCGAAGGGTTTTTTTTATTTAAACAAGAGGTAGATTTTTGTTTTAGGGACTGCACCGTAAATTAATCTCCAAGCCTACCGACAAACGAACACTTAGCTTTGCAGCACATTAATGCTGCTTTATAGAGCGGCTTGCTGAATGCAGAACTAAAGCAATGAATAGCCAGCTCGCAGCCATCAATGCAAAACAGGCAATTTACACTGCACGAGAAGCTGGCGAAAGCCTTAGCGCTGAAGAAACAAGTCAGAAAGTTGTTTCCTGTTCTCTAAAAGTAAACAGAACTTCTGTTTACTGGGGAATTCTGATTAAAAAAGTCAGGGGGAGGGAGGGAACGAAGTGCGCTAATGCGCCAGGAGAGATTTATTAAATACCGAGTTGCTTTCAGCCATGGTGAGCAATTCGGAGGACTAATTTGTAGTTCACACATGCAGCCCTTTCCACACGGCAGGGAGGACTGACAGCCTACCTAGCCCTCAGCCATACTTACCTAAGCCTGACAGCCCCTGGTCTGGCATGAATTAAACCRATTAAAACTGCCCAAAAAGGAGCCCAACAAGAGGTGAGATTTGAGGCACGTTCTGAGGAGCACACGGGGTTTTGCAGAGAGCAAAGCTTTGTGGAGGGGAGCTGAAGAGGAGAAGACAAAGCAGCCAACTAAGCAAGCAGCCCCTGAAAAGCCRCTGTCACCGCTTGGTTTGACACTGAGAACGGGGCTGGAGCCAGCAAACAAGTGGCCTGATATCAGCAGGGAGAAGGGAACTATTTTAGGGTTTGTCCTCTGCATGCATGGATTCTCTCTGCTAAATGCCAGATTTTCTAGGCTGGCAGGAGTGACTGCAGACTGTACTAAAGTTGGGTTGCAAGTTCTCAAACGAAGACAGGGAGYCCAGACCCCAGGTGCTCCTTGCAGCCCTGCATGGCTGGTCTCTCCRCAGAGGTTACATTTCCTTTGTCCCATGGACACAAATCCAGCTCCTTTTGGCTAGATTTTTGTATTTATCACAGTGCTCTGTATTTCTCAGGATAGCAGCGCACAGATTAGCCTGTTTTCCTTTAACTACCTCTCACGCTGGGAATGTTTCAGTGGGTGAAGGACTGTAAAACGGTTTCCACAGTTACTGTTAGTAAACAGAGGGAAAAGCACAATGGGGCTTGGATTTCCCTGCGTGCAGATTCTAAATATACAGGAGGGCAGGGCTGAGGGCTTCCTCCACGCAGCTCTGCAGCTACTGGAGCAGGCGGCTACGCCTGAGTGTGTGGCTTCAACAAATGCAGCGCCCAAAGGGCCGCGGTGCCAGCGCGGACTGGGTGGCAGCGCTGCCAAAGCCTGGCTTTGGACGAGAACAACAGGACGCAGCTGGGACAGCTACCATGCTGAGACCCGAAACAACCAGCGGGGAGAAATCGCCTTGTCCTGGAGGTGCTGATTTGGTAGCAAGGGTGTGTGGAGCCAGAACCAGCTCTGGTTGGAAGGAGACATTGGTGCATCTGCCACAAAGCACAGGAAAGCGCCAACCTTGCATTAACTGTTTCATTCTGGATGGTGACCCAGCAGAGGTCACAGTTTCATTTAATTTCATTTAATTTCCTCTCAGCTACGTGTACCTGACAAGTTATGTTAAAAGGGTATTTAATTGCATTACATTCTTCACGCCGGAGGGAGCCATAGGTTAAATTTCAACTGAGAAGATAATAGCACTGCATTATTCACAGGTATGCATTAAAAAGCTGCATTCTGCAATTGTATTCTTTTCCTTCAAGCTCTGTACTTAGGTATTTACATATTTCAGATTGCAATATCAAAACTAGGTATTTCTATGTCATGAGAATGCAATATCAAAATAAGAATGATTTCAAGGTAGCCAAGAAAATGGCAAGTCTACTCTAAATATCTAGTCTAAGAAATAAGACTTTTAGTACACCACTTGGACAGTTTAGTTGCCCCCATTCTCAAGACTGAAAGCAGAGGAAAAATACAGTACTGCTTCAACATACTGAAACTGGCTATTAAAAAAAGTGGACCAACATCTAGAATATTCGCTCAGCCCAGAAGAGGATTTGTGCACAYCAAACTATAAACCCGAGCGAGCAATACAGCGAATTCCTAGTGGATGAACATTCGAAAAACACCTTAACAATTCTCCTAAAGACACTTTCCCTTCACTACATGCAGCAGGACAGGGGTGTCATTATGCCCTTCAGAAGGTGCCTCAGACAGCCCCATGTCAGTGCACCCGCAGAGCAACAGATCTGGCTGCAGTGACAAAGGGAAGCCCGTTTGGGATGTGAGATCATCGCTGCGTTCACATAATCGCTGCTGTCAGGGCCCGAACAAAGGCCCAATCTCAGAGGCAAGACCAACACACAAGTGATTTTGCAGATTACAATTAGCTTCTTCAGCATTCAGAAACAAGCTGGAAGCCTGTGCAAATCGCAGTGTGTGATTAAAAACACATGAAGTTTAGGAAGCTGATGAGCATCATTCCCTCAGCTGCTATCAAGCGCCGCGGTCGTCTCCCAGAGGTTCAYTGCAACCAGAAAATCCTGATCCTGGAAGGATGAAATCCAATCCAGGCGAGCAACCAAAACCTGCACATGCGCTATTGCTCCTGACCATCAACACGTGGCCAGGGACACAACAGGCCTTCAATCACCAGGTACAAAAAACAAGGAACAAGAAAATTACTGAACAAAAGGATGTTTTTCCTAAGGGTTCTTCCCGACTCCAAGAGCAGCCTCGCATGGGCCATGTCTCATTCAGCACTAGCCCCACGAGGGCTCCCAGCCTGTCCCGTCCCTTTGCACTAGTGTCACCCACTGTCACCCACGCAGGGGACCCGATCAGCCTGAAACCATCTCCTTGCTGCGCTCGTTTTTGCTGGTAGCAGTTCCAAGGCTAGTTCATTGCAAGGTTACATTAATGCTTGTGCCAGCAAAAAGGAAAAAAAAATAAGTAGCAGGTCACAGGTCTGCTTCCCTCAGCAAGCGTGCCAGATTATATTGGCTTAGTATGACAGAAAGCCACGGATGCTTTTTTTAGAGTAACGTTATTCTCAGCAAAAGACTAATCTGATCCCTCCTGCTGAGGAGACATTCTGCTTTAAAAAGGCCTCCTTGCTAACGAGCACAACCAAACTGAGCCTGACCGACCCTTTTCATTTCTCAGAGCAACATAAACGCTCAGTCCTTTATCAGAAAGGATGAAGSGACAAGCTGTGGCAGCCAGGGACGCAAGGGGTTAATGCTACGAGCACGGAGGGCTGCCTCTAAACACTGAAATGTTCTTCTTGAAACCAGCTTTCAATAACGAATTCCAACATGTAAAGTGATACAGAGCATTCATTATCTGACACTGCTGATATTAAGATGGAATTCTGACACTAATAAATCTTTGCCTCTGAACTTTACCTTGGATGCAAGTATTTTGCAGAACCTACAGCAGTTCTGTTTTAAGCACCATGGAAACAAAAATGACAACATACCTTCAAGGCTTCTATGACAAGATCTCTTGCTTCTAATTCTCCCTCAAGAATGCTAAACAGCGTCAGTAGTTCTGGTTTGCTGAGTTTTTCCAGATTCATCCTGAAAATCTGAAAAATAGAAGATAGTTTACTGAATATTTATATGAAACTCAGTGCTAAGTATGTCCATTTAGMGTTGGCGGCCAGTTTGCCTGCACTACCATTCGTCCCGAGGGCAAGGGCAGCACGCACCAAGCAAACGTTTGCTCTTTAACCCCCAAGATGAGCTGCAGAAGATCCATTTTCCACCTTTTCCCAAGGGGTCTCGGACATATGTACACCCAGATGGTGCAGGCAAAAAGCAGGGGCTAAAGTGACAGCACAATATTCACTGAGAAGCAGCCAAAGTTAACAGGAGARGAAAAAAATACGGATCCTTACGAGCCGTAGAGCTCTGCACTGCACATCTGGAGCAGGCAGCTGCAAGCCCCACACTGAACTTCCTTGTGTGCTCTGCTCGGGCAAATATGCTCAAGTTCTAAAACCACTACTGAAGAACGACGATTAATGCAGTCTAAACTGGGCCGTCTTCCACAAATTTAATGGTAAAGTTAACATTTCAGGTCTATAAAATGCTTTTTAGGAATGCCATTATGCATTACTTATGGAACAGGCTCAAACTGTTCTACGAAAAAATCAATGCCACAAGAAACACAGACATTTAATTACTGTTCTTTCAAGCTGATTYGGTATCACCATCGGTTGTGAAATACAATTTAATGTCCGCAGCAGGAGGAAGGCCCTTCATTTGAAACTCGCATAGGGGAAGCTTGTTAATTTTCTGTACCTTAGTTTGCTGGCACACTTTGCCTCACCTAGTGAGGAGCCTTTCTATTATTTTATGAACAAAAGTAATAATTTCACTGATTTTCATGAAGCCCAAGCCCCTGAAGCAAATGTACCCACTCTGACGGTCCTGTGCCATGCAAGACAGTCATCAGACAGGCCTTTCCACCGTCCAACTCCTACCTGCCTTTTGCTCTTATTAATATCAACCAAAATAGTAGGGGATGAGCAAGCTGTTAAGTGATGATTGCCTCTGTTCTACCAGCAAAAGATAAGAGGTCAATTTAACTTTGCCTAGGGAAGCCCATCCAGCTAAAGCACTCAACGAGGCTCCAGTTTTTAAGCTGCTGCTCCTTTGCAGGCGATCTGCATAACCGGGCCCCGGAGAATTGCGCACAAACGCATGTTGCGTCTTGTTTATGCCAGAGCAGTTCTCCACTTGCTGGGAACAGAAAGTTCTGCTCGCCGAGAGGAATACGGAGCCGTCGCAGACCACGAGAAGCCTCAAGTGCATTCGAGCCCTCGTGCTAAGCAGGGATCGGCCACCGTGCAGCCGTGTCCCTGCTGCGTGCGGGGGTCGGTGGGTGTCCCGCAAAGCAGCAGTGTTTCCTGCTGGCTTCTCAGGACAGCCAAGCCACTGGCAGGGCCACCAAGGGAAACGTGATGGGGAAGGGCCCTGAGAAGGACCCCGGTGGTTTGCAAGACTGTGGTTGCTGCGAGCGGACGGCATTGATGCTCCCTGCTGCACTGGTGGGTGTTCCAGAGGGCAAGGCACAACTGCTCACTAAATCCACAAAGGTCTGCCAGGATTCAAAGGAAAAGCCCGGTCAAGAGTTAATTCCAGAGCCTAGCTCGCCTCAAACCACGTTTCCGTGGGACGCTGCCTCGGTGGCCGCTGCTCACGGCAGCCGCCGCAGTTGGGACTCGTGGGTTTCCAACGCCCGGGCGGTCGTTGGGAGGTGTCACGGCGTCTCCCTTATCTCGGGACGCCTCCGAGGGCTCCTTTCCTGGCGGTCGGTGCAATAACCTCGCTGAGGCCGTGTGCGAGGCACCGCCTGGGCAGCTTGCGCTCCCCAGAGTGAAGCCACGAGCCGGGCTGCTCCTCACGGGCTCTGCTCTAACCCCAGATCAGCCTCACACCAAGCGAGACCCCTCCTAAAGCGCCACGGGGGACACCGCCCGTGTCTCCCCCGCAGCCCGGGGACGCTGTTGGTGTCGCGTTGAATACGGAACCGACGAGGGCTCCATTTATGGCCAACACGACAAAAGTAAAGRCGCAACTCAATAAAAACACATGATGTGAAAGGGACGGGAACAAGCAGCACGTCCAGCCCAGGGAACGAAGCCCAAGGCCTTCCAAGCCCACAGGTGACAGGGCTCTCCCCGTTGGGGTGCCCCCTGCTCCCTTCCCTTGCTCCCCGGCRTCTCCCCGGGCCCGCGCACCGCTCGCCAAGGGCCCCGTCCTGCCCGTGGGCTGCRGCTCTTGCTTGGGAGCCCCAGGCGAGGCCGGGCACATCCACCCCGCGGCCGCCCGGGCCTCGCTATCTGCCCCGMTGGGATAAATATTTTCCCGAGCCGCAGATAGAGCCGCTCTGCGGGACAACAAACAGCGATAACCGCAGCGGGGCCTCGGGGGCTGCCGGGGGAGGCTCGCGCGCAGCCGGGCCCGACGCGCGGCCCCCGCAATCGCCATTTTCGCCCCCCAACGGGGCCGCCCGTTGCCCTCGCGGCGCGCTGGCCGCCCGGCGCTGACGCCCGGAGCCCGCGGGCCCTCGTGAGGCGGCCGGAGCGGGGCGAGGAGCGGGGGCCGCCGCGGGGAAGGGGCGCCCGGGAGCGGGACGCGC
>NW_020454872.1:995246-1038149 GCF_003342845.1 Nothoprocta perdicaria | reverse complement strand
GCCGGCCGCCGGCGGCGACGCTGATTGGGCGGCCTGTCCGGCGTCGGGGGCGGGGCGCAGCGGGGGGGCCGCGAATCCCTTTTGTTCGCGGCRGCCGCCGAGGGAGTGCGGCGCCCTGATTGGCGCGTCACTTCCGGCGCGGGCGGTGCCGCTGCGGGGAGGGCGGGGCGGTCACCGCCCCCGGCCCGTTGCCATGGAGCCGCCAGGGCCGTTGCCATGGAGCTGTGCCGCCGCCCCCGAGTCCCCCCGGCCCCGCGCCCCCCGCCCCAGCGTTCCCCCGGCTATGCGTTCCCCGTAGGGTTTCCTCCCAACGGCGCCCTTTGGATATTAAGTTTTCCCCCAGATTTAATAAGTACTGGAATTCCCACAGTGTTGCTGAGCGTGCGTGGGAGCTAGTCCCTGTACCCCTTATGTCCAGGTCGCTGCTCTTCCCTGCCCGCTTCATCCTGTGCCTCCCTGATCTCCACCTGKCCTGTTTTCACCACTAAAATACGCTTTTTGGGGCAGAGCCCATCCTGCCGTGCACGCTGAGCAGGGGGACATGGAAAGGCTGGCGGAGGGGCAGACACTGCCGCTCGTCCCCCCTGGGACAAGGCTCTGGAAAATGGGGAAAGCCATGAGCAAGATGGCAAAACCCACATGGTGCCCAGGCGCTGGGGCAGAGGGCGGGCGCCGTGGGCGCTGAAACGCTTGTGGAGCTGCTGGGACGGCGCCTAGGAGCCCATGGGGCGGCTCGCGGCGGGGCTGCTGGGCCCGCGGCCCAGGCCCCTGCTCAGCGCTCGTCCAGTGGCCACGGGCATGGCAAGCGGTGCAAAAAAGAGCCAGATTTGGAAAAAAAAAAAAAAAAAATGTGGTTTGCGGCACTGCAGCTCCCTCCCGTGTCCCAGAGAGTCCATTGCAGCGCAGAGTTGGCGGGAGCAGAGGCACCAGCCAGGCCGGAGCGAAGCCTCCGGACACGGAGGGCATCAACGGGGGCTTTGGTTTTCTCAAGAACTATCAACCTGCAACTAAAACATTGACACGGGAAGAACAGATCCATTTTAATAGAATCATTATGAGCACCCGCCTGGACACCAGCCTGTGCCCCGTGCTCCGGGTGTCCCCGCTGGAGCAGGAAGGTTGGGCTAGATGATCTCTAGARGTCCCTTCCAACCTTGACCATTCTGTGGTTCTGTGATGAGCTGAACAAAAGACATGGCCCAAACACTCAAGTGTCCCTTTCTCAGTGAATTGCAGGCTGTTGATGAAGCAACTGGGGCTTGCGTGCGGCCTCGGAGCCCATGGAGGTCCGTCCTTGGGAGCGCCGAGCTCCCGCTGCGGGCACCCGCTTATAGATGCAGACGGCACATTGCTCTCTGCACATATTTACATGTCAGCTGGCTTCCCCTCATCCAGCAGCGCCCGCCGGGTTGATTTCAGCACTATTCCTATGAAAGAGGTCGTTTTAGGCCCGTCGAGTTGACCCCATGCAACTCCCCGCGCTCAAATCACTGCCTTTCTCGTGGATTTAATACGTGGCTCTGCAAGTCACCTGCCTTTAAATGCACTGGTTTCATCATTAAGTCTTTATTCTTTCTTTCCTAGGTTTGAGTAGTGTTTCTGAAGTATCTGTTAAGGAAATTTTATAGTTCTAGAAGTGGAGAAGAGGCCTTTAAAAGGCCCATCCAAACTCTTCGGTCACCCTGGGCTGGAGGGAGAAAGCACCAAAAACAACTTCAGATGACGAGGAAAAGAAGAAAATGGCCAGAAGATGCATTTTCTATCAAAAATCTCACAAAAAAAAAAAAAAAAAAAAAAAAAAAAAAAAAAAAAAAAAAAAAAAAAAAAAAAAAAAAAAAAAAAAAAAAAGAGGGATAAAGCTCAAGCACAAACAATTAAAAAGTAGCACATCTGTCATGTCTGTGGCACTGTCAAAACAAGAATCCATCTGGGAAAAGATCCAGAACCGCCTCCTGCGGGTTATGTATTTTTTGTCTTTAAGTGGTGCGTGGTCTCCATCCCCATGGCTGGGTCTTGTTCGTGCTGGCACGTGGGGAGGCATTGCTGAAGGTTCCCTGTATTAGCAGGAGATCTATAGTCTCATTTTAGGCCTTTTGCTGCTGTAAAAATATATTTCTGTTTGTGACTGAGTGTTTTTCTCTTTATTCCCGAAACTCTGGAGCGGTGTAAAACGGCTTCATAAAACTCATAGGTCTTTTTAAAACAGAAGTTATGGCCTCACTTTGCTGTTAAAAATGCACCCTCGATTTTAAAAAAACAAACAATACTCCAAACCTTAAACAAATGAATACTAAAGCAATGCAATAAACCTCTTTTTTTTTTATTTGGTTGCTTATTGAGCAAAATCCAATTACACCTAAGGGAAATAAGAATGAAGCATCAGATGGAAATACACGGAATATGAGCAAACAGAGCCTCCGCTTTCTAAGCCGAGCGTGCAAATAAGCGAAAATCCTCTCGGCATCATCTCTTGGGCAAACACCCGTGTCACCCACGCTGCACAAAGAGGCCCTTGGGTCGCTYGGGGCAGCGTGGCCCTTACGGGAGCTGCTCCGGCACTTCCATCACCAGCGTCTTCAACAAAAGAGAGCGGCGACGCTGAGCGGGTCAGAGCAGCCAAGAAATAGCCACAGTTCAAAGGATGTTTGGAAAAAGAACCTTTTTCCAATCAGGCAGTTCGCAGCTCAGTGGCTAAGTGTTCCTATTTTATTCCTTGGCACTCCAGCGGTGTTTGAATTGGCTTTCTCAGCACTTCAGAAAGGCTTAAGCTACATTACGCCGGATTTAGCGGCCATCGTTTTTCCAAAGTAATATGGATGCCTCTTCTATGACACGAGAGGAGATTCCTCATTTGGGAGACTGATTCTCTGCAGTTACCAAATGACAGCGTTTGATACATCTTTTATGCGATTTGGATTAGTTTCTTTTTTTTTCCTATGAAAAAACAAATTGTGCTGATATTCCTGCTAAGTGGAAGTAGCCACTGAAGATGCATAAAGTGAAAGGAAATACAACTTGCTCCTGCATACAGGGCACAGAGGATGCTCTGCATGTCGAGCATCCCTGCGAACACTGGCTGCATTCACTGGCTTCGGTGGCCGGACAGGCCCTCGTTGTGACTCGCGGCCGCCCCTTCCCACCGCACGTGCTGTTTTACATAAGGACGCGTTGGCCGCACCGGGAAGAAGCAGCTCCACAAAGGTTCTCCAGTTAACTCCAGCTGATGCATAAGGCATTTGTTTAATCAATAATTCCAGAAGGCGAGACTGGTGTTAGCTTCTCGGCCAGTGCAATCTTCTAGAAATCTCCCTCCTGTTCTAATTAAAATACCTCATATTTGAATTAGCAAGGGGCACAGGGATGGACACACCGGAGCATGATTTTCTGCAGCTCCTTGCATCAAGTTTTAGAGCATGGAAACGCCGCTCTATTTAATCATAACGCTGAACTAGATGTTCTAACGAGGTCTCTTTGCTGCATCCATCCCCCTTGACCCACCTGGCGTGCAGCTTTCCACATGTCTCAGCACCAGGAGGAAAGGCAGAGACAGCACTCGTGTTTAATCTGCCTGAAGCCGCACAGAACTCGCTGCTTCTTTATTCATTTATTTCTATTTCAAGCACCTTCGCCTGCTTTGATCTCAGACAAGTTTTCCGCTCTTTGGAATAAGTATGCTAAGTGATTTCTTCATGAGAACTCCAGATCGTGTGTTTTTTAAAGAATGGCTAGGTTAATGCACCGTGGCAGAGGTCCTAGCTCATTAAAAGAACAGATCCGTTCATTTAGAGCAGTGCACCCGGGGACGGCTCTGCCTTTGTCAGGACGCAGGCAGCGAAGCCAGAGGGAGCAGTGCCTCTACGTTAAGGCAGCTGCAGGAGCCGGCTCCTATGGATAGTTTTTTTCCAGGGCCTTGAAGGAAGACGTAACCTCATCTCCCGAGCCCGGAGCACTTCACGTCATCCATCTCTCAGCAGCAAATTTCTATCGTACCTCCTTTGCACATCTCCTTTGCGAACTGGAGAGTCAGTTTAGTCATGACCCCTTCATACAGGGGTCTTGCCATTAATCCTATTTGCATTTTTGCCCTTCTTTTACAGTTCTGTCAGAGCTTTTTCCCTGAGAAAGGGTGACTGGATTCAAAACCCTATCTCAGCTCACACACAAATCCCATAGCTTATACTGAGAACATTTTGATGCCCAAGTTAATTGCTAATGGTAAAACATTTGCAGAAGGGTTCTGCATCCTATTTTCAGGGCAAAACAATACMAAATAAGCTCCATTTTTTCCAACTGGCATTGGAAAAAAATACATATTGCTTTAACTCTGTACTTGTTTCTTGATTAGAGGAAGGCAAATTACATGTTTTTCTACCAGTCTATTATTACTGCTTAAATGCCACACAGTTCACTGAATAGATCTGTTTTGGTCACAGAAGATAAACTTCTTTCTGTGGAAAGATAAAAGCACAGTTACATCCAACACAGCCATTTCTGAGCCATTTCTCCAGAAATAACACTTTTCAGCCCAGCAGGCCGTGTTTAAGGCGCACGTTTAAGCACAGCGCAGCCCATGCAGCGCGCAGGGGCACCGTCCAGTGCMGCGGCTTTTTCCCTTGCAGAGGGAACATCCTGCATCACTGCTCCTCATTGCTCTTAGACCGTGATCCCAGATGGGCAGCAGAGTGAATATTCCCATCTCTTCCACCTTTGGGAGCTGGAAGACGCCCTCCATCTGCTCTGACCGTGTCCCTTGCACAGCAGTGAGAACAAGCCACACGAGCAGTGCTGGTGAGTGCGCGACCTTCATGCTTTGAGAATGCATTTGAGAAAGTCTTAGATTGGACAAAAATGCATTTTTTTTTCCATACTGGGCTTGAGCAGGCGCCTTCCACCACCTGCTTCAGGAGCCACGGCCCGGCTGAGCACAAGAGCTGCTCCCCAGATTGCTAAAAACCAGGCGGTGCCGAGCAGAGTGCTCAGCCCCAGCGCGGGCTCAAACGGAGGGAAGGTCCCTGCTGGGAGCATTAAACCAGATAAGGAGCAAAGCAGGACACCTCGGCAGTGCGAAAGAGCTGCTCTGCTGACAGCTGATCCGCCCCACAAGAGACAGGAAAAATAACCAGTTCCAATATTAGGCGTGATTTGTTGGGCAATTTCTACATCTAGGTGGAAAACACACTTTAAAAGGTGAAGTTTGAAGCGTGGCAGGTAGTGTATATATTTCATATCATCTGTTTTGTTATTTCTCTCCAGATGATGCAAAACCAAGTGGCTTCCATTTGCTGTCGCACAGCAGTTATCAAGCTGTTCYCCAGCATCGAGCGTCTCATCGCTCAGGAAACACCTGCAGGGCAGATGCTAAATTTACAGGTTAGTCAAATCTGCATTTCATTACCTAKTAATCTGGGAAAAAAAGGAAAATATAAGTTTCTGTTTTGGAGGGTGTTCAAATAGCACTTGCATTGCTTGGGGGGGCCCTGGAGCATCGTTAACCCCGTCACGGTCGGGGGAGCAGGTCCCCAGCTCGGTGCTTTTGACATCAGTGAGGATTTGCTYGAGCACTGCCAAGAAACCTCACACATTCCAGCAACTGCCTTCAATAATCTCTGCTTTTGTCCGTTAGCTAAGGGTTTAAGAGCACAGGAAGCCGACACGGGCTCCGACTGAGGTTACGGGAGCGTTGGGAGTCCGGTGGGCACYGACGCGGTGGGCAGCAGCCCCGGTGCCCTGCAGAGCAGAGCTCCCGCAGCCGCCCCCGCTGCCGTGYGTGCCAGGCCGCCTCGCGCTCCCATTACTTGGAATTTGCATGCAGGCAACGCGAGCTGGAATGGCAAGCACAAACTTTATCAGCCTAATATATAAGGTGATTTGCATAATTTCCTATTTGCATGGGGCTCCTATTTAACTTGTTTTTTCTTTTTCCCCTCRGATGATCAAATATACCTACTTGCAGATGAAACATTTCAAGCCTGGAGGATTAACCTGCCTGTGCAGAGCAGTGGCTGCCACTGGTGGCACAAGGCAGCTCAGGATCCAGCAAGCAGCGAYGTCTCAGCTCCCTGCTCCTTCTCACCGGGAATCTCACCTCTGTGTCCAGGGATTTGGGAAGGAGTCTCCTAGGAATGTTGTCCAGGAGCTGCCGGAAATCAAAGCTATAACTGAAGGCAGAGAATTATTGGGAAAAAATAACTCTGCAGCAGGTCTGAACGACAAAAATCCTTAGGAGGAACACATTTTACCAGGTCACATTGGTAGCTAGGCTCAGCACAGGCTCAGCTGGTGTTTTGGAGGCCACAGCCAACCCGTGCGTCCCAGGCTGCCTCAGTTTCCCCGTGTCACCGCGCAAGGGGCCATGCTCAACGTCACTCAGAGCTGCTCGCACAGCCCAGCGCCGTGTCCCTGAGCCCAGGGGACACTGGRAATGTCTCCTACCACGTCCTGCTCAACGGGACACGGCTCCGCGGAGCCGGCGGCTCCCCGGGAAGCTCCTCCGAGCCCAGTGGCCCCCYGGCCGCCCCATTGATCCCAGCCTCGGTCACGTGGATTTTCCATCTGTGTCGCTCAAATGATGGAGCCAGAGTCACTCGTTGTCGGGCACGGATTAATATTTAAGGTGGCACCTTTCCTGGTGCGAGCACCTGTGCGTGCCAGCGCAGGACATCGATTCCTGCTGCAAACCGGAGCCACGTGGGAAGAGGATCCTGCCTGTGCCCTGGCTGGCAGCGCTCCCGAGCCTTCCCTGGCGCGAGGGCTTTTCATGTGTCCCCACAGTGCAGCCGCTGGTTTTAGCTCCAATGAGCACAGGTAATTTCCCCCTGCCTCTGCTCGCCTGCTTGGAGCCACACGGGACCTCTGTGCCACACGGTCCCCACATCCCGCCTGCCCCGGGGCCACCGGCCCCGTCACGTCCCACCCGCAGCCCTGGGTGCTCCCGGGATGCGGATGATGGACTGGCATCAAACATCACCCGTTTGGGGCGTTCAAGATGCAGAGCAAGGGCTGAGGTCTGCGGCTCTGCATCGCTGCTAATCCAAAAGGAGCTGCGGTGGGATTATGAGAAGCAGCCTCCAACCGGCGAGCGGATCCGCTTGATTCCGGGTCTTCATTTATTGCTCCAGAACTGTTGTGGATCGGCACAAACTGCATCCTTGGCGATTTGCAAGTTACCTGGGAACTAGGGTGTGGGCTCATGACGCACCCCTCAGCGCAAGGAGCATGAACGGGCGCTGCACCTTCGTGTGGGGACGGCTTCCTAAGTGTCCCATCTCCTCAACACCACCGTGACCAGCTCGCGGGTGCCCTGCACTGTCCTTTCCACCAGCATTTCCCCGCGTGGATGCAGTGCTCCAAGCAGGACCTAGATTCSCTCTGCATCCAGCACGGATGCGGTCACGACGGGGTGCAGCGCCCAGGCTCCGCTGCTTCCTTTGCAGCAGCAGCAGCAGAGCAGCACGCAGGGCGCATAACTCACTGCCAAGCGCGCGACGCAAATACAGATCTAACAACTAGACAAATAAAGAATACGGGCTGTTTATAGCTCCGGCCTTATCCTGGGGTGATCAATATGGCTCATTAGGTTTATGAGACAATCATGTCTTCTGCTATTCTGGCCCAGAACCTTTGAGTAATGGCTTGCCAATGCCAAGTAATTATAAGGATGTCTTGCAAGTGAAGCAGAAACAAGCGAGTAAACTGATTTAGAGCAGTTTAATCGGGCTGCCTTTTCCTTGAGCTCTCTGCCTTTCTGATGCACTAATTCTAACTTTATCAGCCTGAACCTCCTCTTTATTAGATATTCCTATTCGGTGTCTGTGCTGGGGACCGGGGGAATGTTCTGATTTACATTCAGGGATATGTCAGGCTTATTCCTCTCTCTCCGCTATTGCCTTCTCCTTGTGCTGTGCTCTCTCCAAGCCTTTGCCCACGTTTCTACAAGCCTTTTGGCCTGCCATGGCCTGTGATCAGCACCACGTTTGTCCTCAGAACTCGCCATCTGCAAAACAGGGCGTTTTCCAGCAGCACCGCGGGGATGGGGCAGGGGCAGCGGGGGTAACGGGGTCACACCCTGTCCCCAGCGTGGCCAGGACCAGCCCCCTTCCCTGTGCCGCGTCCCGCCGTCCTGCCAGGGACGTGTCCGTTGGCAAGAGGAGGAGGACGGAGGTGGATGAAGGCACCGGCTCCTCCGGACTGCCAATATCCCAGCGCTGCAGGACCAATTCCGCCGCTCCGGCTCCTGCGCACGGATAGTGCCCGGATCCCGCCGCRGGACACGGCAACGCGCCGCTCTGCAGCCCAAGGGGATATTCGTCTCTTATGGCCGTGACTGCAAGAGGTGGATTTTGCATTAGGACACAGCCTCCTTCGGAAAAAGGCGCTGCTGCGTGAGTAGTTTGGTGTCAAACAGGGACGCTCCGGGGACGCGGGGCAATGACTAAAGCAACAGGAGCTCCAGGAGCTTCCCTGTTCCCGGGTCCCGCTTGACCTGGTGCTGGCGGCTCCCCGGGCGCTGCAGGCACCAGCCTTGTCAGGGCTGATTCCATCGCCTGCAGCGCGGGTGCATTTCCCAATAAAACAGACAACGAACCAACAAACTGGATGGCAGAGCCGTAAAACCCACGCGTGTCCACAAACGGGATGGGAGCTGCGGGAGGCTCCAGGAAACCCGGAGTGTTTCCAGGCATTCCTGCRCATCCATGGATCACACAGGGAGTGGGAGAGTCGGAAGCAGGAGCAAGGGGCAGCGGCACAAACCAAGGAGCAACACTTTTTTGAAGGAGAAATTATAAATCGCAATTTAATCACATAATCACTTTGACACTCTCAAGCAAGCTAATTTCTCCCCTTGCCTCATTTCACCCACTTGGCAAGATGAATCTTAATGAATAATGTCCTATGAATATTTAATTTTTTGGATCAATTTGATTTTTTCCCTCTCACATCCCTACCTGCTGGATGGGTAAACCTCTTCTCTCCATCTTTTTCTCTCTCAAATAAACAGAAACCAACAGCTCCTCCTTCACCTTAACCTCCCTCCTGCCCCAGTTTTAGTTTTCTTTCTCCTTYCCCCCTCTGGCTTCTTTTCCGAGGATGTTTCCCCAGGCTGAGCCATGCAGCCCAAGAAAGGCAGTAAAGGGAACAAAATTGCTCAATATTGAGACTTGCGTTTGGCTGCTGTGGATGAAACGGCGCTGGGGAGGTCACCCCGGCACCCGGCCCTGTGCAGGAAAACTCCCTCCAACCTGGACAACTTTGCAGACAGACACACGGATTGATTGCCGAGAATTGCACATCTTTAATGTGAATCGATTATCTCTAATGGTCCTCCAGCAATTTAAATATAACTGGATTGTTTGGGCAAGGACCTGGAGCCTGAGGAGAGGGCAGCACCGGCCCCGGGCTAACGACCATCGACTGGCGGCATCTTCGCTGAGCGGGTTAATGGGGATATTGGGAGCGACTGAAGTTGCTCCCGGCCGGAGCTCTTGGCTCCGGCTCGGACCGGGCAGCCAGGCCGGGGGCTGCAAGGCCACATCCCTGCCGTGGTGGCGGGCCCACATCCCGCGGGCTTCCTCGTTACCACCTCGCTAATCACTGCTTAATGCAATTTGCGCATTCTATAAATTATTCAGCAGAAATCTTGAATTGCAATTCACGAGAGCGTTGCAAGRGGTAAGCAAGGGGCTCGGCGCCATGTGGAGGACGCAGGAAAGGAGGCAGCCTGAGCCTGCAGGGGAAGGAGGTGCTTTGGGATGGGACCCTGTGCGCATCCCCGTCCCGGACCCGCGTGTGCCAACGTCCAGGCTCCTTGGAGCTTCCAGGATGAGACGCCGGCTCCAGCCCAACCTGCTCCCGTCCCTCAGAGACAAACGTGCCCCGAGAGGCGCCCGCGGGTGACGATGCAGCGCTGGCTCCGGTGGCAGCCTCGGCACGGCGCAGGCTGCTGCACCCAGGGAGCAGGAGAGCCCAAAGGAGCCCCAGGAGCAGCGCCCATAGCCGCCCGCGCAGCCGCGCGGCTCCCAGCCTGCTCTTGAACATTCACCTGGCTCCTCACRCTCTGTTCTTTACTTTGGGAATGAGCATTCATCCTAATCCATCCCTGCACAAAGCGCTTGGCTGCCAACATCCATCCCCTCCTGGCTGGCTGTTCCATCGGGAGCTTCCAAGCAGCGCAGGGGAGGAGGTGACAGTTCATAAACAGAGCGCGGTTCCCCTAAGGYGATCAAGGGAGGGGACACGTCACATCTCCCTCGGAGCAGGGAGGCTGTCCCTGGCATCCCAGATCCCGGAGCTGCTCCGGAGCAGCGCGGCGGGGCTGCGAGGCACAGGAGCGGTCACCTGCTTGGGCCAGGGACACTCGAAAAGCTGAAGAAAACTTGTGAGATTTGCCCGGCAATAAGTGCTCTGGGGGTACAAGGAGCCCAGGGAACCTGGAGCAGAGGGACACGGAGGAAGGCGGGAGCTCGGGATGCTCCGGCCGGGCTGCTGCAATGAGGGCTCATTCCTCATCCCTGTGTCAGAGGCGGCTGCACGTGGGGCTGTGCACCGGGGAGCTCTGGCTGCATTCGTGCAAGAGCCATTCACTGGAAATTAAGCACAGCTTAAGTTTTCGGTTAAATTTTAATTTGAAGTCTGTGACTGGTGCGAATCGGCGGAGTTCCACTTGTGTCAGTGATTTATGTGGGCTGAGGATTTGGCCCGGYGTCGCAGATGAAAGCCCTGCCAAAATGCGCTGCAAGAGAGATGCCGAGGCCGGATTCCCAAAGGCGGATTCCCAAACTCCATCAGGGGCCTGTCTGCAGCCTCTGGTGCTTAAAACCTGGCCCCAAGAACCACTTCACCAACGAGAGAAGTAATATCACCCTGCAGCCTTCAAGCCCTCCTATTTTACAGGCGTGATCTGATTTCAGGCCCTGTCCAGGTTGCAGATCAGGCTCCCCGATGCCGGAGGCGGCTGCTGAGGACACCTCGGAGGGGYGACAAGCTGGAACGTGCAGCAGGTGACAGCCTGGAGGTCACACAAAACTGAACAACCTGACGGGACAACCTTGTCCTCAGCCAGTCACAGACACTAAGACAAGAAAAGGCTTCAAAAGAGGCAAAACACCCATGAGAAACGGCAGCCAAGGGGAGCTTGCGGGCAAGGCTGCCTGCRAGCAGCTCAGCAGGACTCTGCGGCTCCTTCACATCCCATTTAATGGACCCGGGGCTGCAAATTTAGTAAGTCGGGAAGTTTTACACGCTCTTCTTCTTCTTTATGTTTAATGCAGTCATTTCTCAAAATGCCTTTTTCAAGAGAGCTTTTTTTTTTTTTTTTTTCCCCTCCTTTCTGTTGAAGTTTAGCTGGACTGAATCATTATTCCTGATGTTCCGCCAGTTCTGTTCTGAATATTTTTAGATGAAAAAAGGCAAGATTTCTGTTAAGGTCTTTCTTGTTTATAAATTTTGCATACATTTCCAATACAAAAGCAGCAAAACGCATTTAACGGAATCTTTTCAAGCACAGGAGCAGCTTGTGATGTGCAGAGGACCCAAATCATTGGCTTCAAGCAGCTCAGAGGCCGGAGGAAGAGGAGGCAATTAAGGGGAAGGAGGCGCGGGAACGAAGGTCACTCGCTCCTTAGAGCTTTGCAGCTCTGAAGCACTTGGTGACACTGGAGGGGGCAAGACAAGGGGCCCGTCACTCACTCCATTTCTCCCCAGGATGATGCACGGGCCCCGTCCATGGGGACCTTGGAGCCTGGTCCCTACCCAGCGGGTTCTCCAGGAGAAGGGATGAGTCCCTAAAGGCCACCACGTAGCTCCGGATGGATTAGAGAGTCCCTAGGAAGAGTTTATTAAACAGTCACGGTATTTCTGGATGAGGTTCATCAGCAAGTTAAGTGCRGAATATGGGATAAGGAAAGCAGCTGTGCGTTGTTTTTCCAACTAATTATATTGGAATCTCTGTGGTGCAGAGAGTTGGGGAGGGGGAGTGAATTATACAGAAAATGCATTCAAGAAGATTTTAATGATATTAYAAGCCCTCATTATAATGTATGATCAAGTATGTAAGTGAAAATCTTAGGACCCGTGGGTAACATATCCATTCTGGCGGACATTAAAATTTCTATTTGATGCTTAAGCAAAATCTAAACTGACTTGTGATTTTGCAAAATATTTTAGGGTAATTGGACATGTTTGTGCTTTATTGATTCTTAAAATGAACATAAGCATGTGGGGAATTGCTAGTGCACTGGATTAAAGGAAACGAGACTCCCTGCTTTGCTGAAGTTCTTGCAATTAAACCACCTTCTGCTAATACAGCCCTCATTTTGCTGCATGGAAATGAATGCAGAAAAAGCTGAGGGAATTTCAAATAATAATGACCATAAAAGCRCTGCTTTAGGGTTTAAGAGGGAGCTGGTTTTCTTGCACGTTTGCTGATGGCTCCCACGGCCCCGTGGAAAACGCTCCTGTCTGCAGGAGAAGCCCCCAAAGGGCTCCGAGCTGCAAAGGAGCTGCCCCACGACCACTGCCTTGGCCTGTCCCCATGTCCGTCCCTGTGTCTGTGCGTCCATCTGCGTGTCCATCCGTGCGTCCGTCCCTGCGTCCATCCCTGCATCCATCCCTGCATCCGTGTGTCCATCTGTGTGCCCATCCATCGTCCACGTGGGGCTGCCAGAGCCCACCTCCATCAGGAGAACTGATTCGTATGGCTACTTCTTTAAAAAAAAATACATATACATACATGTAATTATTATTTTACTTAATTCTTTAAGTAAAATAATAATTTTATTTTAAAAATAATAATATTACTTATTTAATAATTTTAATTAATTTTACTTAATTTCATAATTATGCCAAATACACCCGGGCACAGGGGTGGAGGGGACAGGGCTCGGCTTCTGCCCAGTTACCAATGCAAAGTTGCTGGGCTCTAAGCAAGGCTAGGCTTAAAAGYAGCTCTATTGCTCAAAACACAACCTCCACGAAGCGGGTCTAAATAACCCCAGGCAGCATGTGCCCGTGCTGGGGTGTTTATGCAGGTGCAATTCAATAGCAAGGGGTGACCACATTCATAACCAAGTCAGTAGCGGTGGCTGATCTTGCCAGCCCAGGGTGTTTGCTCACAGAAGTCAACCTTAATGTCTATTAAGAAGAATCATTAGATTTAAGGAATAGCCAGGGCCCAAAAAAATCTGTCAGGGAGCTGTGGAGCAAATCAAGTTTTATTGCTAGGGAAAAAGTCGAAAATCGTATTTCTCAAGAAGATAATAAAAATTTTGTATTTTTTCTGGAGTCAAATAAGTCCAGGGCTTATTACTTTGTAGATGTCTTCATAAAAAGCGGAGCAAACCTAATCGAGACCAAAACAACAGCTGGGAGGCACAATGTGCTTGACCAAGATGGATGCCTGCGAGGCACCACATTCATTAGCTCACTAATTCAAAACGGTAAACAAGGTTTAATTAAATTTGATTTCAAGCTACAATGGTCTATTGGCCATACATAGGTGCRAGCCTGCGAGGCAGCATTAACAACTATGTGCGGCGGCAGCATAATTCCTGCATAATTCCACACGTCCCGGTGACGTTTCGGATGGGAGAAGTTCTGGGGAAGGAAGTGCTGGAGCATGAAATCTCCCAACTTTGTGTTTTTGCAAGCACGCTGGGTGGGCAGGGCCGGCAATGCAGCCCCGTGCAGCTTCAGTGAGGATTTTCTCTGATTAATGACCAGAGGATAGGCTTGGATGTGTGTAAGTAGAAACTAAGCGCCTAATTTGCTAAATTTTATGTCTAACTGGTGCATTCAGCGATGGCAACTGTGTTTGCCGTGTTACGTATCTGCATAAGCTGCAGCTCCGCGACGGCTTCTTGCACCACTGCTTGCACCAGGTTTGCACGGAGCAGCTACTGGAGCTTCATTGCAAACCCTCTTGACCTAAGGCTCCGAAGAAGAGCTCCGACGAAGGCTGGGGAGCCGCAAGCAGCAGCAGACGCGCCGGGGCAGCCAAGGGYGCGCGTGTGCACCCATCGCTGCATGCGGCTCAGCCTAAACCCCAACCTGCGCCTAGCTCCCACCTCGCCCTATTGATCCATGGCTTCATCCCCGCAGGAAGGAGCCTCGCGCTGGGTTATTTCCGCGGCCGAGGAAGGAGCAGGGAGCTCCGCACGGCCCCGAGCGACCCGCGCCGCCGCTCCCCACGCCTATTTATTCCTTTCGAGGCTCCAGCCCTGGGTGCTTGTTGCTCTGCCGACATCAACAACATTAACAAGCTCTGACATCTCATAAATTTCCCCTGATAAAACAAAGAAGCAAAGAGGGAAACGCAGCCGCGCAGGGCGGGGGGCTCTCAGTTTCTCCTTCCGTCCTCTATGCTGGATTTCGCTGTGCGAAGCAGCCCCTTTTATCCCAGGGCGGTCCAGCCCCTCTGCGGGCATCACACAAGAACCCCCCAGCACAACCGGGAGCCCTGGTCCTTGGGAAACACACGGTGCATCTGGAATTACAGGATCGGGAAACAGAGCGGTCCGGAGCAGCACCCAGATCCCCGGGAAGGAGCCCCGGGCGCTGCGGGACRCGGCGGCCGCCCATCCGCGCTGCAAGGCACGGAGACGCCGCAGGGAACGGGCTGAAGTCTATCACGCAGCGCCGAGCCCCAGAACGTCATTACCATTTTAATGGCAATTATGCACTCCATGCAAACCAGCCCGAAATGTCACGGTCTGTCACCTCATCGCGAGCCTGCACCACCTGCCTCTTATTTAACCTGTGACAGTCACCAGGGAAGGACCTGGTGGAGCAATTCCTGGGTGGGTAGTAATTGGTTTGAACAGCTCCTTCTACCCCAAGGGAGACTGAAGTCACAAATAAGATAAGGCACGTTTTAAAATTAATTCCCATGTAATCACATAATGCGCCAAGAGAACTCGGTGCTGCCGGATCGGATCCGGTTTTGCTCCCGTGGGGACCCTTGGAGGGAGCAGGAGATGCTCCACAAGCTGGTGGCCACTTGAAGGACGTGGCCTTGTCCCCATGTCCCCTTGTCCCCATGTCCCAAGTGTCCGTGTCTGCCCAGCCGGGGGTCTCCGCACCCTCCAGGAGCCCCACAGCGACCTGGCCACTGGGACCAGCAGCGCATCCCCTTCCATCCCGGAGGGAAACACCCGAACATACCTGTTTAAGGTGAAAAACTACCGAGTAAATTCAGAGCTGCTCTTTGTCACATTCCCCACAGCACGGTGTGCAAGGTCTGCAGAACACCTCGAGTCACCCCCGGCACCGACTTCTGCTTTATTTCAAAGAAAAATGGGACAGAGCGTGCAGGTCTGTGTTTAATGTGAAATGGGATTGGGAAATGAGAAGTCAACCGGCATGAAGGATTGCAGGCACAAGCGAAAGCAGCAAAGCGAGCGGGGGTCCCTGAGCACGAAATAGGGTGTTTGTGAGGAACAGAACCATATTCGAGATGGTAAGGTTGAATAAAACAGTTCCCTTCTATCCAGTCCATAACACCTAAGGGACAATTTGCCTTAGGACATTGCAATCAAGCTCCTTTCTGAAGGAGCAAGGGACAAACAGGACAGGGGCTGGGCACTTGCACACCTCGGGTTGCTCCCGTGCCAGCCGCTCCATCGGGGCCACTCGTGGGCTCCACGGAAGCACCATGAGGGCCGGACACGGCCCCAAATGCCCCACGGCAGCCAGGTAAAGCAAGGAGGAGGAGGAAGAGGAGGAAGGCACCGGCTCCAAGCCCACCAGGCAGAACAAACCACYCGGCGCAGGGTCCCTGCTCCCCGACGTCCCCAAGAAGCTGCTGGCGGCAGCAGAGCAGCCCCCTGGCCCAGCTAGGCCTAGCCCATTGCCCCGGCCACCAAAAACCCACCCTYCAGCAGAGAGCAATGCTCACGAGCCAGCCAAACCACCTGGCGCTGCCCTAATTGTAGGTAATTAACTAATTAACCCCCCTGTGCTGCCCCTCTCTCTGCTACCTCTGCAAAGAGGTCCCAGGGGACCGGCTTGGGGACTCTTTTCTCCCCCCACCAAAAGCCATGGGGAGGGGACCCGGCAGTGCAGAGCTCGGGAACTGCAGCCGGATCCATCCTCTGGGATTAGCCTCTGGGATGGATTCCTTCCCCTGTCTTGGGGGAAAAAATGACATTCCATTTTGTCTCCAAAAAATACACATTATTTAACTTATGAAATATTTAATCTGTGTAATTAATCCTCTCATGACAGCGCTTTGCACATTTTTGCTGGCAATCCATACTTTGAATGGCCTATAGTTATAGCTAACTTTGTTTCCCTTTTCTCCCGACATTAATCAAAGGCTTCTGCTCTAAATTATTCAGGAGCGGAGCGAGGCGGCTGCCGCGGCTTGCAGCAAGACAACTCCRCTCCTCGCGCGCGCCAGCAGCACGGCTTTCCGGGGCAAAAACACCAGAAAAAGGGCAAAGGCCGGGCTAGGTAGCTGATCAGCTCCAAAATTTATAGATAAAGGTAATAATAACAGCAAAAAGCTCCAGAGCTAAGGCATGATTGCTGCAGAGCAAAGCAGCTGTGCAGGCGGGCAATGCATCGAGCAGCCGGCGCAGCACYGCGGTCCCGGCATGGGAAGTCTCCTAATGACGACACGAGCATCAGGAGCATCGTTGTTAATCAGGTTGCATGGATTTATGAAGCAAAATATGCACATTCGTCTTGGTTAATATCAATTTCCAGCTGGAACCTGGTTTTAACAGCRGTGCCCTGCAATTATACTGCTCGTAAATAATGCTGGTAATAAAAGCTTTCTCTTACCCCCTAACAGACAAATGCAAACATATGAATTTAAAAAAAACAAGACAGAACTTTGGTTTTRAATGAATAAGACATCTAAAAAAGGTCAGCTGAGAAAATCCCTGCGGGTTCCCACTGGGAGAAGGTCCCGTCGCCCCCGGGCTGCTGCTCTGAGCATCCCAATCTGCAGCAGGGAGCTCCCACGTTGCCCTCCTTTGCCCTGGGCTGCTTCCCAAAGGGCCCAGCTTCCCTATGGATCCCCATGGATTGCGGGAGCGCTGCYGGGAGCAATCCGTGCTGGAAGGTGCCGAGCAAACCTGTCTGCTGGAAGCCGCCGCTGAAGCCACTYGAGACGCGTCTGCTCCATAATTCATTATCCCGGAGACTGCTGCGGATCAGGAACAATAAATAAGGCAGCACAAAATCATATTTTTGCTCTGTTTCTCACAAGACAGAACACATCCAGAGGAAAAACACTGTCTCTTTCTCTGCTTAATTTGGCAAAAATCCAACCCACGGCATTTCCAATAAAAGGCTTTTRATCTTTGCCTTGCGACTTTTTGGGAAGAGTTGGGTTGTCTTTTGCTCCTCAGAAGCCTGGGAGCAGCTTTAATGAGCAAATCCCCGGCCCACGGGCTCCAATTAGCTACCACAGAGCCCGGCCTGGCCCTCGTCACCTCCCTGGCAGCAAATTTCCCRGGATTTTCCCAGGATTTTCCAGCCATTTCCTAGCAGAGATGGGATTATGGTCATAAATAATTACGATATGACTGTGTCTAATTGGATTTTCAATGCCATTTCTTTCATCACCAGGCTAACCTGGAAGTAACCTCCAAGAGAATTTATTAATTGTAACGAGTTATTAAATTAGCACCTAATGAGCACCAAGGGGAAGGCGACACACGGGTGTCCCCACCGAGAGCAGCCCATTTATCCCATGTGTCCTTAATCCATGGCACCTTCATCTGCCCCGGGCTCCGGGAAGCAATTCCAGGAGGCTCCTTCGGAAGGGCCTCCAGCACAGAGGGATACAGGAGGAGAAACGCGGCGGCTCCAGCTAATCCCCGAAACAGGGAGCCGCTTAGCGAGACGCAGAAAACACTCACAAAGCTGTGAAAAACGGGAGCATCGAGGAATAATTACAGAGCAACAGCTGAGATGTTTATGCGGCTTAGCTGTCAAAAGAGGGGCACGCGGCACAACGCGGGAGCCGGATCCGGAGCAGCCTGGCGCTTGGCAAATGCGCAGCGGAGTCGTGCTCGGAGCAGAGCGTTTGCTGCACCCGCTGCTCAGCTTGGTCTGCTCACGGATTTGGTATCTGCGCACGTATTAGTCTACCAAATGACACCCACAGCTGGCTGTTTGTAAAATAGTAATGAGCAAAGCGCAGAGAAAGACCGAGCTCGTGCTCGCCAGGCTCCAAAATTAGCAGCTTTCCCTACATAAGCAAGCAGAATGTTTGGTATTGTTCAATGCGAGCTTTCCGTCAGGGAAGGCGCCGCTCGGGAAGAGCCCAAGGCTGCGGAACCAGCCCTGAACAGCGGCAGCATCTTGCTGSAAAGAGGCCGCTTTGTCCTTAGGTTTCCGAGGCTGGTTGAGCGTTTTGGGATGCGGGTCCACACTGGCGAGAGGGGAAACGTCACGACACGTTGGTATCGTGTGAATGGGTTGCTCAAAGGGCGCCGTGCAGGGAGGGATCCCTTTGCACACAAACGCTYCCCACCTGCGTTCGCCTCCGCACGCTGCTGCGCGCACGCGTGGGCGCATCCACCGACCAAGCGGAGACGTTTCCAGGGGCTCGGGGAGCCAAAAAACAAGGAAAACCCACCGAGAACTGTGGGAAAACAGGAACATGACTCCCGGTGTCCTTGCGAAATGTCACAAGCGCGTTGCAAACGCCTAAGTGGGAAAGGTTAAAACGTTCTGCTGGGGACAAAAATCCAGAGTGCTTCCAACACGCGGCGAGGCTGGCGCGCGGGGCGGAATATAGATGCGAGGAATAATCTCCTCGGTTGCCCACTGTAAGCAGCAAGGTTACGCTAAATCCCCCCGATGCCTGAACTTGTTCTATTTTTAGGACAGCTCTGAAATTGGAAATGAAAATGCTCCGTTCTTGCYGCGCGGCTGCCTCCCTCCGTCCTTCCCGCTCGGAGCGCGCTCCCGTTTGCCACCCATTCGCATCCTTCTCTCCYGCTAACACATGGCTCTGGCAGCCACCGGGATGCGAGTGCCATACGGGCTCGGATTGCCTCTTTTTTGGTACATTTAACAAAATACTTGGGTGTTAAAATCAAGCTGTCCCCTGAAGCTGCAAAGCAGGGGACGATGGCGCAGCATCTCTTTGCTGCTGCACACACGGAGAGCTGAAATGTCACATGTTGTTAAGGATTAAGAGCTGTTCCCGGCCTTCCCTCATTCTTTTATGGAACGTGCAAATGAGCGTGGGGCAGCAAGAAATGGGATACTTGTAATTCGTCAAAAAGAATAAAAGTGCAGTTTTCCCTGGAAAATCCATATAAACATTTGTAAAATGAGAGCCCTCAAATTCCCTTTTGGTCTCTGGTTCTGGCTGTAGGGTTAGAGGACGGGGCTGAATCCCGGTGTCCCGGGAAGCGCCGGCCGGGGACCGGGCATTCCCAGCTGTCCATAGGGATGTGCCAGTCCCCCGGGCCGCTCTCCCTCTCCCCGAGGCAGCTGCAGGGACGGAYCCTCGCATTTACCCCCATCCGTATGCAGGGATAAACAGCGGGATGGGTGTCGATCCCTAATGCGTGGCTGTGGAGCACCCGGTGATCCCTGTTAGCAATGGGGAATTGCAGGTTTCGCGGGCTGGGGCAGCGCGGCCGCTTTCTAATCGCCTTGGCACCCAAGGGCGAGCGCGGAGCGGCCACCCCGCTCGCTGAATGATGAACAGCTAACACCGTCCTGCAAGCGGCTTCCCTGGAAATGCCCCGTGGAGAAGCAGCCCATCTCCCCGGCACGCGCTGCTGTCTCGTCCAGGGACACCRAGAGTCACCATCTCTTTGCTTCCCCCATTCTGCCTTTTGCTTTAAGGCTAAGCACAGGTTTTTGTCACCTTTGTGGCAACCTGCTTGTTCCCTGTGCTCTGGAGGACACAGAACGTTTTCATTAACAGGGCTCTTCTCGGGCCTCCTAAGGCTCCTGCAACCCAACAGACACGCAAAATCTCCTTGCTAACTGGCACCAAACTCTCTTTTTCAGCAAATTATTCCATTTTATTAAGCACATAAAGACCCACAAAGTTGGCCTCTTAATGTACTCATATAGCTATAAACTTATATGGCTGAAATAATTGCATTTTAATCATTTTTTTTTATCTTCACATAGTTTGTATATTTAAGGCTCACACCAGTAGCCTGCTTAGGACGTGCTCCTAATGGCTTCTCTGAAGATAATCTCGATGCTCGCAAGCTCTGGCCGGGAATGCGCAGCCCTCAGCTCTGAAACGCTCCAGCACATCCCGATAACGGGATCCGTCTGCTGCCCTCGTGGGCACTGACGTCCTTCCCAAGCAAAACTCCGAGAAATCCCATCTCGGCTGCGATGATGTACACGTACYGTTGCTTTAAACAGCCTAATGAAACCCTTAATTGGGATTTAATAAGAGCTATACAGATATTAATTAGCGCAGAGGCACTGTGTGCCAGCAGTGGAGGGCACTGGGCAGAATGGACCTGTGCAAGCACCAGGGGTGGCCGCCGAGCTGGGCAACCTCTGCCACAACTTCTGGTTACGTGGAGGTCGGAATTCCAAATCATTAAACCCAAATAATAATGAGCCGACGTTGATTAACTYTAACTAAAAATGGGATTCTCTCTTCCTACACCCACTTGCTTCTCCAGAGCCCTTCTCATGCTTCACAGCAGCGAAATGAAAGCCAACAGAATTAGCAATATTTAGCCCCAAAATCCAGCCCGGGTTGGAGGGGATGAACCAGCTGGTGACTCCAGGGAGTGATTCCGGTGTGATTGTTCCACCGCCGGGAATGTTGCTGCATCCCACGGCCCTGCGAGCAGACCCCGCTCCGGCACGCTCCCCGCTTCCACCTTCCATGGATTTCCTTTTCCCGAAGTCATTGCAGGCGATGGGGCCGGAGGTTCCCGCTGAGCACGTGCTCAGGAGCAGATGAGGATCAGGTCGCGATGTCTCGCTAGCCAGGAGCAGGTCTATTGATGCAGGAGATATATATAACATTAACATGACTTTATAAAGCAGACTTACTTATTAGCGTGACCCCACAATAGGGGCGAGCTCTTCTGGGCAAAGGTGAAGCAGACGTGACCAAATGCCACCATTTGGTGATTCCAGAGGGAATKCAGGAATTTACTCAGATCCCTCCAACGGGGTGAGTTTGAAGCCAAACAAACGTCTCTTTTCTCCAAGGATTCCAAACAGGCTTCGCTAAAATGTAATTAAGCGCCAAGTCCCTTGAAATCAATCACTTCCAGAAACTAATATCTACCTTGCTGATTAGAAGGTGGGTAAGCCGGGGGCAATTAATGCTTTGCTATGAAAATTGTTAAGCGTGAGAGCAATGAGTTTTGATGGGATAATTGCTCTGAGGAAAACTACTTGATGGTTAACACCAGAAGCCACGATGAGTCTGGAAGAGGAGAATCAACTAGGCAAGCTGCAGCTAATTAAGAGTGACCCGATTCTTGTTAATATTGTATTTGATGGGATGCAAGTTGAACCCGGGAGCACCAGTGTGTTGGAGTGCAATGCGGTGCCAACGTGGGAGCTTTCTGGTCCACCCCGAACAGAAGAAAACCGAGCGGAGACGGGGGAATTAATGCCCRGGGGCAGGGCTGCCTCCTGGGGGCTAAATCCCACGCGGAGGGAGAACGGCTCCAATCCGTGCGGGGGATTCAGCAGCCAAACCCGCTGCAGCAGCGGGAACGGGCCCGGCACGACCTCGAGTCGAGCGGCGCCGTGCTCGTGGCAGAGCGGGTGCATGGGTGAAAAGCATTCGTTTTCCCTCTTGCTGCAGCTAATGACCAATTTTGCACAAATCAGGACAGTCTTGCACCGTTAGGCTTTGCAATCCAGTCCCTATCGCGTGGTGCTGCTTGCTCGGCGCGCGGTGGGACTGGCAGCCGTCCCGCTCCTTGCCGGTGGGACCCGGCGCCGGGATGTTCGGCCGGGGCCCATGGATGKAACCACCACTTGGCACCGTCCCGCAGCCCTTGGGAGCCCTCGGGGACCCCTTGGGAGCCCTCGGAGGTCCCCTGGGAGCCCTCGGCCGCTGCATTTACCCRCCCCAGCTCTGCGCACAAGGAGCCTCAACCCAAAGCCCCTTAACTCTTTTTGACAACAAATTAGTTTCAGATCAAGGACTCCTGCTCTCTTTTAAAATATGATCTTTGCCTCCCAATTATTCATCTTGCCAGGAGCTGTTGCTACCAGAAAAGCAAGTTTTCAGTGGCTCRTATAACGTCTTGTTCACTCACAGCTCTCTTTATGGCAAATTCCCTCTGCAGCTCCTTGGTCGGGAACAAGGTTCCCGCCATCCCTCCGAGCACCGTGGCCCAGTTTTGGGGACAAGGACCTCCCAGSACCCACGTTCCTCATGTCCCAGCTCCAGGACACCCCAAAGCAGAAACAAGTCTCATAGAAAACCCATTTCCCTTAAGGGACCCGTGCCGGCCCTCGCGGAGGAGCCAGGGATGGGTTTTATGCAAGTCAGGAAGCACGGGGACATTTTTCCCCTTAATTGTTTGCTGCTTGGCTGGCTATCGATTACCTTTTTTTGCAGCGTTGCTATTTGTTTTTCTTCGCAATATATTGGCTTCTTGTGGCTTTTAATCAACTATAATTGATTGCAATTACCACCAGCTTTTCCTAAGCCTTCCTGGCTTGTTGTGCGTGCTCAGGACAGGGACCCGCTCACTTCGCATGCGCTCCCCAGTGCGGCCACGATGTCGTGGCACTCGCTCCCCTCCTTCCCCAGCAGACAGGAAGCAGAAATCAGGGTGTTTCTCCCCAAACAAGCTCCCCAAGAGCTGCCCRCTGCCGTTGGAGCACAAATGGCCATCCCTGCTCCTGGATCTGCTCCGAGGGAACATCTGGGGCACCCGAACTCGGTCCCTTGATCCCCATCGATCCTTTAAGGACACGGGAATTTCAGCAGGTGCTTGGGCTGCAGCCAGGGCAGTGCTAGGGTAAGACTCACCGAATTGAGACCGGCTCAATGATGACCTCAGCCAGCGTGCCGGCCTCTCCCGGTGCAGCCAGGCTGGGATGCGCTCGTGGATGAAGGGCCCCGGGATACGGAGGCGTCGGTGCGCRCTGGCCCCTCCAGCCTGCGGGATGAGGGAGGCTCTGGGCTCGAGGAGGAGCCCCCAGCCCAACGAGGCTGCTCTCGTCACAGCCCTGCCCCGTTTCCAGCTGCCTCTCCATGGGGATTTGCAGCCGATGGATGCCCATTGCCGCCAGCTGCTCCGTGGCAGGGGAAGCCGAGCGCGGAGTTCCCTGCCCTGCTCCCTGCAACACGGGCATCCTCCAGGAAACTCCGCACCCCTTCCCGATGCTTCTGCATCCCACAGAAACCTGCCCGTTCCAGAGCACAACCCCCCGGGACCCTTTGCTGCCGGCAGCCTCTCGCCCGCGGCCCGGCTCATCCCCGCCTGCCCTGATTCCCATTTCCCTTCATGTTCCGCACTGACACTGGCTAATTGCAGCCTTTAGTCACTGTTTTTTCCCTTTGTTCCTCTCCCTTGCATTTAGCCCCTTCACAAAGGGGCAAGGCAGGTGCCGATGAAGTTGTTTYAATTGCCGAGATCTGCACTAGGGAGCAATGGGAAAACGAACGTGAGCGGGTGCAGGCGGCGAGCCCCGCTGCCGGAGCCCTGCATTATTTACTTAAATACTCTTCCCGCTTGGATCCTCCTGGGAATAGGGCCATGTTTTCCTTGCAGTGCAGAGCAGGATGGGCTGAAGCTGCTCCATCCCACACAACCTCAAACCGAAGGGAGAGGCTTTGAATGTCGTGTTTGCATGGGAATCAGCCTGATGGGAGAACTTAATAAAGGGGAACGCTTGGCTCCAGTGCAGAGAATCTATAAAGAATCATTGGAAAACTGAATTTTTTACTAAAGCAAGTAGGGACGGACAGATGTTCTTTCTTTTAAGCCATAATTAGTTCAGTAATTGGCCGTGCTGCGGTAGGGAGCACCGGGCAGGGAGCGCTGGGATGTTCTCACGGGTCCTGGGGACAATAACGGGGCCGGGCGGCTCCTCAGTCCCACCGAGCCCCGTGTGACACAACTGTGAGAACCCATCAAAACCTGCAGCATGTCCAACCCCTGCACCAGCCAAGTTAAATGTTCACTGCCTTAATTCGATAATGTAAAATTTGCACGGCTCGTATCTCGATCTTCTCGCCCCGCTGAGCTCCTCCAAGTGGTCTGCAACCCGCGGAAATGAGAGCTGTAGAGGAAAAGGGAAAAATCCGCCTTTAGCCGGCAAACTTCCCGAGCTCTCCAAGCAGCATGTCCAACGAGAAGGAATAACGTGCAATTAGAAACTCAGACCAACGTGAACTTTCATGGTGCTCCCAGCAGAGAGCTTCTGCACCGCGGAGCAAAGCCGAATCGATACGCRCAAATAAAACCAAAGCAGCCGCAGAGCCTCCCGCCTCGGAGCCGGGCTTCACACGCCGCTTTGCGGCCCTCGGAGCTGCCAAGACGATCAGAAAGGTTCAAAGAATAAAACTGATGAGAATCAGAAGTGAAAGCGTATGAAGCTCTTTCTTCCCTCTGTTTCAAAGAAACGCCGTGTTTTCAAGAAGGTATCGTGGATGCTTGGGAATATCTCTAGATGAAAAGAAAAGCATTGAAGTCTCCAGAAACATGAGCAGATAATAAATCAAGCACCAATGTATGATTACGCTCGTCCTTTCTTCGTCTTCGTAAGTTTTGTGACAAAAGAAAGGGACAAGGCTTGGGTGAAGAATGCAAATGCTGCGACCAAAGAAGCTTCCAAATGGCTCATTCCACTCATCAAATGCACTTTTTATTATTATTATTTTTCAAGACTAGCTTCAGGCTCCTTATTCAGTTACTTGGACCTATTGATGTCTCCGGTGCTGAATCAATACCCTTTCCTAGAGAACACGGAGCGAAAATCCATACCGCTCCTGCTCAGCAGTAAACTCACGCGGGCCGGGCGTCCGGGTGCCGGAGCGATTGCTTGGTGGGGAGGGTATTAAAACTGCCAAGCGGGGATGCTCGGGTAATAAAATAACCCATTTCCTGCGTCGATCGGCGCTTAGCCCYTCTTGGCCACCGACGGCGCCGGGGCTCCCGCCCTGGCAAACTTACCCCAGCAACAGCACTAACAGGCCATCCGGATTCCAAAAAGCAACAGAAACACAAGAAATGGCTCATAATATATTCTAATGCTGTCCGAGGTGTATATTCCAATGCTGTCCAAGGTGTACTCCCCGCGGCGAATAAGGAAGGCGAGGCCATAGCGATGCTCGGTTCGAGTTGCTTCAAGTTGGTTTTGTTGTTGGTTTGGTTTTTCACGAGGAAAAACGGGTCTGAAGAGACGCAGGTAGTGGTTGCAGAGCACACGCAGAAATCCCTTTGAGACGGCTGGGACACCAGAACAGGAATGGGCGGCATCGCATTCTGGCACATCCTCACTTTTTTCTACTTGAGAGCCAAGTTGTAGGTGCCACCACGTCCACCCAGAACTAAGGAGGGCACCGAACTGCCACCGAACCTGCTCCTGCAAAGCCCAGCCCGGGGCTTCTGTACAGGAGCTTTTCTGTCTCCTCAAACACAATGCAGAAACAGAATGGCTCATTAGAGACAAAMGTTTTGAAGGGTTTTTTCTTAGTTTCCTCGCAGCTGCAAACTGTTTTTTAATTGGTTGGAATTGATGCAAGGCATTTTTGAAGTGTGTATATAGACAAAGAGGAAAAAAAATTCAAATGGAGCAAGAAATCCCCGTCCATGGGCAGGGTCATCTGCTCCCGCTGCTGGTTCCCAAGCCCACGCGGAGCTCCCTGCGCTGCCAAAGGCTCCGTGTCCGCTGCGGATCCGTGATTGACTGCRGGAGCAGATTTAGGAGAGAGCTGAAACCAGTTCACACCAACAGCAAAGCGGAGCTTGTTCCCTGCGCCTCGCGCTCGCTGCAGTAACGGCCCGTCCTGGCTCTTGGGCACTACCAAGAACAAGCACATTTTAATGCGGATTGCTGGGGATTTGCGTAGCTGCGTTGAAAGATGCTGCAAAACCGCATCTTCTCCCCGCCCTCGCCGCTCCAGTTTTTCCTTTTTGCTGCTTCCCCCAGCGCTCCCATCGTGTTTCAACCCGGGAGCACTGGGCTCCGTGCACACGAGGGGCACCCGTCAGCGCACCGGGATGTTCTCCAAGGAGATCCCGGGAGCATCCGCGTCCCCGCACGCCCCCTCCTCGCCGGGGGGCTCCCAGGGATCCCCGATCCGCAGGGCAGCGCTCCASGCCGCCGGCATCCGCAGCCCCTGCCCCATCGCGCCCACGCTGCCCGCCGCCCCTCGGTGCCAAAGTCAACCACCAAACACCGTCACCACAACCTCCTTCCTCCAGTTGAGGAGCTCCGGACAAGCCATCCTGTCAATATTTGCTGCTTTATCGCCTTTGATTACCACCCTTAATATTTTTCCAAAAGATCCGCTGGTTTAAACAAAGTTCACCGGGGCTGAATGTTTTCCTGGSTTCAGAGTCTCGGCGCGAGCTGCTGAGCGTTTTCTCCATTTCCTTAATATTTGGTTTCTTCTGCAATTATTGACTCAGTCCAAAAGTGGATTAATACCCCATGCACATTTATGAACATACTCATGCAGATGCTCATATATATATATTTATTCGCGTGTGATGAAAGCGCCTGTTCTCTGGGCACCTTTATTAATACCAAAGGTACCGCAGCAGAGCAAACACGGGGCTGCATCTCCCGCGGCCTCATCCTTCACACAGGAATCCTCCACGGTCTCTTAAAGCATTTCTGCACCTTGCAGCCCCCTCTGGCACATTATTCCATGTTTATACCATGCTATTTATATCTCTTAATGATTTATCGCCTTTTTCTACACCATTTACGAGGGGCACATTATTATAAGCAAGACCCATTTGCCAATGTTTTTATAAAAGTCACAATTGATTTATTTGTCCGTCTCCTCCCTCGCTTGTTTGCAGTGGCGACGTTTCCCAGATGTTTGCTCCAAACAGGCAAAAACTCGAATGATTGCAAGCTTAGAAAATGAAGAAAAAAACTCTATTAAAATGTTCATTTAGACCTTTCATGCTGTTTTTCTGCATTATTTATGCAACTTTCTCGGCTCTTCTGCCACCCCACCAAACGTGCTCAGCTCAGCTGCTTAGCACCGCTTGCTGTTTCCGCTCCGGCACGTGCCAACACAGCGGTTACGTCGCCCGAGTTTGAGCCTGCACAAACCTTGTCTCTGGGGATGTCACCAAATGTGACAGGAAGATTAAAAAATTAAAAAAAAATAAATAGCAAAAGCTGCTTTTGACAGCTTGCATTAAGTGAAAGATGAGGTGAAACGAAATAAAACAGGGAATGGGATGACAGAGGGGGTTTATRTGATGGAAGGGGTTTTAACGCGGGCTGTCCGAGCGCCTTTGTTAGTCATCCTCCCCGAAGAGGACGAAGGCTCCGCCGTCGTGTCCAGCCCATGTCCCGCGCATGGGGAGATGCCAGCGCAGCCGGGAGCCCATCCAGCCCTTCCACCCATCCGGCCTCGGGAAGAGGCCGCGCGCAGCCTCCCTCGGCTCTTCTCATTGATATTTCCATAATAAGCTTATTTTTTTGCTGCTGAAAGAATCCACATTAAGTAGCTTTTCTCATCCAATATTCCCCCTCATCTTTCTTCCCTGGCTGTTATTAACATCTGCTGAACAAAATTGATAACAATAGGGGATCCATTACTGCCGTGCCAGGGGTGCACCATCAATCCAGATGCTTTAGAGATAAGAAAAAAGAAGTCCCATAATCAAAAGGAAGGGAACCAAATGCGAAGTAGAAACGCTCTGCAGCTAAAAAAATACGTTTTTATGGAAACTGTGTGATATCTAGTTATTCACCTTATTAGCACGTCTCCTGTTTCCCGCTTTCTGTTTGTGTTCCCAGTGTTCCGGAGGAGCCCGTCGAGCCGGGCTCGTCCCTCCACCATCACACGGGGCCACTCTCCCCGGCAGCTTATTAATCTTGACAATGCACCCGGGGTTCCACTCCTTCCTGCCTGGGCTTTTAATAGCCATGTCCCCATGCACTCCATTTATTACCTTGTTTATATCAAAGAGTGAACTGAAGAGCTGTGCACCCTAGTAAATCACCTCAATTATCAAGCGCAGCTACCTGACCAAAGGCTTCAAAGCACAATAAAGTTATACTTAGCACAATAAAATTATACTTAAAACTGCATCCTCGCCTACAAAGCGACCTTCGTTTGCATTTCATAATGCCAATCTATCAGATAGACTGCACACTTATATGAGGCCATATGCTTTTTATATTAGCAACCCTTTAGAAGTTATTGAGTCCATCGCTTGAACACATGACTAGAGCCTCAAGCTTCTCTGCTCCGTATCTGGATTCGAGCATCTAACAACCCCTCACATGTGATAAACCGCGCTCTGATCTTGGCGCCCCAGAAACTTGAGCTCTCGGCTATTAATACTCCAAGTCGAGACAAATTTGACTGCAACATGAAAGCACTTCAGGCATGTGAAAGATAGAGAGCAATAAGGTTTATCCAAAACACATTAGCGAAAAATGAATAAAACAGGATCTCAAAACAAGTGGAATAAGGACAAGAAATCCTGGCAAGACCCGAACGCTTGCAGGCTCCTGCGGAGCGGAGCCTCTCGCTTCTGCAAGATAAATCACTGCTTTTCTTGCAAGATCATTCCCAGGCACAATCGCCTTTCTGCGGGATTTGGTGCTGGGGCACGAGTTAGTTTTCCTCATTTTTGTGTGTAATTTACATTTGAATGTTATTTTAGACAGAGCAATTAGCAAATACCTCCTGACGTGGCCCTGTGTCTAGACGATGAAGCTGATTGAGTCAGTATGATCCAAGGAGACATAATTCCACCCCAAAGATTTTTCTAAGTTAACTGTTTTCAAGTAGTTTCCTCTGTTTTTCATGCAATAACTCGCAGCAGGAGCAAGCGGGGGGARGAGTGCAGAATTGTAACGACTACTTTTATTTAAGACCACAATTACGGAGACAAATCACCTTCAAAAAGACTCTTCCAGTCCTTAGCTGGGTGTTAGTGATCATTCCATCATCCTCATCCCAGACAACCGATCCAAGCTGGCAAATATTTGGGCTGAGAGGAAGAAGAGGATGAAGGGCTCCATGGTGCTCCCAAGGGACGGCATTARTCCCCGTGTCTGCTCTAAAGGCGCATCTTGCTGCTCCGTCCTTGTGCCACTCGAGGCCACGTTTCTCCCATCGTCAGCTCTGCCTGCGGAGGCTGCCACGGGACGGGAAGGCAGATTCCTTGGAATGACGTTCGCTGGCACCAACAGACCCCGCGCAGGAGCGAGACGGACGGCCAGCCTTAATTAATTGCTTCTTGCAGCATATTCCCGATCATTTGTTTGATATTTCTGCAGTCCATTACAAACTTCATTAAATTCCCTTGCCTCGCAGGCACTTCTAGCGCGTATAATCAGCCTCGCTGCTGTCAAAGACAAATTGCTCGCGCGGAGAAGCCGATGGGATGCAAGCACGGGGAGCGCGTGTGGATATATATAATATATAATTATATAATATATTATATATATAATTACATGCATTATAGATTATATATATTATATTTATATAATATATAATATATATAATGTAATGTATTGTAATTTAATGTAATATAACTCTGCATTATACCAAAAATCCAAAATGTTCTGCAGAAACCCAGCTTTATAAGTATATTGCAACTACAGGCTTTACACACTAAGAGCGAGGTTTCACYTCCATTGCTCATTATCTCAAGTCGATATCAAACACCACAGAGACCAACTTCCTCAGCATCTTCATCAATAAAGAGGAACGCGACAAAACCCTGTTCTTCAGCTTCGCCCACAGGTCCCTCTTACCCCTTACACCTGCCTAGAGCAGCCACAGATTGCAAGGAAAAAGCGGAAGAAATCTGGCAAACAACTCACTATTTGCTTTAAACCTCCCCTTTCCAGTGCACTGTACCCTTCATGTTTCCCCGCTCCTGTTTCTGAGAAGCAGCTGATGATAATTCCCACGTTCGGGAACGCGGGAGCACGAGCAGCCTCCTACGGCACCGCTGCTTCTGTCACGTCCTCGGCAAACGATGGAAGTTTTCCCTTCCAGGGAAATACCCTGGCAGCTCCTTGTACCAGAATAATGGCTCTGACTGCTCCTCTGATCCCACTATTGTATTACGTTGCCCCRTGTCTTAATAAGTTGCTTTTTATTATGTGAGTCATCCCATTGAAATTAGACCAGTGAGACTCTGTGGTATTATGTCATGGTTGGAGAACCAGAGCCCAGCCTCATAATTACAGCAACTAGAATGCTTTAATGTTGATGTGGGTGTAATCTCTTAATTAACACATATTTTTAAAAGTACTTAGTGCTCATGACAAAAGCATTGAAACTTAATGCACCGACTCAATAACAGCATAACCTACTTTCTTTCAAACAGCAACACAGGGAATTATTAGACATCAATGCATCATTTTGCTAATGAGTTGTAATTCTGTATTAATTTACCTACTAGTTGATTAGATGAGATTTACAAAATGTGTTGAACTAGTTTTCTGGAACCACAATCTCTAACACAAAAAAACCCCAGAAGTTATTATTTCTTTCTTCGTGGCACATCTGAAATAATTAGTTGGCATTTAAATGAAATTCATAAGAAGCAGATCTTGACGGTGGCACCGTGTGAGCAAGCTCAGTACAAGGGGGCAACCRGCTGCGAGTGCTGAGAAGAACAAGGATTTTATGAAAATCATCAATAAAGCTGATATGATCCATTTGCCATGAAACGCTCTGCTCTGCTTCCTCCTGACCAGCAGCAGCTGGCACAGAGAGGAGCCATAACATTTTGCAGGACTGAAAATACACAGATATMTAAATATATATATATAAATAAATAAAATGTACATCTACCGTAATCTAAGCTCCTGCAGCATCTGAAAAGCCAAGGCCTTGGACACATTCCTGCTCAGCTCAGCGGGAAGGGCRTCATTATTTGGGAAGAGGCTCAGGGCTGTGCCAGGTGTTCCAGGTCTCCCAATGCACACATGGAAGTTATTTATGGGGAAAACAAAGCAGGAATGGGTAAGAGAAAGGAAAACCCGGACAGYCCCTGATTTCCCACGGGGAAGGTGTCCCCGGCACGTGCGGCAGCCGCCCCGCGGGGAGGAGGAACCGGCAGAGCTTTGAGCTTCGGTCTCCCACTCCACTGCCGTCGGCCTATTACTCTTTTTTCTTTTTTTTTAATCAATACCATTCCTTTTCAAAATCTCTCTTTTGTTTTTCTCCAGTAGGAAGTGTCAGACGGCTCTGTCTGCTCAGGGATTTGAGGCACTGCAGGGCTGTAGCTACAAGCGCTCCAGAACGGAGCTACTACACCCGGGACACGGGTCCGACGGTGCCCGTTCCCAGCACATCCACACACATTCCCGTGTCTTCCCGGTTGCTCTTTGCTCCTTCTAACACCGTTTCCGCCCAGCTCGTGCCCGCGGCAGCTGGGTGCTCCGCATGCACGGAGCACGGGAGCTCCGGCACATCCCTCCCGCCCGCGCAATGCCGCTAATTTCCACACAAAGGGATTCTCCCAAGTTCAGAGAATTATCCCCTCCCCACCGCGGCGCCTAACTGGATTTCCCCGCRCTCCCCATCTGTTCCCTTTATGTAACACGCTCCCTTCCTGCAAAACCAGGTTGGTTTCCTCRTCTTCAGACAGGGGAGCTTTGGGTGCCCCGGGCTGGGATGCAGGGCAGGATCCYGGCGCTCCCGCCGATGGAGCAGCCTGGATTCTTCTCCCAGTTAATGAATTAACTGGGTTAATTAAGCTAATGAATGGACCCAGCACAAGCCCAACAGCCGTCCCATGCTCGGCGTTTTCCCCAAACTCTCACCTAAAATCACCTAAAGGAAGATGATAAACTCCACAAATAATCCTCACACTTCCAAAGAAAACCAATGCCCTCCCCAAGAGCAAATGGTAGCTGCAGTTATGAATATTTAACCGGTGCTGTCAGGAGTTCACACGAGCCTCACAGCCCCCGTTCCAGCTGCTAATAAACCCCAAGGAATTGTGTTTTTTTTAATAAAAGGAAATAAAAACCWTTAAAGCAAAGTCATTAAGCGCTCAAAGCAGAAGGAATGCCCAACGCGATCCGCGCCYGCCATCAGCACCAGCTTGCTGCAAGGCAGGGCCGCTTGCTAATGTGTTTGAAACTCCTCCTTTGTGTATGAGAGAAGCATCAAATGTGCTGCTAAACAAGCAGCGACCGCGGATCACCGTGGGGCAGCAGCAGCAYGCGGGAATTAAAGCGAGGAATAAGTCTGGAACACGGGAAGGCCCCGGCATGGACAGCAGCGCACGGGGAGCACTGGGAAGCAGCTCCCGATGCTGCCAGGGATTAGCACAAAGGTGCCAGATCACCAGGGAATCTCATTGCTCTTTTGCATCCCGGCGACAAGCAGCAGGCCCCGGATCGCAGGGCTCTTTTGCCGAGCTTCCCAACACGGTATTTGTGGCAGGGAAGCATCRCGCAGCCGCTTCCCATCTCCCTGGCAACACCGGCTCCGGCTCCAGCCCATAAACCCCCGGCAAATCCCGGCGGCAAATCCCGGGCGTGGAGAGCAGCTCCTGAGCAGAGCGCGAGCAGGCGGGAGCCGCTGCACGCGGAGCATCCCGCTCGTTATTCCCAGACCCTGCGGAAACGAGGACATTCCCATGCCTTGGGAACGCGCACGGGCCAACCGGCTGCGTTTGCAGCACAAAAYACCCGGGTAAAAACCCCGCCACGGCTAAGGGGACAACGGCTCCCGCCTGTTCCTGACCCGCGGGAGGAGCTGGAGCTTTTTCCTGCTAAAACAGTGTAATTAATCCTCTGAACTATCTTTGCTTGGGAACTTTATTAAATCCCATTAAGAATAATGAATTGTTGTTGTTTCCTAATTACACAGTTGTTTCTAGTTTAATGAACTGTATATTAATAGACTTATATAAGGGACGTTTTGTTTTTAGGCAGGAAATATTTTAAGTGGGAGATGCATATCCTTGCTAGCAGCATCTATCCTTGCTTACATTCCCCTCCGATGAATCCACTGGAAGATATTACCCCTCTGGACCCCTATTTTGCTTGCCCTGTTAGCTGGCTAGCAAAGAAAAGCCAAAAATGAAACACGTCCTTATCCAGCAGCACGGTGAGCTCAGAATTTCATTGGAAATGGGACCTGTCTGAGGTTGCAGCCCCGCTTGGCCACGTGGACCCCGGATCCATCGGCAGCGCGGGATCCTCCACGGGATCCTCCAAGGAACACACAGTTCCTGGCCACCTGCAGCCACAAACGCCCTCAGAGCTGCTTCAACTCCAKCCCTTTCTCCCCTTTTCCCTTTTAGGAAGGCTCAAATACTATTTGCCTCTCACTATGCAAGGCTGTTGCTGCTCTGCGTTGCTGGGAAGTGTTAGAAGTTTTAATYAGCAGGTTTTTGCTCTTTCTGGCTCAGTATAACAACAGGCAAGAAATCACAGTTAAATTAATCAGTTTTTTTTCCTGTTGTTGGGCAGAACTTAGAGTGATTTTAATCGTGTAATTAAGTCAAAGGGTCTCGTCAGTCCCGGTGTCAATACCAATCTCCCGGAGGCTTCGGAAAGAGGAGGCAGCTCCAGGGGGGGCAGCTCCAGGGGGGTCGGGAAGCTGCAGGGCAGTGACTGGCTCCCTGGGATCCGGCTCATCCCAGGGCTGCATCATCACATTACATGCTATACGTCTCGTTTCACCTTTAAAGGGAAGCAGTATCCCTATGACTGCTTGGACAGGGCCACAAAGAGCACCTTGCTAAGAGGTTTCTCACTAGCAGTAGAGAGCTGGAGCTCCTCTGATTCATCGCTGCCTTTTGGAAGGCTTGCAGAGCATCCCAACAGCACAAAYACAATTCCAGTTGCAACAAAACACCGTGTCCTTAAACACTAGCATTGCTGGGCACTAATCATCATCTCCATCTATTTTATTTAATCCTTTAAGTGCACAAATGTAAAATGGCTCTGTGAGTAGCTAGAGGATAAACGAGGTTAGAGCATTCACGGGCGGCGGAATCAAGCCAACCTCACGCCGGCGTTTCCTGCATCCAGCCCCTATCGTTCCTGCCAGAGCCCCAGCTAAGCCACCAGCTTTCAACATTGCAGACCTCTCCRCTTCTGCTAAAATCCAACTCTGTATCGCAGGAGAGCTGCACGGAGGAGACAAAGCCCCAGACGCTCGCTGTGCTGCGACGGCCGCCGAGCTGGGGGCGCGGGAAGAGCCGCGTTGTCCCGGGCGCGGGGCCACGGACCCGGCTCCGACCGGGGCCACGGACCCGGGATAAGGGAAACACCCACATTCCGGACGCTCCTCTTCCCTTCCGAGCTGTTAGTGGGACTGCCATGGAGAGCTGCAAGCYCACAAAGTTTTAAACACACACGGAGACCCACCTAGATTTAAGCTGCTGCCCTCTAAATGTAAATGCACAGCAGGAAAGCTAGGAATAATTCAGCACCTAGCAAAAAGAAAAGAGCAAATAATAGCTTAACAAGGTCAGTGGTTGCTTTGCAAGCCAAGGAAGCGTCGGGGCTCCTTTGAGCTCCCCATTTCTGCAGAACGGGGAAAACAGAAAATGCAGGAAAATAGAATTACCCAATTTACAAGCAGCTCTGATGGCAGGAGGAGGAATTGTATTTTTTCCCTTTTGGTAAGTGCGCTAGTGAGGTGGATCTCTTATTACACCCACTAACCTGAGCTTTTAGGATAAATTTTGCTCATCCATCATCCAAGCAGAATGGTTTTGCTTAGACCAGTATCTTGGGCCTTCCAAAAAATCCACGTGGATTTTGGACTCACCCCTGTGCATGCGAAAGAAAACGCATCCCCGGAGGCTGGAGTGGYGGGAGCCAGTGCGGAGCACACGTAGCACATTCCCATGGGAAAGCTGCGGGCCTCGGGGTCCCCTCTCCTGCTGCTCACGGAGGGAGCCCTGCTCGAACCTCCCCTATTGGGGAGCAGGGGGGGAGAACAGCTGTGGAAAAATAAACGCAGTGCTAATTAGACACGATTGGGGATTAGAAACGGCTATTTTTAGCTCCACATTAAAAAGATTCGATGAATCAAACGTTTGTGCTCAGCAGTTTCAGCGGGAGCAGAGCAGAGCGCCGGGCGCGGGAGCCGCCGGCTCCGCATTCCCGGCTCCGCAYGGAGCTGTGGGCGCTGCCAGGGGAGGGTCCCGCGCATCCCCGCGCATCGAGGCTCCTCTCCCGGTCGCCCTTCCCGCCGCTGGCTCTGCCGGGAGGATCCCAGCGGCTCGGCCGGCGCCTGCGGCATCCGAGGGGTCGGAGATCTCCGGCCAGGCACTAGGAAAACCCTGGCAGAGCGGGGCTCTCCTCTGCTGCCAAGGGGCTCCGTGGATATTCTGGAGAGGCTACAAATGGACCCCGGGCCCCGGCGATGGGGTGCGGAGCATYGGGTCGAGCTGCGGCCGCCGCTCCTCCGGGACGCACGGAGCCCAGGGAAGAGCAGGCTCTGGAACGGGCAGGAAGGTCCTGTCCACGCTCCCTGCTCCGGAGCGGCRCGGGAAGGCGTCAAGGAAGCTTGGAGCGCCGAGGAAATGGAAGCGCTCGTCTTGAAAGATGAGAGAGAAATCACGTAGAGGCTCCAGCTGCCTTGCACATGACTCGGGGCCGAGATCTCGCTGCCGCGGGCGCGTGCTGGGATGAGAGCAGCGCGGCTGCTCCGCAGGCGAGAGGAGSGGAGCCGCGCGGCGCTCCCCATCCCGCCCGGCCCCCAGCGGGACACGGAGGCCAGAGGAGAGCCCAGGAACCGGCAACGCTGCCGCATTCCCGTGAAAACGCGGGACAAAAGGGGCCCAGCAGCCGGGCACGCGTTCRGAGCTCGGTCCCACGTGGAAGCCTTGGCCCGCGAGCAGCCGGCGCCGCGGCCGAACCCTCATTTATCCAATATCCACACGGCRCTAACCGGGATCGGCTGGAAAAGCTGCCTCTCCACGCGCAATTTGGAGAGCTGACAAAGCCACCTGTAGGGGCTGCAAAATAAGTTCTGCCTCATTACAAAAGAAATTGCATCTAAATGAAAAACAACATATAATAAGGGCTCTAAAACGCCTGCAAAACGCTGCCAAGCAGACAGGTAATCCAATGATATATGGCGTGCAGCACAGCTTTGACAAGGGTCACCCTTAATTATCCAGCAATTGAAGAAGCTGAATTCATTTCCCCAGAGGCGGCAATGTTGGCTTTTTTATGATGATGATGATGTGCGAATTCGGGGGCAGGGAATTAGCTGGCCAGAACCTAGAAATTGCATCTGCTTGATAGATTGAAATCTAAATTATAATACATATATATAGCAAAGCCGAGGCACATTAGCCAGGCTTTTCACTAGTATTTGGAAAAGATTTGCAAGCGAGGATATCCTTCAAATCCTCCCTCTCTTCCTGTTTGCTTGTAGCCGTTATTAAAATTCCAGCGGCCTGAAGGGCAGGAGAAGTCTGGAATGTGCTGGAGACAGCGCTGGCCACGAGGGCCTGCAGGACACGACGCGGGCAGCGAGGACGAGATGCTCTGGGTCCAAACATCTGTCAAAGCTTTTAAAATTAAGAATAAATGAAACAAAAACTTTTTTTTTTGACCATTTTGGAGTGTGTTTCAACCGAGAATGTCACCTTCCTTTATGGGCAGATGCCCCGTTAGGGATTCCTTGTCCAAGGTCCCTGATCCTGCTGAATCCCGCTCTGTCCCACGCTTCCATCCTTCTGTGTGCTGAGGGTGGCTCCGTGGCCACAAGCACAAGCTCACAGTCCATCCACAGGCTAATTTCCCATCATCTACTGCCTAATTTCCCATCTCCTGCCTAAAACCAAACACTGTGGAACGTTTGATCCAAACCAACCCAAAAACCACCAAGCTTTCTGCAAGAATCAAGCATTTCCCCAAGTTTGTTCCCAAGTTTTCTACACTGTGGATTTTCAGTCTAAACAAAACGCTGGTTCATTTTCCAGGTGTTAAGAACTATTTGAAGTTATCTTAGTAGCACTGCAATATTAAACGTTGCATCAGACCTAAAAGAGATCTGCTTATTAAATACCAGCAGTAAATGTTTTGACTTTTAAAAAAACGGGGTTTTATAATGCTGAAAAACACTGAYGTGAATTCGCTAGCACTTTCAGCTGAGTCAAAGCTGCAGTTTTTCAGTAAATGAAATGTTGAGCTGAAATRTTTTGCCCAGCTAATGCTCGTCTTGTGCCCAAGGGCAAATGACCCTTGTCATTTCCCACTGTCATTTCCCACTGGAAGTGCTATGGGGAGCCAAGTCCCAAGTGCTTTTGGCCCCAATGAGAAAGGAAGATCCCAGTGTCCTGGAAGGTTTCCTCTTCTTGGGATGGAGCCAGCACCATAGAGCCAGGTTAACCTAATTTTACGGCACTTTTCTGAATGATTCTCACTTTTTTTTTGCACTCTAAGGCTTAATCTGCCAGCTCACACAGAATTCAGCCAATTGCCTCCAATTCAGGTATAGAAATAACTCATATAATTATTGCAAATCAGTCAAGTGAGTGTTTTGGCCTGTCCTTGAAAGAAATTAAGGAAAACAATTACAAGAGAGGACCCCAAACAAAAAGGTGAGGAGGCTTTAAGCCCACAAAACGGGATGATTTAAAGCTTCTGGGTGATTCCCACGGGGCGCCGGGTCCAGCGCACACGGATGGGCCACCTGCGGTCACATTCCCATGGGACCGGCCGCCCACGGAGGATCCRGAAAACAAGTAATCACAGGAGTTCAGCGAGCAGATTTGCCGGTTCCTTTGCTTGCATGTCTGAGCGCTTTAGATGATTTATCTGCTCAGGAAAGGATTATTTTTGAGCTTCTCTTTGCCAAAAAAAAAAAAAAAAAATGTAAGCCTTATCAAATGGAAATCAGAATCCCTCCTTTGGATCAGCAGCCGGGATCAAAGCTGAGGTGGAAAGGAGGTCACGGAAGATGCAGACACGTTCATGAATATTTGCCTTGTTGTTCCGAGGCTTTGCGGGCGCAGGTCTGCTCCCGAGCGGCGCGGGCACCTCTGCAGGCTGCTGCCCGGCACCTTCCCGCTCCTGGAGCCAGGAAACAGCCCCAGCAAGGGGCAGCCCKGCCAAGCACTCCAAAATACCACCCTAAAAACCCTGGTGTTTCACTTGCCTGCCCTTCCCCTTGCCAATGCACGGGGTCAATACAGAGCTGCCGTTCGGAGCATTCACCCGCTCCCCTCCGGATTCCTCCCGGCCCCCTGGGCACAGGGAACCCCTCCTTGCAATGCCAGGAGGTGGAAAAGGCTCCAAAGTTTTGGTGCTCAAGTTAACATAATAATAAATTCCCTGTTTCCAGGTTCGCTACAGAAAACATCCATCTTCAGGGGGTTGTCAGGTATTTTTATCCTCAATGTGAAAACCAAGAAACAAGAAAAGAGGGAAGAAAAAAAAAAAAAAAAAAAAAAAAAAAAAAAAAAAAGCACTTGCAAGAAGTGGTACCTTTCGTTTGTGTTTTCAGTGTTCATCTCATTAAAAGTTTCAGCAGGGAAAGGAGATGACTCTTCATCGTCATAGAAACCAGAACTCATCCTCGTACCACTCGTGGTCAAAGCATCGCCTGAAACCAGGAGGCTCCGGAGCAGGGGAGGTTTCAACCCACCGACCTGGGCACAGAGCAGAGCTGCTCCCTGGCACAGCACATGCCCCAGCAAAGGGGCTCACCAGCACACAGAGCAAGGAAACAGAGGGGAATATATAAATATATGTAGGAAAAAACAGCAGCAAGGCCCTGTCTAAAGAGCAGCAGCCAGGGGAGGCTCCCGCCCGGCTCTTATGAGCCTTTGGGTGGGTGCTCCTTGGCTGCGGAGCAGGTGGGATGTGGGATGAACTCAGCCCAGCTGGGATGTGGGATGAACTCAGCCCAGCTGGGATGTGGGATGCGCTCAGCCCAGCTGGGATGCAGGACACAGGAGGCAGGACATGGGATGCGCTCAGCCCAGCCATGGGCAGCTGCTCCTGCCTGGCTGTTCCCAGCCGGGGGTGCCGGCTGGGTTGGGGGGTCCCCTGCACGTCCCCCATCCCGCAGGCTCCTCTGGCTCCACGTTTCGCCTCCGTAKGGAGCGATGCTGAAGAGGACTCGTGGCCGGGCAGCTTCCCCGCCGGCAGCAGCCAGGCCGCCCGCRCGGTGCCTCCTGGCTGCGGACTTGATTTAAAAGGCACTCTTAAAAACGAAAGAACAACTCCTTAAATTTGCCGTAAACGTACAGTTCCCCAGCTCTGATTTACAGGCTCCGAGGCCCCGAAGAGCAGCACTTGCAGCTCACTGTTCCGCTGGCGCTGGCCGAGCAACCCTCAGCACCGCTTCAGCACTATCGAAACCATTAGAAACCATAAACCATTAAAAAAATGAGAGTTTTAAGATGAATCATTTATTTCAGGTTGTTCTGCTTTTTCGTCTTGGCTTTAATTGCCCTCCCAAGCGCCGGGAGCCGCCGCGGAGGCTTGGAGGGGCCTGTTTAACGCGGTGCCGAGGCGAGGGGGAGCAGCCGCCGGGCGCCCCGCTCYGCTCGGCCGAGGGGCTCCACGGGCTCCGCTCCCCCCTGCCCTTCTCCTGAAACCTCCCTTCGTTTTCTAAGGATTTCCTAGGAAGGAGCAGGCGGCGCCGCTCGCCCCGGCGGCGTGAGGAGACCGCAGGACGCGGAGCGGGGCTGCCCTCCATCCCCACGTCCCCAYGTCCCTGTGTCCCCACTCCTGCTCCTCACACATGCGGCTGGTGGCAAYGAGGAAAATGGCTAATTTAGCCCAGTCCCCACGAGCGGCTGCAGCCAGGGGCATTTCAACCCGGTGCTTTTATCTCCCTCGCTGCGCGCGAGGAGCCGGCAGGGCGGGACGGACAATAAATCAAAGCCCTGCTGCTGCAGCGCTCCTGCCCTTCAAGGGCCTTTTCCCTCTCCTATCATTTGTGATCTCCTCTTCATTCATTAAGGTCAGCTGAGCAGAAAATTTTGCAGCTGCTGGCGAGATGGGCGAGCTCCTGGACACCGTCCACGCGCTCTCCTCCGTGGCAGCCTGCAGCTGCCCATGGGGCTTTATTTCAGCCTGGAGAAGCTCCAAACGCACTGGGGAAAGAAACTGCACACGCTGTAAACCGGAGATGGCCTCGAACCGAAGCCCGTGGCTCCCAGGTGGCCACGGGGAGCGAGAAGCTGCAGCGTGGCACGGCTGGGGCACACGGAGCCCCAGCGCTGCCCAGGGTGCCAAACGTGTCCCCAAGGTCCCCAAGGTCCCCAAGGCGGAGCTGATGCCATCCCAGTCGTCCCAATACTGACGTGTCCCTTCCCTTAAAAGCTCTCTTGGACTGAGCCTGATACAAACCGATTCTTTCCAAGGGAAGATCAGAGCTGATGCAAAGCAAGCCGAGATTAGCCCTAGCGAAAACCCATTTCTGTCCCTAAAGTAAACACCACATTTTTTTCAGCCTGCACCAATGTAGAGCAGCACAAGTGTCTCTTGGGAATTTCATGCGCATCAACCGGTTTTAAAGGATTTTTTTAGAGTACCAGGCCCTTTCCTTTCAGCCTTGGCAGCCTCTGGAAGCAGCTCGTGGGCAGCCCGGCACGGCGAGCGCCGTGGGAACGATGTGCAGGGACCGACAGGCGGATCAAGGCATAATGAGATTGCTTTCCAGGCTCTGAAACAACTTATTTCCTCCAGGAACCACAATTTATAAAGATGTATACATTCCATTAACACACTTTTTGTCAGCAAATATTAGTGTAAGCTTTCTAGAGATGGAAGCACAGGCCTTGGAACTAGCCAAAGTTGGGAAGAGTTGAGAGCGAAGCAGAGACACGTTCCAGCAGCTGTTGTTTTCCAGGCTCTTTCAATCACTAGACCACAGATATAATTTTAAGGTTGCAAAGACTGATTCTTTAGCCTAATCACATTAATGATCTTTCTTTAACGTCTGCCGACGTTTTCACAAGCTTGGATGCAAAGCAAGGAAGCTGCTGGCACGGTCTGCAGGACATAATCAGGCTGCAGAGCTACCACRTTACGGCAGGCTGTAATTTCAAGGAATCCGGCTCCCTTTATTGCTGCAACTGCTGCCGCCGAGCGCCGGTGCAGCCACGAAGCCAGGGGGACGTCTAGCTGCAGAATTAATGCAGGATAATGTCCAATGGAAAGAACAAACACATTAAACAAAATTCATTGTAAAGACATAGCATATAGCTACCAAGGAAAATTGCAAAGCAAACGATCAAGTGAACTATATTTAATAGTGATATTTGGCCATACACAGTTTATTTCAGTCATTTCTCTAGATATTAGCTTATTTTAATGCCAGCGGGGTCTGCTTGCCAGTAAAAGGATGAGAAAAAGTTCTTCAAAAAGTTTTCATAAAATCTATAATTGAACCTAATAAAATGTATAATGATAGTCCTAAAAAGAGAGAAAGACAGAAAGCAAGAAAAGCAGGGAAAGAAGGGGGAAAAATGAGAGAGAAGAAAGAGAGAAATATTTTCACATTAGACTCTCTGCAGATAGTTTGCTTTTGACTTTCATATTCTATTTAAAAATACAGAATTTGGAGCATTAAGAAAGAGCTCCCAAATTAGCTTTTTAATAGAGATCGAAAGTTAAAAGGGGCCGAGTCATGGGGGAAAAGCTGCTCAGAAGCGCGGCCGGGCCGAGCCGCCCGCACACAGCCGCGGCCGCAAAGCCGAACGAAGGGAAGACGTTGGGAATCGCACGCRAGACACCTCTCGGAGCACTAAAGCCAAGCAGGGCTCCTTTTCACTTTCCTCTTTGCATGAGTCACGGGGAAAGAAGCAGCAGAGATACCAGGGACGGTTTTAGGAGGGTATTTCTAAAGACATCCAGGGAAAATGGAGCCAGGCACTTTGATGGGCTTAAACCTCCACAGCCTGGAAGTTTCTCGTGGAAGTTTTGGGATGCCCTTTGCCCAGAGCTGCCCACGTGGCCATAGCACAAGTGGCACCGAGGCCATCGCACAGGCTGATCCGCCACCGTGGTGAGGGGCTCCAGAGGGGCTGCAGGGGCTGTTTTGGGGGGCATTACGCAGGACCCGACATCTCSAGGTGATGTTTTAAACCATCGTGCTGAATTATTTGGGATTAAGCAGCGCTGCACTGGGCRGATGGGGGCTCTGGAGCCCTGGGACAAAGGCAGGTTCCAGATCCGCGTTCCCGAGGGAGCTGGGCAAAGCGGCCAGGGGCTGTGCCCTGCGCTGGGCTGGGGTTTCCTGGAGGAGAGGCCGCGTTTGGGCACCGTGCAGACCCCAGCGCTGCCCCCTGCGTCCCCCGCGCTGCCCACTGCGCTCCCCACGCTGCCCCACGGCCCCCCGCGCTCCGCTCGAGGGGCTCAGAGGAGTCACGGAGCAGCGCGGGGTGCGCTCGGAGCGAGCCCCCCTCCCTCGGCCCGACCCCCCGGCCGAGTCCGGAGCCCCCTGCGCGTTAACGGCCCCCAGTGGCGGAGCCCCCTCCGTGCTGAGCGCCCCCCGSCCCCGCGCGGAGCTGTCCCCGCCGCGGTGCTGGGCGCGGGCGCTGTCCCCGCCGCGGCCGCTGCAGCCGCGACCACCGCCCCGCTGCCCTCCGCTCCCCGCTCCGCACCGCACCCCGCTCCGCACCCCGCTCCGCACCCCGCTCCGCACCCCGCTGCCCTCCGCACCCCGCTCCGCTCCCCGCTCCGCACCCCGCTGCCCTCCGCTCCCCTCCGCGCTCGGGCGGCTGCGCGGGTCCCCGCGCGGGGAGGAGCAGCCGCGGAGGCGGCGGGGGGCGGCGCCGCCCCCCCCTCCCCCGTTTCCCCTCCCGCGCACCC
>NW_020454872.1:859619-994661 GCF_003342845.1 Nothoprocta perdicaria | reverse complement strand
CCCCGCATCCCGCTCCCCGCATCCCGCTCTCCGCATCCCGCTCCGCTTCCCGCTCCACTTCCCGCTCCGCTTCCTGCTCCCCTCGCCCCGCTCCGCTTCCCGCTCCCCTTCCCGCCGCGCTCCGAGGCCTCGCCGGGCAGGGAAGGCGGCCGCGAGCCCGCCGGGCTCCGCACCGGGACCGGCGCCTCTGCGCCCATTTACCCCCCGCCTGTTGCTTTTGCTCCCGGATTTCTCCCGCTGGCTGGAGAAGTGTTTTGCACAAAGTTTCCTTATCTGATGCAATTGCAAAGGGGAAGGAATATGCAGCTGAACGAGGGGACCGCTCACTGGTAGATTCTGCTTTCAAGTGAAAATATCTTTGCTGCCTGAGCCTGACAAAATAAGGGATGAAAAGCTGAGGATGCTCCCCCAGCTCCTCACTCCCATTGACAGCATCTCAGCGGGAAACGCACATTTCATCAGCCGTATTCTAAATTATCCCTTCTGCTTCCAGCAAGGGAAACACGGGAGATTTTTTTGCTCTGTTTCTGTTTTCATGAGAAAACATCAGGAGCCATTTATTAAGTACGACACTGCCCGACAAGGTGAGAAGAACCCATTGGTTCTTGTCCCTTTCGGTAAATAGAAATAGCCGCGTGCTCCCAAGTTCCTGCGGGGATCGTGGGGCTCCGTGGGTGCAGGGGTGTCGCAGGTGGGTGCCGAGGGGCAGTAGGGAGCCCGGAGCACCTCGTGCCGCCTCCCCTTGCCAGATTTGTTTGCACTATTTGCTCTCCTCCTAAGTACCTAAGGAAAACAGTTTATTTGTTCTACAGATGCTGACATTTGCTAAAGTGAGAACGAGCCAAATTGTTTAATTTTGTGTCCTAGTTCCTCTAAATATCATCAACAGGCTAATGATCTTTTAACTAGATCCTCTTAAATTACATGTGGCAATTAGTTAAAATTAGAAGTGTGTGTCTTGCTAACTACGCGCTTGCASGGCTTCCTGTGCCTCTGTTTCCCACTCCGGCTTAGGAGGCCCCGGGGCTGCTCAGCATTCCCTTTGGAGGCTGGAGCGAGGCCGGCAGCCTCAGGCTCCGCACRAGGGAGCTTCTCCTATTGCTGCCATGAACTACGGACCCCTTTTCCTTTCCTTCTGGTTTCTCTCTCAACTTAGTTGGTGCAGCTCCAGATTACAAACCCGGTCCTCTCCCTCTCTCAGTTTTCTGTCCCTTTTTTCGGGGYGGGCTCTGAGGAAGTCTCTCTTTTGAAGTATCCCGAGGGTCAGATGGGACGGCTCTAATGCCCCCGTAAGCGGCTGCGTCTCTGCCCCGAGACAGCACAGGGACACAGACAGGACCCACCGCTCTCCTCTGCTCCCGTCCCGCTCCCATTTTGTAGCTATWTAGTTTCCCCACGTTGACAGCATGGGAGAACTCCATTTTACCTCTAAAAATTGATTTTAAAACGTGTAAATCACTCATGAGCTACTGGCGCTTCATTAGAACAACTCTATATGTGAAGTATTTATAGTGCCTCGGCAGCGAATGCAGGTAACCTGGAACGTACAGCCCGAGCGACGAGCGGGGAGGAGGTTTCTAGCAAAGTCCCCTGCAGAAACGCAGGGGGACGAGGCCGGCGGTGGCATCGAGGACCGCGGCGCTGTCCGCAACGGGAGCGCGSGGCGCAGGGGGATGCCCCCGTGAGCACTGCCTCATGGAAGGGCTCTCCTCTTCCTCTCCTAGCCCTGTCTGCAGCATCGGGAAGCRCCGGGAAGCCCGGGCTCGCTCGCTCCCAGGGAAAACAGCGCGGTGCCGGCTCTGTAGCGCACCCTCCGTGCACCAAATTCACCCSTTAGGCGCACAGAACAAGCAGCGCGCGCTATTATTGAACAGTTGTAGTAAAATATTGCGGGATATTGGCTCCAGCGCCGTGCCTACAAGAAAAGGGTCTCCTTGGGATAAGCATCGCTCTGGATTATTATACGTTTCAGAACTGCAAAACCTCTTAGGGCAGCAGGAAGATGCTTGCGCCAGGGATTTCCATTGTCCTTTGGACAGTAAAATTGCCTCGCGAGATAGTCCACATTAAGGTGATGAATGTTAATGCGCGCCGAACAGGAAGGCACTTCTGTGAACAGTTTAGTCATTTTCCCCACAGATTGATTCCATCATTTTTTATTCAGTATTTTGATGGCCTGCTGAAATCAATAATGCTGTAGCTTTACTGCAATGGCAGCTCTCATATAATTAAAAAAATTGAGAATAAAATTGCACAGAAGGATACCGTGTAGAGGAAATAATTAGGCTTTAAGGGCCTGAGCCATGGAATCAATGGGAGTCTTCCCATTGATAAATGAACTTTTCGGAGGGGCCCTAATGCATCTTGTGTGATAATGGTTCCCTTCTCCAGATAATTGTATGGAAGAGTTAGAAAAATGTTAGGGAAGTGAAAGAAAATCCAAGTTAAAACAAAAGTTAAATATTGTCRGACATCTGACCAAACTCCCAGAAGAACCAAAAAATTCCTGGCTAGATCAGGACCACCAAAATCGCTCAAATTCCCAAAGAGCAAGTCGAACGGCTGAGGAGCTGGACAACCTGGGGTAATTTTCCTTTTATCTGGGCTGCTGCTCAGATATTCTCGGTCAGCTTCTCCCRAAAGCCAGAATTTTCCTCTGGTCCATTATAGGGATGCAATATTTCACAACAGTAAAACCTGTCTTTAAATCCAGAAGACCAGAAAAAAACACCCTGCTGCTTAGCCCAGGTCTTTAATTAAAGGTTGAGGAAAGCTAATGAAAACCAGAGAGGCTTTTAATGTGTTTCTTCCAACTGACATGGTTCTTGGTGCAAAATTTAATGCATTTTTTAGAACGGGAAGCGCAGCTCAGGCCAGCGAGGGCTTTTCACGACGTGCAGTCTTCCCGGCTGATCTGCAAGCTGCTTTCGCTGGAGCTCCTAGCTCCTTCTTGACAGCTGTAGTTAAACTGATGAGCACATGAGCCTTACACCTGGGGAATCATGGATTAGTCTTGTTTGTAAGGAAGCAAATATAAATTAGTGTGTTTATGCTACTTTTAAAATGCTTTTAATGAGGAATCATTTGCTATTCAAAATCCCAACCTAGAATAATGCCGTAACCTTGCCGAGCTCGTTATCAGGTGCCTTGTTCAACATCACTCTCCAACGGGAGACGAACGCAAGGCCCACGTTTGAAGTCCTGGCGTTCACGCTGATCTATAACCTTTCCCACCACGGGGCAGGACACCCCGCTTGACTTGGTGTCGCATCTCTGTTCTGTTCTGCGTTTCAGATGCAACCGCTCTGACCGGCAGCAGGTCCCAGAAGCAGCCCGAGCGTCTCGTGCACTAGCAAGGCCCGGGCTCGCCATGGCAGCGGGAGTAGCCGCGTGGTTGCCCTTCGCCAGGGCGGCTGCCATAGGATGGATGCCGGTGGCCAACTGTCCCATGCCACTGGCCCCAGCCGAGAAAAACAAGAGGCAGGATGAGCTGATCATTCTCAACGTGAGCGGCAGGCGGTTCCAGACCTGGCGGACTACACTGGAGAGATACCCCGACACGCTCCTGGGCAGCACCGAGAAGGAGTTCTTCTTCAACGAGGACACTAAGGAGTACTTCTTTGACAGGGACCCTGAGGTCTTTAGGTGCATCTTGAATTTTTATAGAACTGGCAAGCTCCACTATCCGAGGTACGAGTGCATCTCTGCTTACGATGAAGAACTTGCTTTTTATGGGATCCTCCCTGAAATCATCGGGGACTGCTGCTACGAAGAGTACAAAGACAGAAAGCGGGAAAATGCCGAGCGGCTGATGGATGACAACGACTCGGAAAACAACCAGGAAGGGTCCATGCCATCCCTGAGCTTCCGGCAGACCATGTGGCGAGCCTTCGAGAACCCCCACACCAGCACCTTAGCCTTAGTCTTTTACTACGTCACCGGTTTCTTTATTGCTGTCTCTGTGATCACTAAYGTTGTGGAAACTGTCCCGTGCGGCACAGTGCCTGGAAACAAGGAGCTTCCATGTGGGGAGAGGTACGCTGTGGCTTTCTTTTGCTTGGACACAGCTTGCGTGATGATTTTCACTGTCGAGTACCTGTTGAGACTCTTCGCGGCGCCAAGCCGCTACCGGTTCATCAGAAGCGTCATGAGCATCATCGACGTGGTGGCCATAATGCCATACTACATTGGCTTGGTGATGACCAACAACGAGGACGTCAGCGGAGCCTTTGTGACACTAAGGGTTTTTAGGGTTTTCAGGATTTTCAAGTTTTCTCGCCATTCCCAAGGCTTACGAATCTTGGGCTACACTTTGAAGAGCTGTGCCTCCGAGCTTGGCTTTCTCCTCTTTTCCCTCACTATGGCAATCATCATCTTTGCAACTGTGATGTTTTATGCAGAGAAAGGATCCTCAGCTAGCAAATTCACCAGTATTCCTGCTTCCTTTTGGTACACTATCGTAACCATGACAACTCTGGGGTGAGTATTACTTTTTATTTTACTGAGCAGCAGGCAAACCTATCCGAGGCGCTCGACTCGGGTGACTTGTTGAGGCTATGCATGTCTCTGGGTGCATGTTCCAAAAGGGGCTGCAATTGTTACGGGTTTGATCCTTCTTTGCCTGACGACGTCGGGAATTGATGCCCACGCAGAGTTGTATAAAACACCAARTGCGCTTACGCCCACTTGAGAACTGCTTGGCATGAAGGTAACGGGATGCAGGAGGGCACGGAGGGCTGGGGAGCAGCAGGTCCTGCTCTATGCCCCGTCGTAGGGTGCAAAATGACACGGGTGCAGAGCAGCTGGCAACTGCAGCTTGTGTTTCTCCAGGCGTTCACTCAAGCCACAGATTTTACAAATTGTCCTCCTGTGTGTGTTGCCTCTTCTTGCAATGTTGGCCACTGTTTGCTTGACATGCCCAGAATTAGAGGTTTGCTGAATGCAAACGGGTGCCGTGGGCAGCTGTACTGAAAGCATCGGGTGATCTCCAGGACGCAAAGTGTTCTTGCTTAACGAGCAGGGTGCGGGGCTCTCGTCTGCGTTTCTTTGYGAGTCTGTGAATTACTAAGAACACACTGCAGCAGCTGCAGGAGAATTTCAAATGCTTGCACAGGCAGGTACGAAGGTAACGTACGTATCACCAAAGCAAAGGAAACCTAGTCTGCAGGACACGTCTTTTTTTTCTTCTCTTATATTCCATTTCTGTCTTAGAGATGTTTCAATGAGATTATAGATTGGAATTTGTGTAGCTCTCAACTAAAACCTAAGCGAATGACCAAACCCTCTGCTGGGTTTGGCAGGCTGCATAAAGGCAAATCAGCTTGACAGGGGGCTGCTTCAGGCCCTTGCAAAGCTGCAACCTAATGCCCGCTCTGACTTCCCTTGGACTAATATGCTACGTTTCTAGTTACTTCACAAACAGTTTTCCCACTGGAGAGCTCAGTTTAATACTCAGATTTAGGCAGTTTTCACTCCTGCAGGATGGTGACCACTTTTGCTCTAAGCTGCTTTTGATTTTAGGCGCTTCTCTGTGCCTGTTGCGCATGAAGAGGCCCACAGTAGCTCTTTCAAATTACCGAGATCAYAATTCAGCTGTCAGAAAGGCACAGAATGTAAAACGTTTGCCACAGTCCAMCTGTTCTCCTCCGGTTTCGGTATGGAAACAGAGCTCACCGGTTTGCCTCGTGTCTAAGTGCAAGGCTGGGGTTCTCATGGGTCCCCGTTGGAGAATGGGAGCAGGGTGTGATGTCCCACGGAGCGCGATGTCCCATGGACAGCAATGTCACACGGAGCACGATGTCCCACGGAACGTGATGTCCCATGGATAGCAATGTCCCATGGAGTGTGATGTCCCATGGAGCACCTTGTCCCATGGAGAGCAATGTCCCATGGACAGCGATGTCCCGTGGAGCCTGTTCCGTGTCCTCTCCCCATGGGAGATGCCCAAACTACAGTCTTAGCTGGCAGCTGCTCTCTTAATTCTCTGCTCCCATCAGTGACTTGGGCTTTTTCTCTTTCTTTTCCTTTTTGACTACATGGAGAGGAAAAACAGAGTGCTGTTGAGCACTTTAAAGTGTCCTCAATCTGTTGTAATCACAGAAATTACAGATGAATGAGTGCTTTAAATGGGTTGACAAGAATTTAAAAAATTAGACACTTTAACATGGCTTTGTAAGATTTCACTGGAAAGGGACCTATAAAGTGCTATCAAAGCATTAAAGCTTAAACATCTAGTATTACTGCTCYGGCACTTTTTGTTGGAGGATTTTAATTAAAATAGGTGTCTTTAGCAAATAGTCTATTAGCTAAGATTGCTGTCAGGCCACAGAGTTGTAAGAAACTCCGAAACCTAGAAAATACCAGACACCACCGAGAGGTACCTGCGCTCTCCGACGCGTGGCCACCTACGGCCTCATCCATCGGGTGCTGGTCGCCCTCTTGCACCAGCAGCAGCCCCAGCCCCTCTCCGCTGCCTTCCCAAACCTCRCCTAGCAGGAGGAGCCAGCGTCCGAGCCGGGGAACCCCATTCCCATCAGACAAGCTCCCCAGCCCCAGCCCTTCTCCCTATGGATTCTTTCCATTTTGGCAAGTAGGCATTTTCTTAAGAAACCTCATGGCCGGCTCTCCTCAGAAGTCATTTAAATGTGCTCGGAAGGATCTTGTTCCTAATGACAGTGCTGGCAATTCCCGTCCCTCAGACGCTGCCAAAAGCGCCGCCAAAATCTCTAAGGCGCTTCCTAATACATCAGACTCTGCCTTTGTAGCTGGTCCCACTTAGCTGCTCGCGTTTCAGCAGTGCTCAGAGCTTTTATAAATGTCTTAAATGTTATCCYCTTATTTGTCTTTAAAAATTTAGCAAGAATTTAGAACAAGAGACAATGAAGCGCGCTGAGGTTTAACTCGAATGCTTTTTTTTAACTTTTGAATACTGAAACATTTAAATCGGGTAACTGCACTTTTTCCTGATACTGGCATTTCATAGTTCATAGCAAACCGGTTTACAGAAGTGATTTGGAATATGCAGAATAACTTTTCCCATGATATTAATTCATCTAAGAGCTAGCCYGGAACGCAGAGGAAGTTTCTAAGTTTACTGACAACAGCAAAACACATCTAGCCTTAGGAAACATCATCAGATGTTCCACTTGACTAGCATTAATCACAAAAAGATCCAAGCCAGGCATTTGCTGGTGTAAATTAAATGAATTCAGCTGGAGCGGCGGGAGCTGCACCAGCCGCTCTGCCCTCGTGCGCGAATGACGCAGGCGGTGGCCAAGAGGGTTCCCCTTTGAGCAAAGGGCAAAGACACAAGAACACAAGTGAAAATCCCTCAGATCTTATGCAGAGTGTTGTCTCCCTGGCCCTGCATTTCACCGTCGGGTTTTTCTCCCTCCCGTCATCCCAAAGATCAGCATCATTCCCAAGGGTGCATGAGCACGGTCTTGCCGCCGGCATGAGGAAGCAGGGCTGGGCCTGAGCCGCTGCTCCCCAAGTCACTTATCCCACATTCCCAAAGACACAACGGAATTTCCAGGCAGACTCATGAAGGAAAGCAATAAAAAAACATCTGCTCAAGAGGAAGCACTGCATAAAATAGAGTAATTGCTGCTTTTGGGGGTCCCTGTGCAAACCAGGCACACGAGCTCGGAGAGGGCGCGGATGACTCGCGAGCTCCTTAGGCAGCTACCAGCCCAAGGAGAAAGGGGCAGCAAGGMAACAGAGCAGAGGAATTAAATTAAACCGACCCTGCATCTCGGATCCCTCTGCTGCGCACATCAGCCCTGCTTTCGCAGAGGCTGGTTTTAATTTAGCACGATCTGAATTTTGCTCAGGAGGTTTTATAATGAACGCATTATTCTTGGGTGCATCTTAAATCAATCTGAATTACTGAAACAACTATTCAAAATTAATTCCAAATCAGCTCTCCAATTCATGCAGAAACATTTTCCTCAAGAGGCCAGCGGCTCCCCGTGCTCTGTTGCCCTTCGGTGAAACACCAGTAAATAAAGCGCGGTTCTGCCACCACCGCTGCCTTCCCTGCCGGAGGTGCTGACGTTCCTGCCGGCTCCGGAGCAGCCCTGCAGCCGTGTCCGGAGGCGCGGGAACACCGGGATCCTCCAGGATGCTCCCAGTGCCAACCCGTCTCCCTAGATGCCTCGATATGCAATGGCCTCGTGTGCCGAAGCGGCTCCGTCCCGCTCGCCCGCTGCCACCTGCACCCCAAGTTTGGGTGTGAAAACCAAGCGCCGCGTCCGCCTGCGCCGGCATTGGGGACAGGAAGGATCCCAGTCCCGCAGCAGGCCCAAGATCCCAAATCTCCTCCTTTTTTCATCCCCGAAGGGCTTGCAGAGCAGGATTTGTTTTGCTCTTTCAATTTATCTTCATTCAAGCCAATACCCTGTGGCTCCGCAGGGCGCGAGCGAGAGGAGCCGACACTCCATCAACCATTTCTGACAGAAACATCATTATTTGTTATGTTTATTTCTGGGGCTTTCTTTTTTTTTATTGGTATTCAATCATAGGGTAGAAATAGGATAAAATTTAAGTAGTGAAATAGTTACGGCCAAGCAGTCGGCAGCTGGTCTAGCAGAGATCCCGAACACTGACCACGTTTCTTGCCAGCTCCCCTGCGAGCAGAGATTTCCCTTGCACTTATTGCACCAAGGGAAAGCCCTGAAAGCCCTTGAGGCCGTAGAGGGACCTCAGCAACTGCTGTTAAATCCAGCCAGAAAAACTGCTTTAACAGAAATGCTGCTCTGCACGCAGAACACGAGYGCCGGGAGGAGGGATGGGGTGAGCGATGGCTCCAAAATCTCCTCCATCCACAACAGTTCTTATATCCAGGGGCCAAAGAATAGCTAGAATTTAATATACCCGAAGGCCAATCAAGCAATGACTTGATGGAGCTCTACAAAGCAGCCAATTTCTTGAGTTTTCATTCTCCCGCTTCATCTTATAGGAAACGTGTATCAATTTTCTTCCTCTAATGGATTTACAGATCTTGTGTGCGAAGCGTCTTTGTATCAGGAGCTGCAGACAGAACCTTTCCCCTCCCTATCACCATGTAAATCCGAGGCAGGCATCTCAGATCTGAGCTACTTCTATTTGCTATTTCTAGCCCCACAAGTATTAAAATATCCTTATTCGTTCCCCAAACAAATGGAATTCACAAGTGGAATTTTTCTCCATCTTCAAGAAAATATTTAGCTGTCTTTAGGCTTTTTGCAGCTTGGGATATTTGCAGTGACTGCACATATGTGCAAACACAACATTTCTAGCAGGCAAGACAAAATAGCTTTCCTTTAAACTAAATTTATTGTGTGAGGAATAAGTCATTTTTGAATAAGGCCGAGCAAAGGTACTGACTAAAAATATAACGTGACTCGTAAACTCACCAGTGGGACCTTCAGCAAAGCTGCGTCTATAGCAACTGATCTAAGAAATTTTGTCATGTTTCTTTTGCTTTTTCCTACTGCCTTCCTAGCCTGCATCAGAGTAAGTGCCGGAGAAATGTAGATTAAAGATAACACTGCATTTCCACTGGAGATGAAGGGAAGAGATCGGCTTGCTGACTGGACCTGCGCTATTTTTAGCTTCATAAAATGATAATTTCATAACAGCACTGACCCAGTAAAAAGTAATTAGTTTACAGAGATCAGGAGCAAATAAGGGACAGAGTAGCCACTGTCAGTCCAAGGGCTGGGAAAGGGGAAGTGAAGTTAAAGGTCTCGCATCAAATTAGCCCAAACTAATTACATCTCTCGGCTGATGACGGTTCATGCAGCTGAAATCAGTTTTAAGTGTAAATTGCCCAGCGCAGCCGTAGRTTTTCCGACGAGCGCAGGGGAATATTGGAGACATGGAATATTAAGCTCGGCCGAGGTTAATCCTCTGCTGCAGCAGCTCCAGCCAGCGGAGCCTTTCGAGACATCTGCAAATCAGGGGCTCAGCCGGATGCTTTCTTGCCACGGACTTCGTGTTTGACCCCCAAAATATGAAAAGGAAGTCCTGCTCCACCTTCATATTGGGAGAGCGGTACCTCAGAAATATTGCTGTAAAAAATAACAATAATGGCTTCTGTCTGCTCGGGGCAGCTGAAAGCAGGGGGACCGAAAGGAGCTTATTTCTAAGCAACAGAGAAGCGTCTCTGAACGGAGGTAGTGAAGCTGCCTACCAAAAAAAACCTACCTGCTGCTACCTCAGACCCCGTTCGAGGGCTGTATTTCACCTCTTAAGGTTACAAGCAAGTGTCGAAGAGTTATTTTAAAATCAATACCTAGCAGAACGCTATTGTTCCAACATTAAAAACCTGCTGGGAAATTACAAGGAGGCAGGTGGCAAGTCAAATCACTGCCTGCCAGTGAAGGAAGCAATTCATTGCTCCTCAAAAAGGTGCAGAGCTTTGCCGGGTGCATTTGTGCTTTGCAGCCTCGGAGAGGAGGCTGGAGCATCTGTGATGCTCCGTCCCCGTTCCCTCCTCCACGGCCCATTCCGGCTGTGGGCGCTGATGTGGAGCAATCCGGCGGAGGCTGCCGCTGGGCACGCGGATCCTCACTCACCTATAGAGCATCTGCCAACATCCGTAGGGAGAAGCGCTGGAGGCCCCTTGGGAGGCGGCTCCTGTCGGCGAGGCCGCGTGCCGGGGGAGGCCGCCTGCCTCCACCTGGGGCTGCCATCTGCGGCCAAGCTAACGCGCACACGGCGCTCGCGTTTCGCCAGCGCCCGGGGGCATTTGGCTCGCGTGCGTCCCCACGAAGCCCTCGGTGGGTTGTCCTTCACGTGCTCCTGGCTCTGCKCTCTCGGCACATGTGATCCTCCGCATTCGTATCTCCGAGATACAAATCGCTGCTGCTTCTCATCGTGCCCGTAGATACAAGGCGTGCACATCCGATGTGAAAACAGCACRGGATAAAATCTTCAGTCGCTCTCAGCCTGTAGCACTCAAATTCACAGCCCCGAGATAACAAGATTTCACCCTGCAACCAGACAGTCCCTTTATTGCTGCTCTGCGCTTAGAAAAACACTTCTGACTATAATTTTATTCTGCCTATTTTCTCTCCCGGTTGCCACAATCCTCATTTCCACCTTTGTATGCTCTGTACGCAACTCATGTTTAATTAGGAGACAACAAATCATCAACAGCACTCGTTTTTTTCCCTGCCTTTGTATGGTCTCTAGCAAGGGAATCTCCTTAGATATGACTTATAGTCACTATGATAAATACAAAAAAACACATTATTTTTCAATTGGAAAGGCAAAGGCAAGACAGCCATTCTTGTAAACTAACGCTTGGCAGAAGAAGCATCTTCAGAAGGGAACTAAAAGGGTTTGGGTGGTTTCTTGGCCTTTTGTCATCAATATTAAACYGAGAAAAGCTCCCCTTGCTTCTCTCTTCCTCTTCAGAGAGCAGATAGGAGTAGGCTGTTGTCGAGCTAACAGACTCTGACACCTCTGTTACTCCACAGTAGGAGAGCCTCTTTCTAGTATTCAAAGCATGACACGAGTAGCAACAGGACTAAAATTCACCACTTTGCGCATGAATCAATGAAGCTTCCTTGCCAACACGCATCCCTCACTGTCACACTGCTGCTCGTTGTGCTGGTGGGGATCCCAGAGCCCGTCTCCCAAGAGATCCCCTTTTCCCAAGCGCGCTCCGGGAAGCAGAGACGCTTCCAAGGCAGGAAGCCCCTCGATCCGCGTGCGGGAGCAGACGGGCCGGCACGGGCACCTTGCAGGAGGCAATCCCAACTTCCACTCGCTATCCCTCATTCTCCTGCCTCCCTACATGTGCCTGGCCGCCTGTTCCAGGGCGCATCCATCACGAGAGGCGACGGCTCCGCCGAATCGGACGCCCTTCCGACGCGGCTCACGAGGCGAGCTGGCACGGAGCGCCCACCCTGGCACGCCGCATGCAAGAAACTGCCGCCCTTTTAGGTGTTTCCTGCTACGGAGGAATAGCAGATGAGATTAAGGAATGAAGCATTCATTGAGCAAGGCGGCTCTTGAATGAGAACAGGCAAATCAGCTCAAATGAGGTAAAAATCACCTTTCTTGCAAAAGGTCAAAACATGTAGTAAGCGRGGCTGAAGGGATACATGATTTGGGCTGCAGAGGGCTGAGCAGGATGAATTCCACCAGTAATGAGCTTAGTGAATAAGCTCATTACTTAATGAGCTCTATTGAATAAGCCTGACTTCCAGTCTAGGGAAAGCCTTCTGAAGAGCTAAAACATAGGTAAACAGCTCTATAGGTTTACACCCAAAAATCATACCTGCAGCTCAAGAATGAAGTCACTGTCACTGTTGGTGGCACTTGAGAAGACAGCAGAACTTCCCTGCCTGCTTCTGACGAGCAAAGCATGAGCACAGGGCAACCATAAAYGGCTGGAGAGCAAAAGCAATGCATGGGAGAAGCTGTTTTCTGGTTTAGACCTTTCCTTCCATGTTCCTCTCCAAATTCAGAGGGAAACAAGGACGTATGACAGAAAACTGGTTAAAATACACATGTGCTAATAAGTTGTCTTCGGGTCCATAGTCAACACGAGCTGGAGCAGGCAACCCCCAGAGGTCCCTCCCAACCAGAACTATTCAAAGAACGAGCACACCTCTCTACACGTGCCCATGTCACAGAGCAGATAAACGGCCACGTCAGGACAGACCCACGTGAATACAGGCGAGCAGCCTGGCGCCAAATGTACCGCGAACTGAAAACCAGTCTCAGGTATTCTGCAAGCAGCAGAGAGCTCCGGTCCTCGGTGTTAAATGCAGAATTGTTAAGGCATTTAGAAAAGCCTTGCAAAGAAGTTGTGGGGCACTAACAGCTGCGTGGCTGGCGGTACTGCAGCAGGGTGGGCAGAGGCGCTGGGCAGGAGGGTGAATCCTGCGATGGCCACGAGTGGCAGAGGGGCATTGGCACGAGGTGCAGGGCTACCTCCACGTGTGGCCACCAGCCGCACTGGGAGTCCGCAGCGTTGCGGGAGTTGATCGGGTAAACACGCTTAGCCAGAGAGCCCCGGGAGCCCCGCGCTGGACACGTTCCAGCTGTAACTCTACTCACACCGTCCCCGCCGCACGGACGGGGCTGCASAGCTGGGTCCGGGGAGGCCAGAGCACTCGGTGGTGGCTGTTCCAAATGTGAAGCGATCCAAGGAAACGCCGAGGGAGCCCATGGCCCTCAGACCACGGGGCAGATCCCCGAACAACCCCATGCAGGACGGTAGATGTTAGAATAGGAGGTGTTCCACAGTGCTGCCTTCTCCCGCTCGAGAGGGAAATACCAAAAGCCACTTAGCCACAGGCAAACAGAAGCCATTGCCCTCCCCCAAGCTGATTTATTACGCAATAATTAACAGAATACGATAAATAATGCCTGCAATGCCATCACACCGAGAAAYGTACGTGCGAGGAAAGGCTGCTGTGCTCTGCTGCGCGCCGCAGCTGCGCCCGCGCTGCAGGGCTCCGGCGCAGCTGCAGCGCCCGCACAGCTGCCTCGCCCAGCGCATCCCCCCAGAACTCATACTAAAGTCCATCTGAAGCTTATCTCTTTCAAAAGATTATAGCAACGGAAACCAGCCCATCTGTGTGCTTCATGCTTGGAATAAACGGAGCTCAGAGGTTCAGGCCACTGGGCGTTTTGGAACGTTTTACCTGGAACCGTGTTACGCTGGAATATGTATGTACTTTACAACAAGTACTGCTGCACAGTATGTAAAACGTTAGATAGCAGTAAAATCAGCCCATTGAAATTACAGTGTAATGCAAGGTTTTGAGCTTTTACTATATAATCCATTTCAAAGTGTTCTCGGATATGCTGCTTTCATGGTAAAATTGGATTTTTTGCTAAACCTTGCCTACAAAATATAGCCCAAATACTTAGCATAACAAAATGTAATCACAGTGGTCAGTCTGCCATCTAAGATGCAATGCATCCTGTAGAACCACATAATCTCTTTTCTCCCACTCATCTTAGAAATGCAATTTTCTGTTCCAGTTTGTTGAAGACCAGGTTAAATCAATAAAATAAAAATAGCTTTATAATATTGTATTTTGTGGCAAAAGACTAATGTCTCTTCTAGTCAGCAGCTGGAGAAGTGATAAACCCAAATCAGATTCCCATAATCATGCAGGTCTTTGACTGTCTTTACCCATACTTTTGCTTGCCCACAGAAGARGGCTCCATATGGAGCTGTAGGAAACCACTGATGCAAGACCTGAGATTTCAGAATTTTTTAGATTTCTTAAGTGACTTTGCCTCAGAAAAGTTCATTAATGGTGACCTCAGCTTCAGCTACAGCAACTTAAGCATCCAAGTATGTCCACAGCCTTCCCTGATGTTGTGCATTTTTGACAGATTCAGTAAAACAAATGCCAAATTTGCTATTGCAGTCAATGAAGAGAACTGATAGGAAAATGATACTCAATATTAGTRTCCCGATAATGATGAGCTCTGTCTGAGCTTGGTCCTTGGGTATCCCTCTGACCCAAYGCAATTTACCTGTTTAACTTGGGAGCTACAGAGGAAGGAGAAGCTGCTGGGAATTTCTTTAACTGTTTTTCATAAAGCAAGCAGATGAAACAAATCTTTTATGTTTCCCCAGGAAAGCCACAAGCACTCATCTACGGAAATGAAAAAAACCCTCCTAAATTTGTCCCCTCAGAGACGTGAAGTCTATATATCAAGGGAGAAYGCTTAAAGTCAACATGATTTTCCCTTGATTTCCCCTGATAGCTAAGAGTGCAAGCTCACAAGAGGCAGCTCTATACATATTATATACAGATAGGTTTCATYAGCAACACCTTCCCTCCTTTTCCCCTTAGTCTCCTGTAGAACGTCTGGATTTGGCTTAGGAAAAGCCCTGAATCAGGAATGTGTGCTTAATTGCATCTCGTGCTAGGACTGCACTTAACTGTGCACTTAAACACCGCTCTCAAGGTGATCTGCTCATGAATCACGGCCAGCACGTTAGCAAGGAATCACAAGAAATGGCAGATTGGGAATTTTCACTTCTTTTTTTCTCCAACTCATGAAATGGGAGTCACCTTGGGCTAATTAATTATTCTAAAATCACCTTCGTAAGATGTTTCCTGTATAGAGAACGGATTTTAAAAACGCCCCAAGAYGTAGAGAAGACAGAACGTGAGTGTGCAGCTCTGCTCAGGACGCACAAGAGGCTCGGGGCGCCTGAGCGAGGCTCTGCAGCCCTGCCAACGCGTCTGGGCTCTGCTGCTCCTCCAGAGTCACACTTAATAATAACAAATGCGACAAATTATCTACTTAGGCGGTGGACAGAGTCCAGCCTTGGAATTTAAAGCCCATCACTCTGCCTAATCGCTACTCAYGGCGCACGTTTCCCTCGCACAGATCTGTCACTCGCAGCAAAACAGCGCGAGACGACTGTCAACTTAAAGCCCTTTCATGCAAGATTCATAACGATATAGGTGGAGACRGCGGCATAAACACTTGCAGAGCACAGAAAGAACAGGTAAATTCCTGCCTTTTCTATAGGAATATGTTGGAGAAAAGGAATAGAGCAGAAGGCGCAGGGCACAGTCCAATGCAGGCACTGGGCTCCAAGGGCACCCACAAGGCACCCCATGGATGTGGGGGGTCGTTTGTAGCTCCAGTGTGGGTGCATTAAGCTGGGAGAGAGCAGAGCAAGCGGTAGGGATGAGGTTGCTGAAGCTCCTGTGCAAGATGCACAAAGCAGCCCATCGCTGCCTGTGATATAACAGAGCCATAAAAGAAGAAATTGAAGACCTGAATCATTAGGCAGTCATCTGCACCGGTACAAAAGGATCTTAAAGCGTTCCCGTTAGGGTAAGGTGGAATACATTATCCCTCCTGCGCTAGGACGGCGCGAGCGGGACATGGCTCCAGCTTCACCTCTCGATCCATCTTCTTGAGCGCTTTTGGCCTCCGCTCCAGTCTGTGGTGGATTCAGGTGTCCCCCGCACACGGGGCACCCATAGGGCTCATAGGGTGGCAGTGGGGACGGCTCCCATGGGGAAGCTGCGCTAGGGACCAGCTAAATACCCGAGCTGTATCCAGCGTTAATGACATTTCTGCAGCTTCGCCAGGACTGCAGAACACGTTACAAACATTTATTAAAGTTCCCTGTCTTCCTAAACGAACCAGACATCTCCACCTTATATCTCACCCTGGCCTCTGGAGTTACTCCCGAGCGAGCGTCGGCTCCGCTTGCCCCTCGGCCACCCGACGGCTCCGCAAAGCTCCCGCTTCGAGAAGTCACGTCCTAGATTTATCTCCATAGTAATGAACCTAGGAAATCATTTTGTCAGAAGGATTTATTTACGTGCCTCGCGTTCATGTTTGCACGACACTTCTGTGGTTCCCCAAGCCGCGGATGCCGCGGCACGGAGCGCGGCGGCGCCAGGGCTCGTGTCCTGCGCGGCCCGGGAGCCCCCGGCCCCRCGAAGCCCTCGCAGCAGAAACGCCCCTTGTTCTAATTCCTGTTGCCCTTTCACTTCCCACGCTGCTACACGAGCCTCTTCAGGAGGGTGGAACAGGACCTGGCTTTAGGAGGTTAAACAACCCTGTGTGCTTTGGGATAAAGCAAGCTCCGGACCTGCTGCTCCGGCCGCAGCCAGCCCCAGCCATGCCGCATGCCCAGCTGCTTCCAGGATTGCTGTTAGCCACGTTTTGAAACCAGACCTAGCGCTTCCAGGCAAAGCAGCTTCCCCCCGACTTGTAAATAGAGCGGAGACGTTTCTGGGAGWGCAGGAGCCCGGGCGGCAGCGCGGCCGTGGGAACGGCCCTGCCTTCCTTTCCAAACCAGGATTATGCCACAAAACAGCCTCAAAGAGACTCCTCAGAGCAGTAACTTCTGCAGCGAATAACACCTAATCACCCATTTCTTCCCAGGTAATATACTGCCACCTTCTAAATTTGGCGATCTAATTAGCTCCTTCCCTAACACTTGGGATGATTAAACCCGTACTAAACCTTTSTGCACGGCCCAAGAGCAGCCACACCTGAGCGTCTGCTAAATTTAGCAGAGGACAATAGGCAAGGGGTTATTTTTAACGGATGCTGGGATGGCTGCACAGTGGCTTAACCCCTGCTTCAGATCAACCCGGCCCCTGTTGAGATCATCCCGTTGAAATCAGTATTTTCGGCACGTTTCTTAGTCCCACTTGCACAGGCTACAGCTCCTCTCGGGGCTGCTTTGCAAAGACGCCTTGCAAGGAYGAGGGGGAAAACGTCCCTTCTTCCTAAGCTTCACCTAAAAGTTTAGGCCTGGTAATTAAAAGTCCCTCTGCACGCGCCTTCAAATGCAGGCATTAAAAATAAAATAAACCTTTAGTATGAGCCACGTTATGTAACTTCCTTCACAATTTAAAAATAACCCGCACAACTTTCTAGGAGCCGGCGCGCAGAGACAGGGGCCTCGGCTGCCTCCCGGCTCCACCGCCCGGCCCCTCCAGGATCCCGGATCCGCGCTATCCGGGTAGGGAATATTCAAGGTGGGGGAGCGGGGAGAGCTCATTTGGAGTCTCACGGCAGCGGTGCAAACAGCGCTGCCTGTGTGCGTTAATGCTGCTCCTCCATAAAGTCTCCAGTGTGTCGGGCTAGACAGCCCCGGAGCCGGCGTGAAAGCCCCTCTGTTCATGCCTAACAAAGCAGGGGGGAAAGCTAAGCAGAGCTTCAACAGCCTCTCGGCTCAGAGCTGGGCTCAGCAAGTCCTGGTTCGTGCCCCGCAGTTTGGACATGACTCGAGAGCTTCCCCATTTGGGCCTTTCCCAAGGTTCCCGGATTCTCTCCTCTTTCCCTGCACACCCATAAAAGAGCAGCTGTTTCTTGCAAACAAACGAGGAGGAGGAACAAACAAAACCCTGAGGTTTTGCTGACTTCTCTTCTCCTTAGCTGCTGCTTCTCTGGAGAAGGCTGCGTTAGATCAGAGTCCTTCCCGTGCTCCTTGAGGATGAGCTCCYCCCGGGAAGGTCCCTGGTTCCCGAGAAACGCTCCCAAGGAACTGGAAATCAGCGAGAATTGCAGAGTGGAAAGAAATGACCATGTGAGAATGATAAATGCATTGGAAAATAGGAGGGCGAAGATAGATCTCAGCACAGGCACATAAATCATGCAGATGCGTGATGAATTCCCCGTGCCAGCTCTGCGCGCCGGGCTGTTAAAGCGGTATTAAATACGAGCGAGGCTCCTGCGAGGAGCCGCGGGCAAAGGCGCCGGGTCCGCGCGCGCAGCGAGCGGCTCGGGCTGCCCTCGCCTCCCCGCGCGCCGAGGGGCCGGTCCCGCAGCGGCCGGGCACCGGTGACGCCGCGCGCGCCGTCCCTGCGCCGCTATTTATAGGCTGCCCGCGGTATCCTGGAAACCGGAGCGTGTTGACTGGTTTTCCTCCATGAATAAAACATGGATATTTTCCTGGCTCGAGGAGCCGGGAGCTGCTTTAAATGCAACGTTTTTCACTCTGATTGGGCTGCGCAGCTGAGGTCGTCGCTGGTGCTTTAGGCGCAGGCCTAAACAGGGGTTTGGGATGAGTCTGGGCGAACGCAGCTCAGCTACTAGGGCAATACGTCCTTCACTGTGGGGGAGCAGCAAGATTCTCTCCATATTATGGGAAAAAAAGATAAMACTTGAGCAAATGTGCTTTTTCAGCAGATAACAGCCCTTCTCCAGCTTTCCTTGTTGTGAACCAAGAGGCATCCCCTTCTTGGGAACCAAACCCGCCGGCTCTGCAGGGAGCCTCGAACCCAGCGTTGCCCCTGCTTGAGCAGGGCCTTGGACTAGATGATCTCTAGAGGCCCCTTCCCACCTCAACCATCCTGCGGTTCCTTCTGGATGTGATTTGCTGCTACCCCAAAGCTGCTCAAGCCTCAGCTCGGTGGCGGCTTAGCAGGGGTCTTGTGCACCACATCAGCAGATAGATGGGGATAGATGGGATAGAAACACCAGGAGAGGCCCTAGCTCGCAAGCACAACGTGTGTCCTGCCTTAATCAATGCAAACATGCTTCCCAATCCCTGCAAATCACCAGGAATATCCCTCCCTCCCGGCGCAGGAATTAGCGGCAGATTTCCTACAGCAGCATGAGGTGGGAAGTGACAAAAAGAAGGTCAGTTTGGTGGATCCCTTTCTCCATRCAGGCCTGAAGTAGGTCAAGCAATGTAGGACTTGGCATCATTCTCAAGGTAATCAGAACTGGAATTAAATTTAGATCTTAATAATGAAGGTGCTTGAAGAAAGTCAAAACTCGAGGCCTGTTTCTGTGAGCCCTCTACCTGCAAGGGCCACCCTGCACCCATCTCAGAGGAGCAGGACACACAGGTATCGCATAGTCACCCCAAAAATGCTTGGGGTGAGACGCATGTAGCCTCAGTGCCTGCAAACTATCCTGCACTCAAAACCRTGCAAGGAAAAAGCCCGACCTAGTGAGATTATCTAGTCTACAGTTCTCAACACTAAGCAGAGTGAGGAAGAACAAAAAGGAAAGCCCATTATGGACTGATAAATAAAATAAAACTCGTTTTCTGATTTATTCTGTAAACCAAAATGCTAGAAGAACCTCTAAGGCTACATTAAAGCTGAGAAAAAATGTAACACGGAATCAATGCTAAAGGCCATCTCCGCGTCCTTTTATCTAACCAGGATTGTAAGCACACTGCTGCAGCCCCCAATCACAAAATCCATTTACACTTTGCATACTTGAAAAGAGGTCTAATGCATTTTGAAAGCCACAGACCTAACTGCATTGCTTCTCCCATTTAACACAGCAGAGCTTAATCAGATTTGCAGGAGGCATAGAAGGCAAATTGAAGCCTATAGTTGAACACGCAATTCCAGGTTCCCAGCGGAGAGGCAAAGCTAGTGATGGGGAAAATGTAACACCAACGGGAGCAAAGGAGGGTAACAAAAGACCAGAAAACACAGGAAAAAGTCATGAAATTTACACTCAGAGCTCAACTTCTTGCAATACTTCTCTGAACTCTTAGCAGGCAGTTGGTAAGAATGATTTTGGGTGGGACGAATTAGAGGTCCGAAGTTTAAGCTAAGCCTGTGCATGGCAGAAGGAAGGTGAGAGCTTTTCCAGGAGTGATCCAAGCGGCAGCGCAGAGCCCAGCRATCCCGCTGAGACTGCCAGGACCACGGCCCCGCTCTGGAGACCTCGGCACAGGCTCAGCGGGACTTGGCGTCGCTTCTTCCCTCCAGCGAGAACAGACAAATTTAGTTTCCCTGTGAGATATGAGGCATCTCTGGCCGTGCTGTCTGCTCTTTCAAGCCTACAGTTAGCAGTAATTCTCCTAATTCTGATTTATGCAGAAGAAATGAAGTGGAGGGACCCAGCGAGCCAGGACCGAGGCGAGTCCCAGGCTCCCTCCGAAGCAGCCGATTCACTTGAGAGCCGACGCTGTTCCAGTAAATCAGAGCAATTTGTGCTCTGATGTCCTGCCTGGCTCTACAACAAGTGACAAATCAATCATTATACAAACATCCTTTGATAATCAGTGCGGTTACATTAATTATGATAAATGCTTTTAGCAGCTGCACTATGTGGAGGCAATACATAATTTCATAGGAATCATATTACCCTACTTTTCCATTCACGTCCTGGAGTGCAAAGTCTCTCAAAAATTTTATTAGTTTAATAGCCGAATCCAGAGTTTACAATCTATTCTTTCAAATGTTTAATTGTAGAAAATGCAGAATCCATTTGTACTCTTGTTATTAAATATTAAATAATATTCCTAGAAAAAGAACCATTACCTCTCTGCAAATGACAAAGATGCAGCGGGGCTCTATGGGTTTCCTGACCCATTCCCAGGGGATTAATCGCCATCACCAGCGTTTCAATCCGACTGGATTGCTTAAAAAGGGCATCAATAATGAAGGGCAGGGAGCAATAGATAAGGAATATTTACTTCTCATTGGTCTTAAAGGAAACAAAAATAAAAGGGTCTAAGAAATTTCAAATCCAAGTAAGACATTGAAAAACGCAATCGGTGGCTACATCCGAGTACAGCATCTCCCTTAGTCCTGCACCAAAGCCTGTCGCTGTGGCAAGGATTTTAAGCTCAGTTTTACTCTAGAAAGAACCTGGCTGTCCAGATAGTCAACAAGTCATGAGCTCCTGAAACAAGGAGGGGAACATCCAGCTGAAAGGACCTTAGAGGGGACTTCTCCCTCCAGAGTTACAGTTCCTAAGATGCAGAACTTCCCTAAAAACCACAAGACCTGCAGTGAATTCCAGGCCCAGACGAGTGCTCCTCAAAGCTTTACGCTTGGAGACAGCCAGTTTATAGGTTAAGGGATCCACCTTATTGGAAGAAGCCAGAGAAAGGTTTTGTAGGAGGATTTTAGGGGAAAAAACGCCACTTCAGAGCAACAGAGAGAAGGCCAAGCAGCCTCCTGAGCATGGCTGCGATGTCCCGACTGCCACCGTTCCCTGCCCTGCTCCTCAGGACATCGCCGCAGCCTCTTCTGGTCTTTTGTACCCGACTTCTGTACACGCTGGTCCGCACCGATCCGGCTCCCGGGGGGCTCGTCCCCACCGTCCCCTTGGCGCCTTGCAGGGACGCGGCTCTGCGCTTCCCACCGCAGCATCACTTCACACCAAAGAGGGGTTTAACCCTGGATCTCACCAGTTTTTCTTAAACCTCTTGGCATTAGGAGAGCTGAAAATAAACCCTCTTTCATATTTGGTTTGGTTTAGGCGTCCGAATTAGAAATGGTTCAGGGAGAGCTTTTTTTCTTCCTTTTTATCCTTTGTATCAGTCATTTTATCTGATATATGATCAGCTCAGCTGAGTTTAAACTGATTCATCCCATTTTTAATGTTTAAATGTACTTTGTTGAAGCTCCATCATAATGTCACACACTTTTAAAATGAATAATTCATCCTGCCCACCTCTTCTGAAATGCCAAAAGGAGCGGGCGCCTCCCGGGTCGGCAGCCAGCACCTTCCCGAGCAGCCCCCAAGGAGACAACATCAGTGATAAGAGGAGCATTGAAGTCCCCTTTGTTACGGGTTGCTTTACTTCTATCCCTCCAAGGAGAATATTGGGCTTTGTCCCCTACCTGCTTGCTGCAGAACGGAGCCCAATAAAACTCTCGCATGAGTTCCCAGTGCAGAGCAGCTTTCCCACCATCCACACCGGACCCCTTTTGCCTTGTATCCCCAYGGAAAATGACCTTGCCAACGTCTCGTGGCTATGATCTGTTAACATGGAATTTTACATTGCGTTTACATCCCCAGTGACACGACTTAAATCTGAACTGAAACAAGCATAAAGGGTCTGAAAAAAACCTAGACTTAGCCTTTATATCTTTATCTATCCATCTATATATATGATGATTCCATTTAAGAGTAAGTACTATTCAAGAAAGGATAAAGGATACCTGCTATGGAAGCACATAAATTTAGAGGGACACTCTACTTCCATGACTCACAGAAGGATTTACTGCCTCTATTGTCTTTTACCATGAAAGTCTACAGCTGCTCAGTTGCCAATGGCCTGAAACTGCATTGCTGCAGTACAAACATGCAGGAAAATGATCTGCTGATTAAAACATTAACTCGGGGCTTTGGCTGCGTGGGTTCAAGGTGCTCRTTGCTCCGGAGCCTGTGGGACCACAGCACCGTTGTCCCTTGGTTTGTCATTAAAGCTGGTGACTCACCAGTTGCTGCAGTTATAGGGGTGAAGTCAGCTAGGAAAGCAACAGAAACGTCCTGTTTGGAGGTTGATTCATATCATGGACTAACGTGCAGCTTAATGAACCTCGCTCCTATGGGACACGCCGACTGGCATGGCCACGGAGTGCCCCTATAGCCTGTTCTTTACGTGGAAGATCCACCCCATAAGGACAGCAGAACCCTCCGCAGCACAGCCAGAACCACTACTGATGTCATGGGCCACAGGGACTTAAATAGCCTCTGCTCTGCAGCTGATGGCTTTGGCGCTAATACACATTAATGGGGCTGCGCGGGGAACGGAGCTAATTCCCGCTGAATCATTTATGGGCCTTTTTCCTGCTTGTAAATTATCCTCCAACCGGCGGCTGCTCTTACCACAAGCATTAGCACACCCCGTTTCTCAACCAAAATCCTGAGCAGGCAAATGCAGCCAGTGAGTTGCTCCTCCCTGCGATATTCCTGTTGTTCCCGAGGTCGGTGGTTAGAGCTAAGGGTCCAGTCCCCTCATCCCAGGGGCTGTGGTGCCTTTTGGGGCCCGGAGCATCAGTGGCTCCTTGCAAGGCTGCCCCTCTTCTGGGCTGCATGCAGCTCGGTAGCCTGCAGGTGAAAGAGCCTCCAAACCATCGGGGAAAGCGTCTCCTGCAGCAGCGTCTGCTCCTGCATCCRCATCAACCGGCCACAGAAAAATTAACGGGAAACAGATAATGAAGGTCATAAATAGCACCAGGAGGTTCAGTATAAAGCTCACTACAGTGTCCATAGAGACCAGATACAGGCTTTGGAGACAAGGCTAATTTATTTAAATTTGTTTTCCTTCTTGTGAGAGTTGGGAGCATCAGCACTTTATGGAATCGCGTTGATGGCCCCTCTTCATGCCTCATTTCCCTCTTCACAGAAACGTTAAAGTTCTGTGTTACTTGGAGTTCCTCTTCAAAAACATATTCAAAGTAGGTTATCTTGCTCCAGAGAAAGCAGATTCCTATATGTTGGGATAGATTTTTGTACTCCACCAGTTGCTGGTGTAAAAGCAGTAGCTTCACTCTCCCAGATACTGCCTCTAATCACCATGTTACTCTGATTCACTCTTATGCACTCGCTCCCTGTGTGGGCTCAGATTAATTTTTAGCCTCTAATGACTGACACATTTTTAAAATACATTTCAGTTGCAGGCTTACAATAGATCCCAAGCGCGCTCCTGCGAGCGCAGATGATTGCAGCCCCAAACCCTCGTCCTTTGCAGCGTGAAGGGCAAGGTGTAGGCGGCAGCGCTCGCCGGAGGCGGGTGCAGGCGAGGAGACCTGATCCGGCCCCGTCCCGGCGGGCTGCTCGCACCCTGTGCAATCCATGAACCTCCTGGTCCAGCCGTGCAGGGACACGGAGGTGCTCTCCAAGAGCCCGGCACTCGGGAATGCAGCTTCTCGAGCTATCATGTTGCACCCCATGCAAAGGGACCAGTACATGAACCTCTTAGCACTGCGTGTCCCTGGCGCAGGGGTTGCGCTCTCCCTAGCTGCCTACGAGGGATGGAAGCGCAGCGTGAGCTTGTTCAGAGATGGCCCAAGGAACCTGGCACTGTGMAGATGTCACCTACAAAGAGCAACCAGCAGCAGCAGCCGCCCTCCCTTGGCCTCGTGCCAGATTCACTAGTATTTTGTTGTCTCAGCGATGACAAAACATAGGTGACCGCTATGAGAGTGTTGCAAAGAGTTCCTAGTGGGAGGGGATTGAGCTCAGCAGATGGTGCAGCAGCCCTGGGGTGCAGTCACCCAGAACTGAGCCCTGGAGCTTCCTCACACCRTTGCTCCCTTGCTCCATCAACCCGGCGCGCTGCAGTCTGCACGTCCAGGCGGGCACTGCCTTTTCCCTGGAGCAACCTCCCCGTGCTCCCCAACCACAAACACGTCACCTTGCTCACACATCCCCGAACCCTCTGCAGCTCCTGCGTTTGTTCCAGTTCTCWGACCTGCTGCTCTCTGAGCCACTGTGGAGCCACAGACTCAGAAGGTGACACCGGGCACACGAGCTCCACTAGAGATGCAAGAGGGAGGGCATTTACCACGACACTGGTGCCTGCAGCATCGGCACCACACGCAGCACCTCGAGCCCCTTCCCAGGGCAGCAGCTAGCGCTCCATGCAGGAGGCTGCTGCTTCTCCCCGACTTGCTCTCTTCATTGCATGAATCATCCGTTTGCAGCCGCGCTCAGCCGCTCGGCAGGGCAAAGCTCTGACATTCTTCCCGAGGCACAAGACGCTTGTTCATGCACACAAGCAGCGCGAGAAGCCTCTCTCTAAGAAGAGATAAGTAGTTTTATATTTGGTCTCCCCGGTACACGGGAGATTAGAGTGTCACTGGTCATGTTGGTAAACACTGACAAATGTGACAAAGCGTGGAGTTAATCCTTGCTGCCTGCTGGAAGTGAATATTCTGTCCAATTTGGTAACGAGCACAGGAACACGCTCTGTGGCCTCACTGTAGTCATATTAAATATTTAATGTTACTTACTGAATACATGAGGGGTCTGAACTTCCAGCTGATCGCTGTAAGACGCAGATACTGGGGAAGAACATGCACAAGCAGACGCACCAGCAGCTCAGACGGGAGATGAGGAACTGGAAGTTATTCTTTAGCTGAAAAGACAAAYGGGCAATAAGGAAGCATCAGATAAGAAAAGAGGTTTCCTTTATTAAAAAAATAGCAGTAGATTCTTTACATTTAACATAAAATCTGCTGTAATTACCTAGCGGTTGGAAAGCAATTTGCAACAGGCTTTATTGTTCAGCATCTGCACAAAAATTTCAAGGAAATATCCACCGGGGAATAAAGTAAAATGAGATGTGCCGCAGTTACTACAACATTTAAATGTTTGCACAATGGAAATTTCTGCGAGGCTTAAACGAGCTATAATGCAGTTCTGCTTCGGTGTTGCTGGTCTTGTTTGTTAAGAAGCTACGGGCTTAGCTCTCGTTTCTGTTTCTCCTGTACAAACACATCCACCAGGAACACTATGAACTACTCATGGACTGCTATTACGTTACGAAAAGAAAAAGTCACTGTCAAAAGAAAAATCAAGTCTGTTGCAGTCATAGGCCAGAGAAATTATATCAAATACCACCAGAATCATTCGTACATTCAGGTTCAGCTTGAAGCTAAGCAATAGAAACAAACACATCTCTTTTGGTAATGAGGTTTTGACTGCAAGAATCTTTGAAAATAAGGAACACGAACATATTTCTTATATTTTTCTCCCATCCAGAACTTTGCCCCCTGTTTTGCTACCCTACATTATCCTGTCCAATCAGGCTGGGTGCCCTCCGGCCTCCAAGCAGGTTATTAGTCCTACAAAATGCATAGGATTAAAAGTGCATCTCTTTAAGCTCTACAGGCTGCATTTTACTCAGGGTGATTGCGTGGATACAAATGAGAGCAGACGCTGATTCTAGATGTTTACAGCACTGTGCAATTTGATTTAATACACTGACTTTGCTATGAAGTGAGCTCCGCGAGGAGGGAATTACATCCCCTTTCTGATCAGCAGCAAAGCACACTTGAATGGGGAAATCAAAGACCTATTAGGTAAAATAATTCCCTCATTCAGCTGAAAAAAGGAAAATTCAGCCAATTCCCATAGAAATGCGATGATCTGTGAGTGGAAGGAGGCAATGCAGATGTGAGGATAGGATGGATGTGGCTGGTAGGAAAGCCAGGAATAATGGAGAGCCAGGAGAAGCAGACAGACATTCACAAAAATCCTAGACTTCATTCAATGAATAATTTAAAGCCTATTTCTGGTCTGCACAGGAGGTCACTTGAGCGCCGAGGGGAGCAATGGGAGCCCCATCACTTCTCCCCTTCAAAATCCAAATGCACAGAGCGGTAGGAAACACTCAGCAGAGACAGCGCACGGCGGCTCCAGGGAAAGGGCTATTCGACCTCATTAGACTTCTGCTCTTTCCAGTATTTTTGGCTTGTTTGTAGCCCTGGGAGTTGCCGCGTGAACCAGCACGGCAGGGCAAGCCCCGACGCTGCACAAGGCATTTCAGTAGGACGATACGGAGCGCTGAGGAGGAGGATGCTCTCCAGCAAGCCCTGGAGCCGCAGGGCAGCCCCAAGAACATAAGGGCAACCACAGAGTTGCCCTCCTAGGGCAGGAAAGGGAGATAAGCATGACCTGAAGGYGAGGAGCTAAATCCCAGCACTACCAACAGCCCCCATTTCCAGACCCATTAGGTAGAAACTCTTCCGTGTCAGGTGCAAGGCTCATTTGCTCCAACGGTGCTTTAGCTTGCCCACCTTTGTGGGCATCACGTCTGCTCCTCTGCTTTCTGACCCCTCCTTGGCTACCTGTCCTCCAAACACCCTTGCCAAGGGGGCCCGTGCCCAGCAAGGACTGGGTGCCCAACAAGGACTGGGTGCTCAGCAAGAACCRGGTGCTCAGCAAGRACYGGGTGCCCAGCCAACCTTGCCCCACATATTAAGAGCCCCACGTTTGCCCACAAACCAACCTGCTGCAAAAGGGGAGCACAAGGGAACCGCGTTGRGGCACACACGGGGAGGATTCCCGAGCTCCGGGCAAAGGCTCAGCCCTGCTTTCTCGCGCTCCTATTCAGCTGAGGTAATCTCATGTCCCTGGGAAGAGGAAAGAAAAAGAATCTTCAAGCGTGAGATTATTACATTTTGCACATTACACCCTGATAGGAACTAAAAATAGCCTCTGATGGTTGCTAAGTGCATTTCAAATGGCTTTCCTTGGAGGTAAAAAGGGGATTTTGTTTGAAAAAGCAGAAGGAGGGACTTCTGTCATCCTGGGGAAGGGCCCGGCAGGAGACGGCCCCTTGCGAGGACGGGGCGCAGCGGCTGCTGCYCCTCTCGTGCAGGGGGACCCTCCTGCGGCCCCGACGCCTCCWCCGCGCTGGCAAATCCACCCTGGGAAGGTCTAACTCGGGAACCACTTCCCTGTTAACCCTCCACACAGCGCACACCATGCAGAGGGACCCATGCAGGGCAGATCCATGGGTTTTATGGAGCTAGGCCGGGTCTAAGAGCGAAGCCCGCCTGCCTTGAGCCCAAGTCGTGCAGCTCTTCTAAGGTCTGAAGCACTGAAATGCAGGCACTGGTTGCCATCCTCATTAAAACCACAGTGATTATCATTTTTGTAATAAAGAAAATGAACCATTATAATAAAGATTTATAGTTATAATTGAAAACCATCTTATGTCAGAACAATTTTTGAGACACACTCCAGGTATTAAAAGAGCCATTTCCTGCAGCAGTAACTGCCTCAGGACCAGGCACCCTGTTTGCACACCTACGTGGCAGAAAATGGTCTCCAGATAATTGGAATTACGGTCATGAAAATAGCAGGAGCAAACTAGTTAAAATGTTTAGAGGCTATTAAAGCTTACACAAAAATAGCTGCAAGGAGACAGAGGGATCAGCATGGGTAGGAGAGCACCCACAGGCTCCCGCATCCTAGGCATAACTTGCAAACTTTGTGCCTTTTTCAAGGCATCAATGAGCAATATGACGGCTAGAAAATAAAATCTTTAAGAAATGAATTGTGTCAAGGGAAACGTGCTCAGTTTGGGGTTTTTTGCATGCAYTGCCAAACACAAAGCTGCACGCGGGAGCATTGGGAGCAGAGGGAAGTGACGGAGAGTGAGCTCCCTTGGCCAAGGGAATTCACCTCCACAGCCGAAACGATCAGGCCRGGTTTTCCCAGAAAAGCAGACCATTAATCCCGTCCTGCGGAGCGCTGCCCAAGGCCACCGCCGAGGCCGGGGAGCCGGTGGAAAGGGCAGGAGCCGGGACCTGCCCGCCGCGGCACCCACGACCCACTTAGTCTGTTCCCCGCTCGACTTGAGTGCAGGTTGTTTCCTTTTACGGGAGAATTTGGGACATTGCTTGACGAGAACTAGATAAGTCTTAATCACCATGAAGGTTAGAGCGCTTATAGGGAAAGAGCGAACGTTCTTCTGATGCGCTGATTAATAACCCGATGACAGGTTTTTCTCTGCTGAATTCAAAAGCGACACTGAAAACCTCATTAGAGCAAAACCCAGGTAGTTTGAGCAATGCTTTCTTCTTTCTCTTAAACAAAAGCCACTGTTAGTTTTCAGTCCTGAAAAATGTTATGCTTACTATGCAAGTCAGCCTATGATAAAATAGCAGAATATTCACCAGTGTCAAAGAGGGGATTTTAGCCATAAGCTTCAGTGCAATGTGAAATATTGCAACAATTACTCTTTGTGATCAGTATGCTCATCTCTCTTCCTCAAATAAAACGCAAGGTTATTAATATAATCAATCAGTTTCTCAAAACAGTCCCAAACTTTGTCTTTAATTATAAAATGCTAATTTTGTGTACCTGGAATCCCTAGGCTCACAGCAATCAAAAGTCATTGATGCAATTTAATTCAGAGCCTCCTATTTTCACTCTGGGCCGCTTTTTGACTAAGCAGAATCCAAATGTGTGGTGGTTTAAAGATGGCCTAGATGACACACACATCTGTGTATGTGCTTATACAGAGGCACATACACATATATGTAGCCATGCTTACATGTATTCCATGTGTTCCATGGATATGTAATACACATGGATATGGACATGGATATATAGCCATGCCTACATGTATTGCAGCTTCATTTTAAAATGGGATGGAAAGCAATCCTAAGGAAATGGAGACTCCCTCCAGCACACACCATCCCAGGCAACCCACACCAGCCTTGCACCATTAACTCACTTCAGCTGCTACAAAAACCCAGCATAAATATTTGGTTTCCAGAGCCTTTTATGACCCATTTCTCTCCACTGAAAATGTTTTGGCTCAGAAATAGCATCAAAGAGCTAAACAAGAACTTGTTACTCATAATATCCCCTTAATCTCATAAACAGCGATGGGCAGATATGGATCTTGCTGTGCTCAAGATGAGCGGGTCCTGCGCTTGGGAGACGGCGCTGGGTGTCTGGGGGGGACACGCTCACCGGCACGGGACCGTCTTCTGCCATCCTATGGAAGGAACTAAGGAATCGCACGAGCTTTTGGCACAGGAGCCAAGGGCAGAAGGAATTTTCACTTTTGCTTTTGCCTATAAATACCCATTTCAAGAGCGCGGGCTGTGATTCATTCCCACTCCAAGATAAACGCAATTTGAGCAGGGTCAGAGGTTTTGCAGCCATTTGCAACGGGGATAATTTAGCCCAGGAACTTTACACCTCCAGACTTCACCTGGAGTCCTTTGAGAAGCAAAGGGGTTAGAGCAAAGCGGAGCCAGCCAGACGCCAGGGTTCAAACCAGGTATCCTCGGCCTGGTAAGACATTACACCACTCTTTGGGCAGTTAATTTAAAACAGAATTAATAATTCCTGCATGATTAGGATTTTATGAAGCTTAATTAATTAAAGGTCATAAAATGCAATGAGACCCTTAGATGACAGATACCAGACAAATCCAGGCCATTAGTATGCAGGTCGTGGCGCGTTTGGGAGGGACGAGCGGCTCTGCAGCAGAGCCGCCCACGGAGCCAGTCGCTCCTCCGCTCTCCCAGGCCCAGACTGGAGCTCATGGAGCCCCATGGGCTCAGCCTGGGGTCCGGATCCAGGCAGAAACAGATGGAAAAGCCGGGCAGAACCCAAGAGGAAAGAAATACAGATTCCCTYGAGTGACCAGCAAGCATGCAAGCCTTCCCGATGGCTTTTCCTAGCACCTTTACCCTTCTGGCTGATAACAGAGCAGTGATGAAAACAGATATTACCTCCTAGCACAGCCCAGCATCATTGGATTCAGATTCTAGATAACTCCTTGAGMACATTTTAGTGGGAAAGAGAGACTGTGTATCACAACTGGGTCCCTCTAGACAAAAGAATCCAACACAAACTACCAGGATGACCATTTGCAAGTGGCATTTTGGAACTCTATCATAAAGACACTTAAAAAAAAAATCCCATTGGAATTTTTATCTTTGCAAACAGCAGGATGGGGCTGTTATGAAAATAATCAGAGTACTATTGCACGTGCCTGAGCAGAGGCGCATGCGCAGGCTCAGGCGTGCAAGCGCTTGGCTGAGGGGCACAAGCCYGTGTGCACCATGCCTTTCAGCATGCAGACGGACCACTCAATCTAAATCAGTTCACCGGGACCTTTAATTACTAAAAAAGCAGCAAATCCCCTTAAATATGCCAAACTGGGGTGGGCAGAAGGGGCTGTTGAGGATTGAAGTAGGATAAAGAGAATAAAATGCAAATCTCCCTGCAGGTCGTACGTATGGCTAATACCTACCACGCCAGAGCCGTTTGGAAGCGCCTGTGAYGCTGGGGCTCCCCACCTGCCCGAGGCTCCGGGGCAGCCCCGGCCTTGCTCACCCGCATCCCGAGCGGTGCCGGTGGGAATGGCTCTCGAGGTGGGAGCACCCGAGCAAAGAGCGGGGACCGAGACAGGGCGCTTGGTCCCAGGTCTTCCTTCCCCTGGCTCTGCCTGTGGCTGCCCAAAGTGTCCAAACACTCCAGGTGCTCTCGCTTTGAGTGCCGAGCACACCGGGGAGCCGCATCCCGCGGCACGGTCCTTCCCCAGCGCGGCCGGCGCTCCAGCCCCACGCCCGCCCGGAGCCCATCCGAAGGAGCGCCTTGGTTGGGAAAGGCTCCAAACCTCTTAACAGACCACTTTCATCTCAGCTAAATCATCAGGAAGGATAAAAGTGCCATTTCTAGCTATAAAAAACCTCCCCTGAATTTGAATAAAGCCACTGCAAATCCATATACGTCTGGATTCACTTGGCGAGACCAGGTAGCGATKGTCATTTAGGCATCCCGCTCCACTAAGAACCCAGTACAAAAAAGCTTATACCCTATGAATCTATATAAATACATTAGATGGAGAATGAAAACCGCATTGAGATTAGATTTCCATCTCTTAACATCTCTGTACATGACAGATGGGATTAGTAAATGAACAGACCACTGAAAGAAGGAAGGAGGATTAACAATGGAAAATAAAAAAAGGTAGATAATCAGCGCCGGCTCTTTGCAAAAAAGACTTAGGACAAACGGCACAGGCAGCTTCAATCTCTTTACTTCAGCGAGTGCGTGATGGGGAATATGAAAATGAAAGCTCCATCTTCCTTAATCCGTGGGGAAGGCAGGGCCGGAGCTGCCGGGCGCTGACGGGAAGGGCTGTGCAGGAACCGCTCTCATCAGCCCGCAAAACTTAGGATCCAACGCGAGCCCCAGCTTAGGATCCAACGCGAGCCCCAGCTTAGGATCCAACGCGAGCCCCAGCTATCCTTGCCAGAGTTTTAATCTCCGGAGCATCAAAGGGTCATGAGTGACAAGAGCCCAGTGGAAATGGACGTGGGGAGGTGACCCTGCCCCTGGGCCGGCTTGGGCCGAGCCACAGCTCCCAGGGCAAACACAGCAACGGGAGGCAGCGGCTGCTCCGCCAGCGAGCGCAGGAGGAGGGAACATTGCAGGAATTTAGGAATTCCTGCAAATTCATAGCAGGAAGTTATGAATTACAGCAGGAATTTTATAAAGCAGGAACTTACAAATTCCCGCAAACCAGCAGGCAGTGTGGGATGGCACCAGACCTGCACAGCGCGACGCGAAGCCGCGGCGGCTGCAGGGAGAGGCACCCGAACACGCGGGGCTCCGGCACTAACAGCTCCTTCCCATGCACACACAGCGTAAAAGAAACCCCCATCCCACCCCCAGGATCTGTATCTGGCACCTGTCCTTTCCACCACATCATTTACCTAGCAGCAACAGGTGATTTTATACAACCAGCTTTAAGACMATTTGCAATTTCTGCATTGCTCTTGTTTTTTAAGATACACACACTTACTTTTCCATTGAAGTTCCTCGAAAGGTTATTTAAGACCTGCACCCTGCAAAGAGYTTCCTCGGGAGGGGGATCGTCAGATCCTGGCCTCTCATCTAGGGCTGACTCTGAAACACATTTGCTGCTTGTTAGCAGATTAACAGATGAGCCAGAGGGGAGTTAAACATAGCCAAGGTGTGAAAAGTAATTATAGGCTGCCGCATCAGGCTGGGAATAAGAAAAGCCAGCGTCAAGCATCTTCTGTAAGAGGTGATATCCGTCTTTACTGGAATAAGAACAAGATGCAGCTCATCCTCTTTGTATCTTAAGTAATCGACCCCTGACTCTCATTCTGCCGTAAAGTCTCCATTGGGGGGTCCCATTCAGAGTCAGCAGGTACCAGAGGCAACCTGGGCTGTGCTGCAAGCCCAGCAAGATCAGTACCCACCAACCCAACCACGAGGCAAACAGACAGGGACTGCCTGGGAAATTGCAAAGGGGACTTGCTTTGTGTTTTTTCAAACCACAGAGAAGACAAAAACACAGTCTCTTGCTTTAGAAAACGCTGATACTCTCCAAACCTTATGCAAGTGAAAGTTGAGTTGCCTGCTTTGAGGATAAATGTCTAGGAAGTATAATCCAAAGTGAAGGGAACTGGACTTCCCTCCACAAAAAAAAAAAAAAAAAAAAAAAAAAAAAAAAAAAAAAAAAAAAAAAAAAAAAAAGGAGCTATGAAACAAGGAGCACGTTACTCTGAAGTTAAGCAGAAATATATGGAGATTTTCTCCAGAGACCGCTGCCAATTACCCCTGCAAATCCAAACACAAGCCAAGTAGGGTTTTGCTGGGATTGATGAAAAGAATCACTTGTGGAAAGCTGGCTCCAGCTGCCTTTAAGTCATCTTTTAATCAAGGCTGCCTTAGCGTTGTTCTTTGCTTCCCATGCTCTATTCATCCGCTGTCTTTTGCCTTGTGTCGAGATTGTGAGCTCTTGGAGGCAGCATCTGCAGCTCTGTTCCGGGTGGACCCCAGGTGTGAGCGAAGCCCGGGGTGATTTGTCACGAATGAGAAGGGGCAGCTCTTCGTCACACGTGATCCTGCACCGTGTCCATCACAGAGCCAGGGCACGCGAGATGCCGGGGCACGAAGGGCGCCGAGCTGGCTGATGGTACGTGTTCCAGCAGCCGGCAGCGTTTGGTTACGTTTTTGGTTACRGTATTTACTGACTAGGTCAAAACTTTCTGTAGCTCTACACCTTTTGCATCGTGATGCAAGTATATATCAAGAAGGTGAGCGAGTGCCACAAGAAAGCAAGCCACATCAGAAAGTAACATTTTACACCAATTTATCACAAGTTTTAAATCTGTATAAATGACAGCAAGAGTTGCAAAGAACAGAATATCATTCCCTCTGGGGCTGTATTTCTCTAGGCCATTCCTCCAGCTCCCCAGAAGCAAAGCTGTAATATGGGATTTGTACAGCAAAGCAGATCAGAAACAGAATTATACTTTTTAAAAACCATCCAGCCCCACCAGCATGCCAATGACTATACAAATGTTTCTGGCAACATAAGCGGAATAGTTTAGCATTAGTAATTTCATCAGTCAGAGGTTATGACCTATGCATTTTTTTTTTCTTATTTAGAGTACATGACTGATTCTTCATGCATGCACAAGAGCTAACTGCATCCAAGGGAGTTCTGTGCCTGTTGGTCTGGAGGTGTATTGCCATATGTTTGGTGTATACTTAATTAACACAGTGCAGCTGCACTCCTTTCCATCTGTATTATAGATTAGATTTCTATTACACGTCTAGGCAGGAGTCCCACAATTCATATTTATTAAAATAATTACCCCAAGATTTAGGTGGTTGGAAGTGCTCAGGGAAGCAGCCCCGGGTTCCTTGGTACGAGGAGCCTTATCCAGGAGCAAGGCAAACGGGAGCAGGGAACGCGTGCAGGGACAGGGACAGGGACAGCCCGCACGGAGCCCCCAAGCACTGCTTGGCTCCTACCTGCTCCGAAGGGACACGGGCCACTGGCCTGTGACTTGCTGGAACCTTCATATTCAGCATCCGCTTCGCATCCTTTCAGCTTCCTCCAGTCTCCTTTTCTAGGCACTAGAAATGGAATGTGATAAATTCAATTTGGACAATGTGCTCAGAGGTCTTTAGTAGCAATTTATGAAGCATCTGTGGTCTAAAAAAATGCCTATAGCTATGCAAGTTTTACAGGTGTGGAAGCCTCAGTAAGGCTGCCCACTGTATCTGTGCACTTCAGTTGAGAATACTTAYAGCAATGGGTTTTTTTTCTTCTGTACAAAATTAGTCTGCATACAAATATACTGAAACCACAGAAACAGAACAAATGYACAATGCTCACATGAATTAAATGTGAGCTAATTACAATGTCTCAATCTAGAACCTAATTCCCACTTCAAATAAGTTTCAAGAGTCCAGAGTACCAAGATTCAGAGTTTGGGCTGGTTTGGTTCGATAAGAAAGGGATATTCAGCATTTTATGCGAGTGTGCAACTGTGGGTGGAGGAGGCGATCTCACTAACTCGAGTCCAAACCCATGCAATGATAGGCAGCTGAGGAAGAACCAGCTTGACTTTTTGGGGGCCCGTTCAAAAAGTCATCGCTGCAGTTTTACAACCCGGTTAAGCGCCGAGGAGCCAGCACGCGCTGGCAGCCGGTGGCATTTGGGAGCGGGAGCTAATGGGGCTGTAAATCCAGGAGACAGAGGCAGAATTACCAGGTCACTTTGAAGCTGCYGCCTCTGCTGCTCTTCTGCGCTTATTAGCATAGAAATTTCCAACATTTCCAGCTGAAGAGTTTGGGCTGTTTTATGTTTAGATTTGAATTACAATAGAGCTGCCAGGACTGGAGGGCACGGATAGGGAGAAGCCGAGCAAATGTGCTTCAGGACCTCCTTGCCAGCTTAGCCTTTTCCTAGGGATTTTTGCCTGCTTCAAGGGAGCTGTTGTTTGAAAACAACAGCAACAACAGCAGCAGCAAATATTAACCAGGAATTCCAGGAGAGGCGGCGAAGGGAGGAGCGCTGCAGGTCTCGCTCGGGGAGGTAACGGTGCTCGCATTGATCCGCCGGCGCTGCAGAGCCCCGGGGTGCCAGCACRGGGTGCACGGTAGGCAATTCCTGCACCCATGGCAATGCTCGGGACACAAATCCCACCCCGTTGGAAGGGGCTATCCGTGCAAAAGCAGCTCAGGGCATCTGGCAGCACAGGGTTCCAACGCTCCCTTCCACGCTCAGGGCTCCTATGGAGAAGCAGGTAGAACGGACTGTCTCGCCCGGTCCCTCTCAGGCATCCCTTTTAATTAACACTGCAGCATTTAAGCAAAGCAGTACTGCTGACATAGTGACCACTAGCAGAAAAAGGGGCATCGCACCTTGTAGCTTAGTTTTTGCAAATTAATCCTTTAAAAAGACCCAGCGCATTGCCCGCACTGGGCTTGTTGGCCAATGGTTAATTTAGTACCTGCAATTGTCAAGYGAGGCTGAAGCACGTGGAAAATTTCATGCTGCACAAAGCTGCTTATCAGCAGCGAAAGAAATAAATTAAGGAAGATGCAGRGGGGAAGAGGAAAAAAGGGTTTTAAAGTAACGTCTTATGTTCCACTGCAAGAGYGCATAAGGGGGGTTTGCTTTATAATTTCAGGAGAAAACAGTCTCCTTTTTTTTATCCTTTTGAAGCCCATCATACTCTCCAAAACAATATAAAAATAACTCGGCTGTTTGTACGTAAAGAAGTGACAGGAAAACTTTATAGCACTGTAATCACCAGCTCTCCATCCTGCAGCATCCTCAGCAAAGGAGCATTAATAAACACTAAAGGAGCGGGTAAGGCAGGCATCCTTCTAATTAACAGAGGAGGTCAGKCCCCACAAGGGGTTGAAGGGCAGTGTAGACATGGCAGAATAAATTCAACGTAAAGGTCATCTATACGGATTAAATGATCTGAGCAGTCATTTCCAGAGCCATCTTCTGCGATTAATATTTAATTAAAAATAACAACACGATAAAGTTTAGCTTTCAGCCAGCAGAATCATTTCACGTCCTGTAAACCCCGTGAACGCAAGCACTGCGCCCGCCAGCTCCCTGCGCAGGGCTCTTTCAAGGGCAGGCGGCCCCGGGGCTCGGGAAGAGCCTGAAACCTGGAGCCAGGTCCCTCTGGCTGAGACCCCCCTGCCTGGGACCAGGATCTGCGCTTGCCCTGGCTCCCTCGTGCGCCAAAATCGCAGCTCGCTCCYGACCAAAACTGATCCGATGATGTGATGACTCTGCAGGAACTCAGGGCTTGTCACCAATGCCGTGTTCTGCACGGCAAATATGAGGCAGATATAAATGCAGTATAAGGCATCGGGGGGAGCTTGGGGGGCTCAAGCCGGCTCACGACGGCCGCGCTGTCCTCGGCTCCCCTCGCGCCGGGACCCAGCAGCTCCTGAAGAATTAATAGCAGCTTTCCACTCCGCTCTTCGCTTTGCACGTCTCCACGCATCCCTCCTGCAAACTCCCTCCAGCACTTGTTTGGCGCGACTCGAAACGCTCCGTCTCTCCTGACTTTGCTGCCCAAGAACTAGGCCACGAGCAGGCACCGGAGGAATTGCTGTTCTCGAGAGCTCCGGAGCCCCTCGCGACCTACTTCCAAGYTTTCACCTCCGCCATCGGAAAGGACGCGAAAAGGAGGGTCGGAACCAGCAGATGAATTCGCAGGTTTGGGGAAAGCAAAAGGAAGCTGCTTTGCGCCAAGCCGGCGTGCACTTGAGCACGGTCTGAAATTCGAGAAATCCAGGTCTGGTTCCCAAATCCCAAGTTTCCTGGGTGCCTTGCAGGACGGCGCCCGCCGCGCCTCAGTTCCCTGCACGCAGAGATAACACTAAAATACTTCCCTACAAGCTGCAGCTGTTTTTCATGGCACTATAAAGAATCAGAAGTAATCTAGTTCAAAGGCTTGTTTTCACATCCCTCTAAGTCAACCATAAAATTCCCTTTACTTCAGCGGTGCCAGATCAATGCTTTCCTCTTGAAACCCTAGGTAGAATTTCCTTTCTTTTTCTTGGATTTTTGGGCTTTGCTCTGTTTATTTTTAGCTCTCACAGGAGCAAAACGCCTCATTGTGCTCAAGGTTAGCAGACACGTAAGTCAAAACCTTGGTGTGCGACTTGCGGAGGCCGCCAGCCTCTCCCGTGGCCGCTCAGCGACATTCCCGGCAGCGGGACCTTCTCCGGCCGGGCCTCTCCTCCTCGCTCGGGACACTTCTCAGCGGCTCTGGGGCTTTCTCCTGCCTTATCCCCTCCCGTTGGGAAAGGGGCATTAAAGCTGTGACCTGGAAGCGGCAGGCAGCGCAGGGAGGCCGAGCCTCCCTCCCGCCCCATGCCCAACATCCCCGTCAACGGCGACCTCCARGAGCCGCTCGCTTCCTTGCCGAGGTGCTCATCAGCAGGCACAATTAATCTCTCCATCTCTTACCCACCCGCTGCTACATATACAAATTAAATCAGCAGCCCAAACACAGACRTATATAGATAGATATTCAGACGCATATAAAATACTTGCTGGCTTCAATGGCATTTCTAGCTTGGAAATAAAAGGCTAAACCTATTAAAGCAGAAGATATCACACGCAATATCATCTCCCCCCATGTCTCGCATGACCCAGGAGGCCCAAATATCATGGCCATTAGATTGCCTATATGTAAAAAGACTTCTGAAATATCAAATACTATTTCTTGCTAATTCACGTTTGCAAACAACTTCCCCGTGTTGCTGTTAAAATATGTCAGAGCTGTTAAATGCCTGTATAAATAATAAATGGGAAGGGCATGTACTAAGACTAAGGTCTCTGCATCAAGACAGACAGCACTATGTTTTATTAATAACAATTTGAAAACCACAATGAAGTAGGAAAATGGCTTCTCTACCAGAATCTTAAATCCCCAGTTCACAACCAAGCACATTTCAGAGATTAACAGTTCCATCTTTATCATACGGATTTTACCAGAACATTTAGCCTTGTACGTATAAACYTAATCACGCAGTATTTATTTTTGGATGTGCATTCTCTTACAGTCCCGTTTATATATTGATTAATAGGCCTCTGACGGATGGTTAATCAAACAGTGCTGGGTATTGCAGAGCAATAGGTTACCTGCAATCTTTCTTTGTAATCGCTTAGAACACCTGCTAATGATGTGCTTTTCTGCAAGATTAAAACCTTTCCTATAATRTTCTCTGTATCTAACTTTGCTCCTTTGCAAATCCTTTCAATACACTCTCAGGCAATGTCCTGTGCTCCAAGGAATACTCCAGAACAGGAGAAGAATTCCACCTTAGGATCCAYGGCTGTAAAAAACTGCCTCCAACCTCTATCCATAGCTAATGATGCTATGGTTAAGGAAAAGCATTATGTCACGGATGCGCCTGCACCGATTACTTCAGTAGAAACGATSCTGCACTTTCTAAAGAGATGTCTAAAACCCTTCAGGTACCATAGGCAGTGACAGATGGGTGCCAATTTACATAAAATGACACAAGCATCAAGTTCTTCTAAAGTAAGTCAGAGATGCAAAAATAGCAATATAAAAAACTTTCCGCCTTAAGAAGGCTGCAGTGCCTCTGGTGAGGGATTATATTTTCTTCTACTTTCGCACTTCAAAAATCACCTGTTGGTACAAAGTTAGACACAAGTCCTCACAGTCGGGTTTGAGGAACAATATCACATTTATCTATTGACGGGCATTTTATACAAAAACCACTGAAAGTCAACCTAGCCCATTTACTTACCCAGAGGAGCACATGAAAATCTAGGTCTGGAACAGCCACGACCTAATACCTTGCAAATACTAATGAACTTTCCAAAAAGCTCTTTCCCCGCTGGTGTCCTCCTGGACAAACGGTGTCTGAAAAAYGAAGTTCATTGACATTTTGCTTAGTTAGAAGCTGATCTGTGTTGAGCCAGAYCTAATGCCGAGATACCTAAGCCTTCACCAGTCCCACAGCACGGCCAGCTGCCTTTGGGCAAGGGAAGGGGCAAGTTAATTATAGGGTAACGAGGCTAGGCCCGGCTTATGGCCACGCCAGGAGCAAGATGGGTCCCACAATAACTGCATCCAGCTGCACCCACGTGCCCTGCATCCAACCAGGCCAGGGAGAAGGCAGGGGATATTGAATTAAGCTAAGGGGAACCTTCTGGGAAAAATTCAAAGGAACTTAATTGTATAGTATTAACTTTTACCTGTYCCTCCTTTTTTATTTGGTGAATATTTATGAGCAAACTCCACATTTAATGAGGAAGAGAGCAGTGATGAAAGGATATTTTTTAACATCTTTAATGTGAATTCCTGCTGGTGCTGCATATTTTCCCACTAGAGTGCTTACASGTGATGAGGTTACACTGTGATTTTTTTACTGCTTACACCCCAGGCTAAATTAGGCACAGAACATAGATAAAAAGTGAAGACAAACACAAGGTTTTCAACTCAAAGAGCTCTAATCTTGCTGCAGTTTGAAAGTGCCGGTCGGGATGCAGTGAAGGGATGTAGTTTTATTAGGGGAAAAAGGGACACGTAGCCCTGATGAGCAGCAGCAGCGGGCACGGGGTCCTGTCCCTGCCCTGTCCGGATAGAGGGTCCCCTTTAGCAGAGGGGCCAGAGAAGCTGCCGGCCGGGACCCCCCGGTGCCGGGACCCGCTCGGTCACCTTGGCCCATGTAGGGCTCAGGAAGGGACAAACCTGGAGGTTAATGGGATGTCTCATATACRTTGTGAAGTCTAATGACAAAGTAATCCACAGGAGGCAGCTATTTATGGAAGCTGGGATCTTTCATCTCCGAATTTCTCTTCTAAAGCTGGAGCACATTGGTGAAGACTGAAAGTCATCTGCTCCTGACCGCTAACCGGCTGCCTGCAAGAGCATTACAGAACTCTGGACAAGCCATAAACAGATCGGCACAGCATCTTATATCAGCCCCGATAAATATAGATACTTCTTATATAACAAGTGACATTCAGATAATTGATTTTTAGAAAAACATCCTCATTGATTTCCTATGGGGAATTCTGCTTTTAAAATGGGATAAAATGGTATTTGGTTATTATGTCACTTTATGTCATATTATTAACGTTGCCTACTAAGTAATATGAATTTTTAATAAAAATGCAAATAATAAAATTACATACTTGACACTATATAAATGCAGAGAACAAAGTTCCTTAAAGAAATAGCAAGGCAAAATACCAGCTATTAGAGGGAAGTAAATAATATGTCCCAGTTTTAGGAAGGGGGAGCTAAGGTAAAAACAAGTTGCTCAGGGTGTCCAAGGGCAAAGAGGAGTGAGAAGTCGCAGCCCTTGGAGGCTCTGCTTACACTTTTAACATCTGGTAGGCGACATCCCTGCATCTCCCGTATCAATAAATCCTAAGCAAAAGAAGCTTAAGCCAGAGTGGTAGCAGAAGGCAAGCCAACCTCGGGGATAAGCACGAGCTGCAGATGACAAGTAAAGGACAAATACGCAAAGTTTATCAACTAAACAAATCTTAAAATAAAAGGATTTAGGAGCAGGGCAATGATCTCACTGCTTACATCAAGCACAAGCTGTGCATGCCTCCATGTTATATTTACTGCGATGAAAACAAACTGGATTACTGGAGCCTAGTGCCTAAGCTGCCTGTTTCAGCAGGAGGGCTGGGAGCTCTGGCTCTTCAGATACTGGGGATGTGATTTAGACGGGACGGAGCAAGGCCCAGGACGCTTTCCCAGCCCAACAATAATATTAATACCCAGTAAAACACTTTGTGGGCTCACACAGGTGAATCCCAACACGGAGGGAGCTCCGCAGGCTCCTCCTTGCTATAGGAACACACGGACACTCCCAGCCCGTGCCCGGGCTCCGCRCTGCCCGCGGCACCGCTGCCAAGTGCCAGGATGTCAATCGGGCTCCGCAAACAAAAAGCATCACCCGCTTTTCTTGACTAACATCCATTATTTCCCTTTCTCTTGACTCATGATGACATTGGGTTTTATAGCAGTTTTATGCCAAAGTCTGCAAAAAAAAAAAAAAAAAAAAAAAAAAAAAAAAAAAAAAAAAAAAACCCAAGAGGGAGAGCAAACCAGGTCCCTGTAGGATGAAAACAAAAGCATTGCAGAGTCAGGCAGGCACGGGGTGTTCTCTCTGTGGCGAGCTCTGCAGCAGTGCACAGGGAGCGAATGCAGAATCTAAACACTAGTTCATGCAGGTTTACCCCCAGATTTATTACTAAGAGGGCCGGTTGTCTTACCTACATCTCACACGTGTACAGCAGGACTGAAACTGCACAGCTGTAACTGCCTTCCTTTGCTTCGTCGGATTTAAAGCAATGGTAAAAAAGGCATTCCTTGTGCGACAGATATCCTGTGTTCCTGAGCATCTTTGCAGGCTGAAAACGGGTGCCATCCTCTACACCCCTAAGAAACGTGCAAATATGAGATATTTTTTAGGTGACATTTTTGATCCAGCGCTGGATCAAAGAGGGCTGGCATCTCCCTGCTGCTGTTTCTGGCTTGCGGGGCAATCCCTGCTGTGGGAATAGAGAAGGACTAGGGCACAGCTCAGAACTGCAGAGCGCAGGAAATCCGGATGCTGAATCCTGCAAGCTCTTAGGTGAGCCAGGCCCAGCTCAGGATGAGTTAAAAAACAGGCTTGATTCCCACCTAGGCAAGATCTGTCCAAAATCAGCCAAAGCAGCAGATCCATGGCACGGATCCATTGCTCCCTTAGCTGGCTCCCTGCTARGGCTGTTTGGAGCTCGTGTCCTTTGCTCAGCCCTTGCAGGTGCCACACTAACCCGTGAGGAAGAGGCCGAGCAGCTTCGCTGGCAGCCACAACACGGAGCCGACGGGCGCACACGGCAGGCGCCGCTCTTGCAGAACATACTGCGAGACGCCACGATCTGACATCCTGCTTTTCACACCACACAGCCTGGAATAAAAACGCATGCTGCAGATAGGGGCACTCGCTTGTTTGTTTTAGGTGGTTTCATGTTTTGCTTTGGCTTGTTTTGGTTTGTTTGCTGATTTCAGAATCACCCTGGGAATTAAGTCTGCCGTGCATCACTCCCATAAATTCAAATAATGTTATCTATGGTGGTTCGTACCTGGAGGAAGGAGGGTGRATCATAATGAATTCAGGCAAGTGTTTCTATGAAGGCATCAACTCCGGTTCGGCCATCCAGGAGTCATGTCTACATGGACAACCTCAACTTTTCCAGGTGCAAGTGTAGCAACAAGAGGGCAGAGAGAAAAAAAAAGACAAGAAAGGCAAATTCAGAAATGCTTGCTTTTCTCCAGGTATTTTCCTGTGATATCCTAGAGAAAATAAAGATCAAGGGGAAGTAATAATGTGCCTCCAGCTACGTTTATCAATCCAGCAAGGAAAGGAAAGGGGATTCTTCAGCACAGAAGGGGAAATGAAGTGCTAGACGATGGCTTGAATCTCAGATTGTGCAAATGAGGGGGAAGAACCTTCTAGGAGAGAAAGTAAAATAGAAAATAAAATCTGCTTCCAGGGAAGCTGTGGACTCACCAACCCGGCAAGAAGTGTCAGGAAGGGCTAGACAGAGGATTTAAGACTAGACAAAGGATTTACTGGTAGATACAGTAAAATGGAAATTTCGTTGTGTAACATTGATGCGAGAAAAGAGACGAGACAACCCACTATTTTGTTTTTCCTGAAATGCTTATAAATGTGCACAAAGATCTGACTGCTTGGATTTATAAAACATAAACAAAAGGACCCAAGGTATCTACAGAGACAAGAACCATCTTTCAGCTTGGTCCCAAGGAACAGACCACTAAAGATTTATTCTCATAATCTGTTTCCATGCATGCAATACTTAAACACACTTAGGGAAACAAAACAAGGTTTCATTTCAGTGATTGTCCCTTTGTGTGCTAATTATTTTTATTAGCAAGTTAATTTTCAYTGCCAGCCTTCTGCCTTCTCATCTGGGAGAAACATTGATAAGGCCAAAAGCTCCAAATCAACTTTCCAAGCTCTACCCGACAATCAGAGAATTGTGCACATTATATAATCCTGAAGGAAAAAAAAAGAATGTAATTGTGCAAATGGGTAAGATCAGATTCTACGCACATGTAAGGGATCTGCCTGTGCCTCTCCGTGTGGGAAAGGGAAGGGCGATTCGGGCTGGGAAGGAGCCGGGGCTACGTCCTGTCCTTCCGTCCCGTCCCACGCGGCCACCAGCRCTGCCACCGTCCTCTTCTCCGGTCGCACAAAAGGGAATTTTCCTCTTTGGCAAACTGCCTGCCTCCATTCTGGGGAGTGAAAAGGGAGAAAACAAGTTTGGACTAGTTACATTTAAGGTGACACTATCAATCACTGGCCAACTTGGACAACTCCGGTTAATTTTTGCTCAGAATGATAAAATACTCCTTTGGTGGAGAAAATAAGAGGGAGCTTCATGCAGGGCTATTTTTCTTGTTGTTTTTCTTTCTATTCAGAAGAAAGATCATGTTAGATCTGCAGTGTTTTTAATCAAATACGGGCAAGGGAAATTGGAGTATGCACAAATAACCCTAAGTTATCAATTGGCTTTCGCTGCTTTCAGTTAAGGGTTTATGGTTTGAATTTTTTTTTTTTCTCACAAAAATCCAAAACATTTCAAAAGAAATTGATATTTGGAGCATGCTCCTTTGGTCTGTCTTTGAAGAAAGAAGAGTTTGAAATAGAACAGAATTATTCCTCCAGCTCTAGACACAGAACACTCCTCTTCCCCGGAGGCGTAGATCTGGCAGTACGTAGGTGAATTTGATTTCTTACTCAGAAAAAAAAAAAAAGAGTGTTATTAATATTAACACATTCTTAGAGAAAAAAAAATGTATAAGATATTCTAAAATACAGATAAAGGTGGCTCCTTTGCCTGGAAATCATATCAAACTTTCCATTGACTTCAATGAACTTGCCTATGACATTACTTTAAAAATATTTTTGAATTTGCTTTTATTAGGGTCCATATTTTATGGAGAGGTGATGGGGAGAAACGCATCGTTCACACTATTTTCTAGGCATGAAAATGCATCTTTCATTTATGGCATGTCTCGTATGCCAATAAATCCAGCACTTTACACACTTGACTATTTGATAGTAGCTGTTACTGTTGAAACAGAACTCCCAATGAGGAAAGGCAATTCTACGCAAATGTAAGGATTACAGCTCTTCTTAAATATATATTTCAAACTATTATTTAAAGAGCAGCATAGGTGCTTAAACATAATTATAGGAGCCAAGCTTCCAAGAACATGATCAAAATTAAAACATCCTTACTGTTCTAATAAACCATCAGAAACTGTTCCATATGGAAACCATGGAAAATACGCATTAGAAATAGAAAAGGTTAGCTGTGTCTCCATAAGTTACTATGCATATATATATATCCCTATATATATAATATATATATATATACATGTATATGGAGCCTCCAGTGCATCTACCAACCAGAAGAGATGTCTGGAGTTCACAGCCCAGGACAATCCACCCATTTTTCCTGCTTTTTTAGCTCCTCTAAAGCGACTTCCAAGTTCAACTCTTCCAGAATCTGCAGCTTTCAAAAGCCAATTCTTAAAAAGCTAATTAATTCCCTATAGGCTTTTTTTTTTCCTTTTTTGACTCAGTAAATATTTCTGAGATGGGTTTTTGTGTAATCAGTGCTAGCGGTTCATTAAAATGCACAGTATGGGGAGTGCTCGGAGTGCGACAGGGCTCAGCATGGACCTCAAGCTGCTTAAGAGACAGAAAATGAAAAGATGAGGATAAAGTGAAACCCAGCACCTGCCATAAGCTGGCACCACTGTAAAGAATTAAAGGCAGGGCAAGGAGCCTTCAACCCTGGCAGCACCGCTGACCCTTCTGTCCACGCTGCGTGTTTGCCAATGAGATATCTTTTAGAGAGGGCTTTAATGTGCTAAATAATAATAATAAAAAAATAAACTCTACTAACAGGTAATTGACTATGTTTTTCACTCTATGCAAAGTGAAGTTTCTTCTTGAATTAATAATGAATGAAATAATTTTAAAGGCCTTCAGTGTATATAGCCAGAAATCAATAATGTCTTAAACTGGGACGTTTTCTTTCCCATTAAAACAAACACACACCCTTCAAAAGTGCCTGCTGTTGAGCAAGGCAGCATCAAATGTGGCAGGTGCCTGTATAAAGACAATGGACAGATGGACATTTTTCTAGATTTTTTTTTTTTTTTGTAGTCATTCACCTAATAATATTTCCTAATTACCTTTTATGCTTGCTAGCTGTAGAAAACATGAAGGTTAAAAATATTACTTTGGGACACAACTAGCAAACACAAGAAGGGCTCCCTCAGCAGAAGGCTGCAAAAAATAGCATCCCATTTTAATTAGCTTTATTTCAGTTGGTGTGTGTTTTGCATCGGGTAGAATACACCTCCATTTGTCTATGAACAAATTATAATGATTGCCACGGTAGTAAAATGATAACAATGCCAAATGATAAGTCAAGGTGCATGCAGCAATTTCTCCGAGCCCGTTACCATCACCAGCTGCTCGGGAAGACCTATCTCAGTAGGGTCTACATGAGCTTCCATGCACTGCACACCCAGGAAAGTGGGAATATCAATAGGAAATAATGGGAATAACCACAGGCAATGGGGAAACCAATATGAAATAATGGGAATAATCAAGGGAAGCAGGGATACTGACACGAAATAATGGGAATAATCAAGGGAAGCAGGGAAGCGAGACGCCCAGCAGCACAGCAAGTGCCCCATGACACAGCTAGGCCTGGCTTTTATAATGGATTAAGTCTTCGTGGTCATGTTAAAATTTAAATTAAATGGTGACTGAGAAGAATTTGACATCAGTTTCAGGGTAAAAAGCTTCAATTACCAAGAAAACAGGAATCCTCAAAAATAATGTCATATATTCACCCTCAGAAGAAGGAAAAGCCACAGTAGGGAGATGCAGAGAAGGGCTGAACTTCTCACCAGGAAAGAATCCTTTACAATCCTGCTCTGCTCAGAAAAATACCTACGGCAACATCTTTGGTGCTCCCTGCTCATTCCGCTCGGCGCATTTCCCATCCAAAGTAACTCTGGCATTTGGAGGAAGATTTGTCAACGCACAATGTTGAAAGCTCAACTCGCTGTGCAATAAATAAATAAATAAATCTAAGAGAGCTTTTATGCCCCATCTATCATTACTGAAACTGAGATTTAAGGATCAAAAGCTTGGTTGACAGCTTAGCTGCCTGGTGATATATGAGGGAACCAGAGTTCTCTTTCTGCTAGGTAGATCAGCTCGCAAAGACCTAAAAGGAACACAGTTTCCTCTGAAGAATGAAYGAATAAACATTCGGAATAAGAGGCAGGAAGGCGCAGAGGCTCCGACTGGAGGCATTTTCTGCAAAATGAAATTCAGCTTTTCGTATTTTACTTCCACACTGAAGTCAAATCCTCTTTTTCTCTGTATAATTGTTAAGTCAATAGTTTAAATCTTCCCTCCTGTGCAAAACCAGCTAACGTTTTATTAAGTGGCAAAGCAGAGGAACCCAAGATAATAAAAACGAGGAGAGGTCTATTCATCTTCAGTGAGCTTTGCACGACACAATAAACTCCTGTTTCTGTAGGCAGTACCTGTGCGTGACTCCGGGTGCACRGACCGAGGGGCTGGTTTGCATTTCAGGCTGTATTTTCGTTACCTGGGGCTGCAATAGCCAAAGGCCAAGGTGGACGGGCAGTATCTGCCATTAATGGRGAGTAAACACGAGGTCCCCGACCCTGGCTCTAGAAATGCATTTGCTGGCAGGGCTGAGACGCAGGCAATTCTCCATTCAGAGAAACGTAATTGCCAGCAGTCGTTTGAGGATAAAGGGAAAGGGCTAATGCAGTGTATTAGCTTGGGTTTGTAAAATGTAAAGGGGAAAAAAAAAACATTCTTCTTAGGCCCATTTCAAAAAAAAACCACTTAAAAAGTATGTTATCTTTTTAGTGAACAAGAATTATTAYGTGCTTAATACTAACCTGGGGCTGAAGGAGTACGCTGAGCTGGGCTTAACTGGAATAGGCTCCCCATTTGCTTTGGAAAGCCGCTGTTGGCTGCAGAGAGGAAGGGTTTTTAATGGCTGGCACATGACTAAAATCAGCAAAGAAATTAGGGACTGCAAACTTGAGATACACGTCAGAATTTGCAGAGGCGACGAAATTACAGAACCTGAGTCAGGTGGGTGACAGAATTAGCGTGGAAAATATTATTAGCGTGAAAGGCATTAACAGAGGATATGCAAAGAGGCTCTTCTTTCAGCACTTGTGTTCCTGAAGCAGAAGATAAAGTTGCTTATGCACCTGCAAAGAAAAATATTCTCCTCCTGCCGTGGCCCTGGCCTTGCCGGTAGGACTATGGGAAGCAGCATCCAGGGACCACCTCATCTCTCAGCCCACGGCACCTTGCAGACCCCCTGGTCCCTTGCAGGAAGGATGCTGCTCGCACCCGCCTTGTAAACCTTTTCTCAAGGTCTCTAATAATATTTCTTCCTCTGCTCCTTTTAATGACGGTAATAAAGGAGACTTGATTAGAAGCCTTTCATCATTTTAGGACTAGGGGCTTTAGCTTTCTGACCTACTTTCTTTGCCAATGAAATTCCATTTTTAGCTGCAACTCAAGGTCTGAATGTTACCCAAATTCAGACCATCTGTTTTAACAGCCTACAGGCGGAGAAGTTGATCCAAGCCAGGAGGAATAAATGGAACCAGTGTGTGCATATATTAGGCATTCTCAGCCCTCAGTGTATAAAATAACTTACTCAGTTTATTTCTGAGTCTACATAAACATTCCCGTTTCTTCAGGCAGCGCGTGCTGTTATTTTAAGCCGTATTTATGGTACCAGTTGCTATCAGAGCCTCCAGTTAAGCCACCCGTCTAGTAAGGGATGAGGCGAGCTCAGCAGAGCCCGGCCCTGCCGAGGGTTGGCCGGGGCTGCCCAGGCACACGTCACCACTGGAGCATCCTCCTCCTTCCTCCTATCCRTTAGGGAAGCAGGGGGCTTTGCTCCTCCTCCGAGGCCTCATTTCCAGCCTGGGGATGTGAGCGCGTGGTCCTGGGGGTTAGGAAAGGGCATCAGAGCAGACATTTCCTGCCTCACCAGCAGCTTCTCCACAGAGCTCATGGAAGCTGCTCTTTCAAGCCAAGCTTCTCGCTCTGCAGAAGAAACTGCCCCCGTCTCACTTCCACGTCTCTCCCTGTCATTGCACACTCACGTCTGTTCAGCTGAGGCCTAACAGCACCAACATATACAATTAGGAAGCCGAATAAAATCAAAGCCATTGTTACCTGGCACATCGCAGCTGAGCACCTACAGCTTTGCAGGGAATGCGAACGGCTGGGTGCCAATGGGGAGCTCCCGTCGTGGCTCTGTGCAGCTCGGCTACCGCACAGCAAGGGACCGTCAGTGCGTCCATCRAACACTGACCAGTGAAATACACGGGGAAAAGAAAGCAGAAAAATCCACCCTAACCACTGCAGAAGTTACGCGCCCCGCCGGGGAGTACTCCAAACAAGGCAGCTAAGTGTATTTGAGGTAGGAGCATCCCAGCAGGAAAGCAGCTCCGCGCTCTCCTAAGCACAAGAGCCACCCTCCCCAGCCCACCCGTGACCCGCGAGCACAGGGAAGGAACGAGCACCATTCGCYTTGGTTTCCCTTGTGCTGTTGGAAGCAACACAACGGTTATTTCGCTGGCGTTGGCGCCGGGCTCGTCCCTGTCAAGCCGGGGGCCGTCAGCTCCGCGCGCAGCACGCGCAGCTCATGCCGCCGCCGAGACGCTCGGCATCAATTTCAGACGTTCCTTTGTGCAAATCAAAACATTGCCCAGTGATTTGCTAGGGAATGAAAAGGGACGTCTTGCACCTGGAGAGCTAAGTGCTAATTCCATCCTTCAGCCTGTCTCTCTCAGCAAAGGGCTTTCGAAATCATCCACCATTGCACCTTGYGCAGTGTTATTATTCTGTCCTTATTGTCCTAACAGCAGATGCTTAAAGGCTGGATGGAAATCTTCTGATTCCCCTGGGCCGAGCAAAAGGTTAGAGAGATAAAGAAACTCTCCGGGAGCTGTTAATGCAGGGCGAGGCAGCAGCAGTGAATCATCGGAAGCTGCCCTGTTTGTGGTTCCTTCCTCCATCAGATAGGGCAGCGTTCAGGGGCTGCATGTGAAGCCCCGAGGTTCTGCACCCCTAGGCAGGACACRTCCCCCCAGTCCGTGAACCTGCAGAAGGTGCCGGCCCCTGGGACCAGCGCAAGCCCAGAGCTCTGCTCTGCTCGGGGCAGGGAGCGGAGCGGCTCCGCATGCAGGATCCCGCGCAGCCCTCCCAGGGATAATCCCCCGTTATCCCGGGGATTTAGTGSCCTCCCGGCTCGCTCTGGGACAGGGCTCAGGGCTAGGCCTGGCTCAGGCGCCCCCAGGCCCTCGCTCTACCCTGGTCCTCTGTGAGGTGCTGTGCACGGATAGGAGGCTATGCCATTCCCAGGAAACCCGCAGGGTCTTTGGCAGTGAGGAAGGAGCTGCGTTGCAGCACAAGTCAATCCATTACCAGCAGCTCTCCTGTCTCCTCCGCACCCAGAACGGAGGCAGCAATAGCCCAATAAGGATCATTTCTGGCCCTTCACACCCCAGGCCCACACCGTGCACGGGCACTGGCTGCAGAGCCGGCAGAGGCTGCTGGAGCAGCCCTGCCCTGCCAGCCCGTCCCCATCCCTGCGGATCCGTCACTGCTCCTGCTCGCACCCGCCGCTACCAGCTCCCGCATCCCGGCCCGGCTCGCAGGGCTACGGACACGGGAAAGGCTCCCGGGGCCGTTTCCACACACCTGCTAATTAGGGTAAAGGACACCCGACCCCTTTCATAGCCAAAAGGACAGAAATGCCCTCCTGCAAGTTAAAGGATATTTAAAATTCTGCACTCCCTGCCTTTTCGCTGGAGGGAATGACTACGCAAGGGCAAGTTCCTTTTTTATTTGTACCTATCTATTCCAGGCTTTGCATGAACTTCAGATTATTCGTGGCCAAGAGCTGCAGCACCAGGTATCAAAAGGGACATGTACCTAGAAGAGACTCAGAGCTTCAGAAACACCACTGAATTTTTCTTTTCAAGACTAGATCATCTRAAAGCGGTCCAAGTTTCAATGCAGTGTGGCCAGATTTTGCTCTGACCAAGGAGGGTAAAACAAGAGAGAGGGTTTTAGAGTAGTGCTAGGCGAAGCAGAAGAGCCTGACACTCAACAAGGGCTTTTAAACCCCAAACAACTAGAAAAATGAAAATGCCCAAGAAAAGCCACTGCTTAGCCTCAAACTGAGCCTTTCTTGGGACACAAGTGAGTGCGATAGCCCAGAGAAAATCTCATCATAATCTTTTATCCAGTTATGTGCCCATAACATCCAGCCCCTCGCCTGGTAGGAAAGCACACGAAAGACTCCCCAGAGGAACCTGCTCTGGGTAATGTGCAAGAGTTATGTTTTTATTCAGAAATTCTCACACCAGTGGGTTCTTGGATGTGGGAAAGAAATTCAGGCGATTAGAGAAGCGCTTGGCAATATTTGATTTTACCCTTGGCTGGAACGCGCACTTAGCTCGACTGCTCCCAGGACTGCTCTGTTTGTCGCACGCAGGCTAAGCTAAAAATAAAGCCCCAACTGTAAATCATTTTAATCTCCAATATTTGCTCATTAAACACAAGAATATCCCAGAGAAGAGCACAGAAACTCCAAGTACCACCTGGCAGTAACTAGARGCCTCTCAGATTTCAAGTGCCCTGCGCAAGGGAGTCCCAAAGGGSTTCAGGCGTTAATTTTCGCATCCTGTCTGTCTGTCTGTCGCTCCCAGGCAGGGGCAGGCTCCCCGCTACGTGATCCCAACACCCCGCAACGGCCACGGCAGCTTCTGCAGGGGCTGCTGCTCCTCAACCCTTTGCCCTGAAGCCATTTCTGGAGCACAAAGCGCAGGGGAGAGCGGAGCTCCCTGGAGCTTATCCCGGCATCTGCAGGGATCCCATTTKGGGGAATGTACCCAGGGATGGGGACTGTGATTCTAGGGCAGAATCACAAACCAGTCTTCATTTGCAGAAGGACACAAGGGGAAGGTAGAAGAACAGCCGTGCAGCTGTCGGTTAGTTAGAGCTTGTCTGCATAGAGGGGAGGCAGTGGGTGAATTTAAACTGGAGGGTGTGAATTTAAACCCGCGCAGCTGCCCTACCTGCCACGTCTGCAGCGGGAGCAGAGCGAGGCCTCAGCCGCAGTCACTGCCACGGTGCTGGTGTCATTTGTCATTTTTACAAGGGAGGCACCGCGTGAACTGTTGTTTATCCAGCAGRTTTCTAAGCTCTCCAGTCTGACCTGGGTACTGGTTTTGCTGCTCCCTCAGGAAGGCRGGCAGGCTCTTGGTGCCATCACACTTGACTGAAGAAGGGGCGTCTCTCTCTTCTCTCTCCTGCAGTTATGGTGACATGGTGCCCAAGACGATCGCTGGGAAGATATTTGGCTCCATCTGCTCCCTGAGCGGGGTGCTGGTCATTGCTCTGCCGGTGCCCGTCATAGTGTCCAACTTCAGCCGCATCTACCACCAGAACCAGCGGGCGGACAAGCGGCGAGCGCAGAAGGTAGGGGAGCCCCGCGGGGCACCGACAGCGCCCCAAATCCACACACTTCAAAAGTATATATATATATATGCATACACACACACACATATATATGCACGTATATATCCCATTCCAAGGCAAGCATAACGGACCTATTGCATCTCAACTTCAGCCGGCTAAACCCCACCAAACCAGAACTGCAGAAGGACATTTTACATTCCTATAAACTAAAGGTTTAAGGACTGTTGCTTCCTACAGATGCCCCTCAGGAACACCTACTGTTCCGGCCAAAGCAGGAGAGCAGCACACTGGAGTGGATCATCACACTCCCTTATTACATTTCAATGTAATGGAAGTGGCGGCTCTCCCATGGGGGCAGCGGGTGTTCGTCCTTGTCCCTTGGACCACGAGCCGCTAGGTGACAAGAAAACACACCCCGAGTCTTGATGTTAACATGATTGATTGCAGCTTTTATGAGGTTTGCTGTATTGACACACATACTCTATAATTCCTCCCTTCCCCATATGAATTTCTAATTCCCTTGATATTGGATGAATTTCTGGGCTAAGAAAGTTTTCTCAAGTCAGGAGTGTGAGTAATTCTCACATGCTCATCACTGCATGAATACTAAGCAGAACGAGAGCGGCACATTAATGACAGGCTCTCCGGAGCTGGTCAGGAGGTTTACAGGGGAGGCAAGAACCCGCTTTGAATGACATGTTTGTTCCAGCACCGGGTTCAACTCCTGCTTCAGGAAYAGAGTAAATCCTAGGAATAGCTAAAGCTCTGTGCGCAGCTAAGAGAGGACAGACCCCTGCACTGCTCTTCCAAGGAAGGATAAAGTTCTCTGTACAATCCCACTCCTTCAGCGCTAGAAGAGCCCACCAGTATCAGCTCCTTGCAGGTACAGGAGGCACAGCTTCACTGAAACATCTTCCCAAAGGTTCTAGGGTGCTAACTAGGTACTATTTCTTTTAAATAGCATGAGTTAAATACAGGGAGGTGTACYGATGAGCACCTATTCTTTCCACTAACTGGGGAAAACGGTTCCTTAAAAAAAAAAAAAAAAACTACCACTACTTTAATCACCTTGAAGAGAAGATAAATTATTCTTCTTCAAAAGTGCATAGCAGGAAAATTAATTAATTAATTAGGAGATCTGGCAATCTCAATGTATCGTACCGTAACATTGAATTTTGTCCTCTGGCACGCAGCAAGGACCAGGTCAATCTGAATGGAAGATGAATTGATCGTTTCTGACAAGATTCATTTTGGTAAAGTTGTTTTTTTCCAAGGACTTCTTTTTTCCCCCATTTGAGTGATGTGCTAAGATGTGACCTCCCTGACATTGAAACGCTGCCGTTCTTGAGCGAATGTCACAGCCTTTGGTTATAAGAGAGAATTTGACACTCAGAAGGCTTGACGGGAGCGCAACCAGCTCCGCCACGTGCTGGCTCCCCAGCTCAGCAGGTAGATGCAGTGCTGGCCCCAGAGCAGGGCAGGGGACCCCAAGGGACCTCTAGGGACCCTCCAGTCCAACCCCCTGCGCACACCGGGTCACCTGCAGCACGGGGCACAGGGTGATGTCCAAGCGCCTTTGGAAGATCTCCGGAGAAGGAGACTCCACAGCCTCTCTGGGCAGCCTCTTCCAGGGCTACAAGCACAAAGCTATTTAAGACCRACACTGGAGACCTTGTCTTTGCACAGGTATTTCAAACAATGACAAAACAAGGAAGAAGGAGGGGAGGAGAAGGCATTAGAGCTCTGAGTGGCACTATTTCTAGTCCGGGGCTTTTCAAAGCGTTACAGGATGCTTTCTTCAGCCTTAATCTCCCAGCTACACTGACCCTTGTCTTTGTACTACTTAGATTGTCCAGCTTTAAAAATAACCAACTCCAAAATAACCAATCTGAGCCTCAGCTCAGATTTTATGAAGGGCAGCAAAGTTCATTTGCTCTGTTGGTCTTTTTATTACCGGGATAATGCTCCGGAGAAGGCAACGAGACTCCCTTCAGCGGCGCCAAGCTGCTGGTCAGGGCAGGAGGAGGAGATCTGCCAGCAAGCGAGTTTCCAGCAAAGCACCAAACACCCAAACTGAGGCAAGGGAAGGACTATGCAGACAAATGTCATTTTGCAGAGCAGCTCTTACATGAAACTCCAGCACACGATGCTTTACAGGACTGCAAATCACAGGCTATCCAAGAGTCTGTTATAGAGCAGGCAAAGCAGAGGAGCAGCCCCATTGCCTGGGGAGGGAATTAAAACATTCAGTCACAGAAGCAGCAGAAGCAGGAGAAGGGAATGAGGGAGCAGGAGAGAAGCAGCATCTTTCCAGATGGAGCTCGAGGAAACGGAGGGGAAGGTTACGAGCACAGCAACTACTCACGAGATGGTAGCTATGACTCTGCAGACAGATGAAGAGGTAACTATGGAGATGCTTAGAGGGGCTTAAGCCAAAGGCAGGAAGAGCAAGAACACAGACGTCTTCCTGATTGCTCCYAAGAGCCATGCTGGAAACAGCCTGTTCCCGTGCGGCGTCCCCAGGGGCCCAGGGAACAGCTCTGCAGTCTGAGGAGTCAATGGAAAGGGAAGATGGGGATGAAGAGCAACCTCAACACTAGACTCATGCCATCGCCTTACCCAGGAGCAAGCCAGCACAGCCCTGTCCATAACGAGGCCGTTGCAATAACTGAGTAGCTACAAAGCAGGGGAGTCAGCGTGGAAGCGTTCAGGTGTTCAGCTGCCACCCCAAATGCCRGAGGTGGGTTAATGAACTTCAGAGCATGGAGCAGAATGGCCAGAAAAAGCTGCCCCAGCAAAGCCCAGCCCAGCTGCAGAGCGTGAGCCAGGGCCCAGCAGGGGCTGGGGCTGCGAACCCAAGCAGCGGCGCAAACAATAAGGTTAGAACTGGAGCTGGCTGACATTTCAAAAACGTGCTTTCTTTCCCCACCACAATAAGTCTGCCTGCAATATGGTTTTGTTGTTGTTGATATCTCATAATTTGACAAGGAAAACGAGCTGCTGTTTTTTGAAGAGGGAAGAGGAGAAAAAAAAAAAAAAAAAAAAAAAAAAAGAATTTCAGCTGTGCCGGGGTAGGGGCCTATTTTTTCTTCCTCCTCTTTTTCCTGTTTGTTGTTGTCACATTCCGTAATGCATTTCAGGAGGAAAATAAAACAACCAAACAAATCAGAAATCCTTCCTCTTTCTGCTTCCTATAATCCAGGAAAGCAAATGGCATTTTTAACCAGTTCTCCGAGTTCAAATTCTCTCGGTCCCAAATTGCATAGGACAAGTAGATGTTTCCAACCATCTCTTGAAAAGCAAGCCTTGAAACCAGTGAGCTACAGCTTACAGGGCCAGTCTCCAGTGCAAAGCTRTGTATGTGGAACAGTGAGCCAGTCACCAACCGTGGCCCAATGCCCAGTGAAAGCAATTTGCTCGCACACCCAGGAGCTGCTGCACATTGACCACGTGCCCGGAGGCCCTTTCACGCTCCCCGTCATAGCCAGATAACGGTCCGTGACGCAGAAGAACCCGGCTCATCCGTCCTGCTGCTTCCTTCATCCCACATACCTGAACAAACCTCACTTGGGATTGCCCCGTCAAGGAGACCTGCACACAAAGTGCTCGGCCAAAAGCGCTGGGAACCCTCTACTGCTTGGGAACTGGGTTCTAGAAATCACATTCCTCTCCATCATCTTTATTAACTAGTTGTTTTACCACTGTGTCTATGCAACGCAGAGCTGAGTAGGCTGGCGGCCGTTTGGATTCCATGCAGCTCTCAATCTAAGCACTGCATACAGCTCCGCAACACCCCTGCACCAGCTGGAATATATGGTTATGACTAGATTCATGGACATGGATATATCCAYTGGGTCAGGAAAAGCATAGCTTGAAGTAGGTGGAAGGGGCTGTAAAGCTTCTTGCTGTTACTAACTTGTACCATGACRGTGATTAACAGCCAAGGAGCAAGATTTGTCCCCAGTACCTGTGCTGCTGGGACAGCAACTCAGGTCTCTACGAGCCCTCTAACCAYGTCTATCAGAGATGGGGTAACTCCATAGGCTCCCAGCAAACCTCTCCAGGGCCACTGGAAAACCTCACTGCTAGCACACTCCCAGATGTCTTATACAGCTCCCCTTGAGAAGTCCTAGAATCTCATTATTTCTCTCCTCCCACTCCACCCRCAGCCACGGCCTGCAAAGTCTGACTCAGAACAAGTCTTTGTTATTCCAAGGTCACGAAAATGCAATCCAATACTAACTACTGATGCCTTCAGCCCCAGCTGTGGCTCCAAAGCACCAGGCAGGCCCTCCCTGGGTGTGAATACACATCTGCCTTCCTCTTCTGCATCCCCACTCCAGTCATCCTCATTGTTTTGACAAGCCAGGATGTTTGCAGCAGCATCACCCTTCCTGCTTCCCCTYGCTGTGACTCAGGTTTTCTCAAGCATAAAATCGGGATAAACCTTCTTCTCCTCCTGGCTCAGTGGCTTTTTGCAGCGTTAGTTCACGCGCGCGCACGAGGCTGGGAAGTGAACCCATCTTTTAGCAATATTATTCATACGCAGGGTTTTAAGCGCACACGCAGCACGAGCAGCTGCTGCTGACTCACCAGAGCCTGCAGCGGGGACGCGGCGAGCGGAGCCGCGGCCAGGGCTGCCCGGGAACGGCTCCCGGGCAAGCAAGGGAATGCCGAGCGTGCACAGGGTGCGCTGGGAAGTTTGCAAGAAGCACGTAGAGGGGAAAGAAAGGGGAAAAAAAAAACAATTGCACCAAAATCCAACCAAGTACAGTCACAAAGTGCAGCTGCACGTTGCCCACAGGCCTGGCGCAAAGCCACCGGTGCGTTTCAGTCCGGGCAGGGACGTAGCTGGGAGTCAGGAGCCATTCCGGTCRGGATGCACAATGATGCTGGAATGGGAGAAGCAGAGAACAGGTAACCATGACAACCCGGGCGCTTGCTGCTGACAGCTCAGGAGCCCTTTGGTGCCCAAGGCAGCAGGCAGGCTGCTCCCTCGCCGCTCACCATGCCAAGGCGCAGAGCCACCGCTCCGCCGCTGTGGGAAGGGCGCGAGCTGGGACATCCGTTCCTCTGTGAAGGTTCRCTTCTGATCAAAAGTCACCCTGGGATGGATTTGCGGCGATTTTTTTTTTCCAAAAGCCTAATGCAAGAGACTTGTCCCCAGCGACCCTCGGAACACGAGTAACAACTAAGAGCAGCTTAGATCAGATGGCTAAGAGCCCTGCACCACTTCATSGTTGCCTGCTGACGTCCGAACGGCTTCTGTTTGCGGTAGCACCGTTTCCCCCCATTAACACTGGAAGGTTTAGGCAGGGAGGGGTGAGCAGAGCACCCATCCTCACCCCAGGACGATTTTACAGCTCTGCAGAGCTTCTCTTGACTCTTACGAAGTCCATTTTTTCCTGTGTTTTCACCATCTTCCCCTGAAAGGTGTGAGCAGCCATTAGCACTACACTATGTGCCTGCTGCCATTTTCTGTAACTAATCACAACACTGCTAATTAGCGTTCACATAGCAGGTCTACTAGGTAGGCATGTGACATCAGACCCAGCTCTGTTGATGTGTTGATGCCTTCATCCCTGACTTGTTTACAGCTGTTGCCACGGGGTGCAATTTGTGTGAAGGAGGTTATAAAAGCGAGGTCTAGAAATGCAGGCAGAGAAACAAGTAAGTCACAAGCAGACAGGCAGCCAGCACCATTTGCTTTCAGTTAATACAGGATCGAAGTAGAAAATAATGTGGAACAGCAACATCTATTAATAATGCAGGAAAATACAAAGCTCTTTTCCCAAGCAGCTGCCTATTAAAAGTGGCATTGGTTTCTGGACCAATTCTGACACCCTAATTTAACAGGGAAGTTCCAAACTCCTGCAAAGGCACAATTCAAACCCTAGGAAAAAAAGGCACTTATGTTCTCTGCTGTAGAGAGAATAAGAAGCAAACGCCAGAAAGGGAACCGCCCAAGTAAAAAGGAAGTGTCAATACAATGGCAAATGAGTAGAACTGGCAATAAATCCATGCAGGCTGAAAAACAAATGAGAAGAACATATCTAGCCAGTAGAGCAATGAGTGGTACRACTGCTAACTAACCTTCCTTTAGTTTTAAGGCAGAGCTTGTGAAGTTCATGAGGAAAAGGCACCAAAGGCAGTTTGCAGCACAGGGGACTGACCTTGGTGCTCCAGGCTTTCCCAGTAATCCTGCATCTCCCTGCTCAGCTTCTCCCTATCRAGACCCTCTTTCCAAAGTTGTCTGTTCAATCAGCCCGGGTATCTATGACTAGCAGAGAAGTCAAGATCCATTAAATTCCATATTCTGTGCATTGTTCTATAAATAGATTGAACATCATGTTCCTCAGTGTTGGAAAAGATTAAACGATACACTGCATTTGAAATGATGTTCTGTTGCTTTAATGGTGCCAAGGGTAAGGTAAGATTAAAAGGAGAGACACAAAGGAGTGGAGGGGAATCTTTCATCTCTGGAAAGTAATGAAGAGGCCCAAAATAAGATCAAGGTCTGACTGTAAGTGGTTCTATCAAATTATATAGGAATATAATGAGTTCTACACTATCTAATTTCCATATRCAGCTCTACAACATCTCCCCCAAAGCAATAATGATGAATATTTAAACGTGGCTCAAAAGCTGTTTAATGTAAAGATTTGAGAGGAAGGAAAAGTCCAAATGTGCACTGTGCTTCTTAGGAAAAAAGGTTAGAATGGCAGAAGGATGATCTTCAGAAATTAACTTTTCCAACTCTTTGCCTTAACTCTAGTACCTGCGTACTGCAATGGTCAGTGCTTATTAGATGGGCCATTTGCTTTTCAGACAGCTACCGTTTCACCCAATGCTGAAATGCTGAATTAATTTCTCAATTAGCTGTTAAAATTAGTCGAAGGTGTCACAGATAAGATCATTTTAGGAAGTACTGAATAAAACCACAAGGAAATACTTACTGTCATTCCATACTCTGAGCCCTGTTAAGTCTGCAGAAACTCCATTTTAAATATGCAATCTGCTTGTTACCTCTTCCATATGCAAGAAATCAAATGTGTTCCTTCCATCTAGAATTTAAGTGAAAACCCAAACTAGTAACAGATGCAGACAAACTAAAGATCAAGAAAAAGCAGCACTTACTGAATGGTTGTGATATTGCATCTTGCTGCTACAAAGCAAAGCAAAAGTATTCTGTTGATGATACTTAAAAATAGCTTTATTTCAGACATGCAAGGATTGAGATCCGTAGTGCAGACATATTCCACCTCACTGCAGTTGTCACCAAYAGCACTACTGATATTCAAATGGCTAATTATTTAGCAATAAAAAAGTAAAGTATCTGTTAATTATCCCATGTAGTGACCCAAAATGCTCTTCTTGTGATTTTAACAGAYTAACATTATCCTTCCTACCTAACCTTACGAGCGCTCCAAGCCCATAAAGCAGCAGACTTGGACACAGGGTCTGTACACACAATACCTGTCACACAGGTACTCCAGCCCATCCCCATGATCAGCAGGGCAGGGGGTCTGGCAAACACAAAATTACGTCAGAAGTCGTAACTTAATAGCTTATTGCACCAGATAAACCAAGAGTGACTATTATCTCCATAAGAACGAGATGAAAATCATTAATAAATATTAATTAGCTGTTTCCTGGGCCCGCCATCTGGTAAGCATTTTTCCCTAGTCTGTAACTCCTGCTCCTTGCACTTCTCCAAAGCAGCTAGAAGATGAAAACAGACTATTCCCTTTCTCCTTTGGTTGGGAAATGTAGATCCCCGGGATGCTGGGACCCACTTAACCCACGTTCGTTACTGTAGCTCAGCATTCCCTACATACCGTTGGCTCCACTGCCCTTTCTGCTTATTGCAAGTCTCCACTTTCTGTCTTTCTACCTTAAAAAGCAGCAAGGAGGCACAAGTTGAGACCTGCTCCCAGAAACACGTAGGCACCGAGATAACCAAATTAATCATTCGAACCTGTAAGTGGCTGTCATTAGTATTATTATTTTCATCATATAAATTATCTCCCAGATTAGGTCATATGCATTTTGAGATCCTGCGGTTTCCTAGCAACTCCTCTCCCCACTCCACAAGCAGACACCGTGTGCCGTTTCTCTTCCTTTTTTAGACTCTCCGTGCAGGGGTTATATTCAGCACCGGTGAGCTCAGGCCTGGCCCTGGTGACCTTTAGTCAGTGCCCGGTGCGGGATGAGATCCCACCAGAAGATTCCTCTCCCACACTGAGCTGCTGCAGATGGCCGAGGAACACGGCCCTGCCCCTGGAGGCCACAATGCCAATCTCTGTGAATGCAAGTCTGAGATCACAAGAACTTACCCACAAGCGATAAGAAAAGCAGCATTGGGAAGACTTCACCGGCCTAAATCCAGGTTTTTTGCACTGAAGTATGTGACAGCACATTGTGTGGGGCTCTCTGCAGAAAGCCTGGGCCTTCAGAGTTTGGGTGGGTTGCTGGAGAGCAAAGCTTTCGCCTCCAGTTTCCTCCTCAGCTGCATGTCAGAGCACACCCTTGTTGGCTGCCAAACTTGCACCAATGGATTCCAACAGAAATTACGCAATTCCTTGGAAATTCCAAGGAAATTCCTCGGAAACAGGCGGCTCTGAGCTGCTCCCACCCTGAAACGAGGCACCCCTCAGGTCCCTCATCCTTGGCTCGGTCCCATACGGCTGTGGCCACCCAGGGCACGAGGGGAACGTTGGGCTGCTCTTGAACCCTTCGGTACTTGTGCACGTGGCTGGAATTCTGCATCCTGCCTAAATGCACAAGATGCACCTCAATATTATGTAAATTGTGATTATGTTTGCCAAACAAGGCCCATTCGCACCCAAACAGCCTTCTGCATGAAAGATGAACCGGAGCTTTTACAGTTGTTCCTAGTCTAACTTTGGAAACTGGAGGGTCAGAGCAATTTCATGCCCCAATTTTAATTAACTTCTCTAGCTGAGTTAATCAAGATAGCTACCAAATTTAATCATGATGAGGACACAGAGTTGGATGGTGTGACTATCCTAAAAGTCTTTTGTGTAGGAAAATAGGATTAATTCCTACCCTGCCCCACTGACATTTTTTAAAATAACAACGTCTGTTCTAAACTACAAAGCTGTGGGGCTTAATTATTTAGATAGCTAGTGGCCCTGTTTCAAAGAAGAAAAGAGAACAGATCTTTGAGACGAACCATCTCCAGTCCATGTGGAGTACAGCTATTAATATTTGATCTCCTGCTAGCCTGGAGGCAAAGGGAATAATGTTCTTTACAAGAGCCTAGGACTGAAGCCACTTTAACAATTAGCTGAACCGATGATGATAGCGAGTGAAGATGAGGATGAAACCTTTCCTGCTGCATGTGAGGTGGGTATACCGGGGGGCTCCCATGCTTCTGGAGGCAATCACAGGAAGGAAATAGGAGACTTCTCTGGTGGCCATCAGAGCCTCAGTGAAAAGACCAACACTGGATCCAATACCCACTCCGATTAAGGAAGAGAGAAGTTAATTGGGAAGAGTGAGGAACAGAGACACAAAGGCATACAGCTTGAAAAGAGGTTAAATAACTTGGCGGAAATGTAATTAACGGGAACAGAGGGCTGCCATCTCCTCAGCGCCAGGAACCATCTTTCGGTCTCTGACCCTCTGCCTCCCCAGGTTAGGGCGAGGAAGGCGCTTCCATCTCCCAGGCCGGTCCCTCTGAGCTCCTAGGTGAAGCTGCAAACCAATATTCTGCACATGCTTTGGCCCAAGAAAGCACCCGCTCCAGCAGAAGCTCCTCAGGTTAAATATTGAGGGCCAGAGCCACTCCTACGTGTACAGTAATAGAGCTCCTGGAATTATTACGCTCTCCAGGCCCACTGCAGATATTTGCCTCTTGGCTTTACTCTTCCTACAGTGTATACCCATTAGCACCTCTAATTAGAGTGGAAAATCACGAGTTCCGTGTTATTTAAAAGATTATGCATTTTAAAATGCAGCACAATGTAATTATTTTTAATAGCCACAGCTATTTCATGTATTTACTTTTAGTGGTGTTTGAGTCATAAATTAACAGTAAAAGAGAAAAAGGCAAATCAGCACTTGACAGAAAAGCAGGCAGCATTTGAAAAGACAAAGCGGCAAGTTAAAAACTAAGATCAAAAGGAAAGAGGGTTGTCTTAGTTTTCCTTCCTTGCCTTATTGAAGGCCATTTTTTTAGTCATGGAATTTGTCTTTCTAGGGTCAAGAARGTGAGGGATAAACAAATACTTGCAAAGAGCGGGTTGTTCTTTTTCAGCCGATTCTCCGTGTTGTTGCCGAGTAGCTCGTGTCGGTGGGTCAAGAGATGCGTGCTTTTGGATAAACAGTCTTACACAATCAGATACCAAAGCTAGGAAAGCACCAGAAGAGCACTAAGCTACCTTCTCCTACCACAGAACGATGGAGACTTTTTCATGAGTATTCCCAATTTGAAATTAAGAACCTGCGTTATGTGGCTAGTGAGCTAAGGACCAACTCGCCCTCCCAACCCCTCCTATTCCCACGCGCTCTGCAGCATCTCCAGCACCACCAAGGCCCAGGTGTCACCGTGCTAGATGCTGCCCAAGCAGACTGAATGCCAACACAGGCCTCGGAGCACAGAAAGATAAAGACACAGATAAATACAGGCCGAGAGAGAGAGAGAGAGAGAGAGACAGGCTCCTTAGAGAGAAGGGCAGCCACGAGCACAACGCGGCCCAGAACACGTCCGAGCCGAGTGCTGTTCGTTGCTGCACCTCTCACTCCCCCAAACTCAACAACAACACACGAAAAAGATGAACCTGCAGGGAGCCCATGTCCTATCTCTGCAAAGAGCATTAACACACGGCGGCAGACACTCTTCTGCAGATTGATGTGGTCCTCTGAGCCCTACAGACAGGCTGGAAACAGCCCCGTGTTTGCTGCTTTGTCTTGTCTCTGAGCATGTTGTATTTCACCCGCAGGGTTTTTCCAGTGTGAAAAGAACCATCAATTCCCTTCCCCTGCGACAGGCAGCACAGGCGAGATGGCTACACGTGCCCAAGTATAAATTCAGCTTGCTTGTCTCCACAGAAAGCCCGGCTGGCGAGGATTCGGGTGGCCAAGACAGGCAGCTCCAACGCTTACCTGCACAGCAAGCGCAACGGCCTCCTCAACGAAGCCCTGGAGCTGACGGTGAGCGCAGACTTGGAAAACTTCCCTATTCCTGGGTCTCTTTCTGGTCTCCCTCCCTCTCCCACCCTGTTGGCCCCTAATCGCTCATTATTCAGCGCGGCAGCCCCACACCAAGCAGTGCTGGGCTGTAATTATGCCCTAGYGCGCTGTGGGTCTGGGGAGCTGGCACCCAGTTGCAGGGCTGGACGGGAGGAGAAAAACACACAAAAAGCAGAGCAAGGAAAAGCCCACACTTTCCTGAGCTAGCAGAGCATTGATATTAACAGCCCGGGTTCACAAAGCCCCTTGCGTGATGAAACTATGGAAGCTCTGCTGAGTTTTACCCCCAACAGCTTGCCCTTCCTATAAATACCTACAGTCTTCGAACAAATAGTTGTGGGCTAACAGCTATTCACGAGACAAGGAGGTTTGAGGAGTGCCAGACTGCTCCACAAAACCACTGAAGACAGACTATTACAGTAAGCCCAAAGCAGAGCAGGTATTAGCACATTGCAGGTGCCCTGCAGCCGGGCACCGCGCGGGCTACCSGGGCCGAGAGGCGCCCCAAAACCCATCCCGGCTGGGGCTCGGCGGTCATACTRACAAACTGAGAACAAAGGACTGTCCGGGATTCCGAAATACCCTGCAGAATTTCCTCTCRTTAGCCCCAGAACGAACACACTGAAACCATCCATCAATAAACTGGTTCAGTGTAAGCTATCGAGCATGTCTTCAGCCTGCAGCCTTGTACCAGAGTAAAGATAAAGCGAAGGAAAGACTTCACACAAGGACAGCAGCAGGGAGAATTTTTGCTCCTAGAGAAAATATAGGCACTTGCTTCAGCAACACGGGGATTTGTGACATTTCACATTCACCATGTAGATACCAAGTGTTCAGAGCTTTCTCTTCTCATTTAGAGAGGTGAGGCGAGTGTTCAGTGGCTTTTACGTCAGAAGTGCTCAGGGGAGGGCGAGCCTCTTCCCGCGGCAGCAGCCTACAGATCCTCTTACCGCTAATCTCCTTGTAGAGCTCGCTGAAATTCCCTTTCAGCTAAGAGGCTGGAAGGTGACTATGCGGGGAGCAGCAGCCTGTGAGCCCCGTCCCTCTCGTGAGTGGAACCTGCTCAGCCACAGGCTGGAGAAGGTTCCAGGAAGAACCTCCCTGGAGCAGGTTCATGGGAAGGCCCTGCCAGGCTGGAGCGGGCCACCCCACTGCACACAGTGTAAGGGTAAAGCAAGCAGCACAGCGGCTCCGCAGCCGAGCCCTGCAACCGGCATCCCGGGAAAGGCATCCCAGGACGGGCTGAATGGAGCTGGCACCAAACCTCAGCAGAGCGAACAGCAAGAACAGCCACCGTGCCCTTGATGGGCTTCATCACCAGCAGCCCGTGCTGGTGGGACGCAGCTCCGCGGGCCGGCAGCAGCAGAGGTTACTGCTGATGTGGTATTTACAGACGTGCATTGTGCACGAGCAGAATGAGGATGCTGAGCACCGGTGTGAGGCTGGCACCCCTAGTGCAGCGGCTTCTGCAGCTCTCCGTTCCTGCTTGCACCCAAGGGGGTTCGAGGTGACCGTTCGAGGTGATCTTACGCTTTTTGTTTCTGCAAGCACCAAGTCGGCCGAAGAAGAGCTGAAAGGAAGATAAAGCAAGAACCACACTCACTGGTGGGACTTCTTTCCTGAGAACTGCCCTCCCTTGATCTGTTTGCATGAGCCGCGAGTCGCTCCTCTTGCTGGGATGCACAGGGCCAGGCTGAGCGGTGCTGCCAGAACTTTACACCGGGTTGCAGGTCTTCAGACAGGGATAGGGCAGCCCTGCCTCTACCTTCGGCCTTCAAATTCCATTTACACCCGCTCAGAAACACAGCTGAACAGGAAAGAGTTGTGAACCTTCGAGATGCTGTTCGTGGCACCTGCTCTTTCTCCCTTTCCAGAGGGTTTAGTGCAGCCTCCTCCTTGTTTTAGGGGGAAGGACCTCCATGGGAGACTTCAGCAGTCGGTAATCTCTGCAGGGAACGGRAACAGAACTGCTTGACGTGTTGCTTCACCAAGAAAGCTATTAATAAGAAAAATGGAACTGACCTTTTGTAGGCCACTTCCAAAAATATTTCTGAAGTGCTCCTCTCCAAAACAACAACAGCCAAACACACAACCTGCCCGAGCCACCCTCCGGTAGGAAGATAGTGTTTACACAGGAAGAGCAGCATTCGGAAGGAAACAGTTCAGCCGTGTTTTGGCATCTGTCAGCGGCACAGTTATTCCTCCATTTAGGAATACAGAACCGCTGTGTGAACGGCTTCCAGAACAGTTTTTCAGTGAGTAACTAGGACATATGGATGTATTTAAAAACCAACGTGCAAAGCACAGCTGCATTTGACCCCCATAAGAGCAAAGGACAAAGTCCTGGCACTTCTGCCTGGATTTGTGCTGCTTCTCCCATCCCACCCACTTTCTCTCCCAGTGGATACTACGCTTGGCGTCTCAGTCGACACACAGCAAGTTTTGCCTTTCATATTTCGGCCCTGCAGAGGATACCGAGCACCCTTTACACAGAGGTCACAGGGAAACATTTTCTAACCGCTAATTGCCATTTTAATGCATCTCATTGTCTTTGAAAACACTAATCACCAAAGACACACAGAGTAATGCAAGTAGATCCTGGAAAATGTGCCATGAAATTAGGGTGAATTTCAAGATCAAGAAGTTTAATTAATCTAAGAATACCCTTAAAGAACCGGAACCCCTGGAGGCCCTTAGCCCAAAGCGGTTCTTTCTCCCCTCTTCCCCTGTGCTGCCCTAGGAGGGGCCAGTCCCTTGCTGGTAGTTCAGTGCAAGTGCTCAGTCCCCTCCTGGAGCACAGGCTGCCTCTTGCAACCCWAACACACCCTACGCTGAATTAGCTTCTAAATTTGTTATGCCATATTCAAACCATCTCCGTACACAGGGGAAATAAGGAAACGCTGCTCTCTGATTGGGGCTGGCAGGTGCTACAGTACAGTGAATATATTTGAAAATATTTGAATAATGGCAACACTGCAGTCACGAGGGGCTCTTTGGAGCGGGTCTGCCCGGCCCGGCTCGGGTGCTGAGCTGCGCGCGGAGGGTTCCTGCCATCCCTGGGTCTCCTAGGTCCTGTGTCAATAAAACACAGTGCCAGAAGCCACCGTAGGGACCAGCTCAGCACAGCCAGGACAGCTCACGCTCTATCTCCCAACAGACACTAGGGCCCAGGGGACATCGTTTGGCATTCAAGGGTCACATCTTAAGAAGGTTTTRACAAATATAAATTACGAGTGTTTTTCTTTTCTGTACCTCCTGCTCCCTGAGCCTTCGCACCGTACCAGCAGTGTCTCCCAGGCTTCCTCCACAGCTGCAAAATAGCTGCAAACACACAATTTTTGAATCAAAGCTGAGATCCTCATCTGAGCTTATAACCCACTTCATTAAGGGGAAAAAAAAAAGAGGAAATGTAAGATTCATAATAAGAACTTAAGAACTGTCATCTTTCCTCTGTGAAAGCTGTAACTCTGCGAGTTTTCTTCGTTTTCACACTTTTACAGCTGGTTTGGGATTTTCCCCCCCCCCTTTCTCTGGCTATTTAGGGATCCACCGATGATGAGCAGCACATGACGAAAGGCACCTCCCTAATTGAAAGCCAACATCACCACCTGCTGCACTGCCTGGAAAAAACAACTGTAAGTAGAACGGGGACCCCTGCACCCCTTGCTGAGCYCCTGGGCTGCCCGGGCTTCGTGGAGAAGAGCGGGCACTAAAGCAGGCTCCGAACCCGCTCCGAACCCGCAGCCTGTGCCTGGCACGGCCACACACAGCACCAAAGGGTCCCACATGTTCCCAGCCACATTCTGCAATGGGACAAACGCACTTCCATTTTACTGAGGCTCTCAAACAGACGGGGATCTGCAGACRGGGCAGATGCTAAAATTAATTCCCCTGAGCTGCTGAACAAGCTGCAGTTGTTTCGGTGGGTGGCCACATAGAGAACACTGGTGGCTTGGGCCAGCTGGTCACACCGGACAGTTCTGCTGTCTCAGAGGAGCAAGAGGATGTCAAAGACTTGACCTAGACCCTGAGGCAAATCAGCTGGCCAAAATAGCCCTCAGCCCCTCATAGGGAACAGAGCAGAGAAATGCTCTTGATGCATTTAAAGCTTGCACGTATCTTGGCTCACCACAGCTCTGGTTGCACAAGCAGATAGTTTATCTCGAAGCCAGTCGAGCAGTTTGTGCTGCAATGACTTTCTGTTTGTGCCAGGCACAGAGCTGGAGTAAGAGTTTTATTCTTCATTATTAAGTGATTCTATATATACAGAATTCTCTTGGAAATTCAGATATTTATCYCATTAATATGCTTTACTTGCAGGTTTGTATAAGAGGTTTTGCAGTAGGGGAACACAATCCATAACATGGAGCACTTTATCATGGTTCATTCTAGGAATGAACCATGAAGGAATGAAGAGAGGTTAACACTTGAAATATTAATGCTGTTTTCTATCTGCATCCATCGTCAAATGTACTTCTGATTTCTGACTCGCAAGAGCTTTCTTTTAAGACAAATTGCCTCCCCTTCCATGGTTTGGTTTGTGCTGGAGTAACACATCTAGGCAGCAGCAATGCACTGCAAGAGGACAACCGGTTAAGGGCACTGACCTGCTGAGTGCAGCTGGTTTCTCACCACGAGCGAGGGTGCCCACCCCTCCAAGGAGAGGGAACGGATTCCTCCCACATCAGTAACTGGGTTTATTTTGTAAGCTCCATCCTGCCTTTGTTTCTAGCCATTCTGGATGCTACATAACACGCAGGCATTTCACAGTCCGGCTCTTTTTACTTTAGAACGCCGTGCTTAAAAGCTTCACTACTATGACGTGTATTTCACGAGCAATACTTCCATTTGTGGCCTTCATTTTGCATTGGGAGCTGCATGAGTCGCTCCATCACTAGCGAGCCGGTTTGGGTGCTGGAAGTAATGCAGCAGTATCATGTCCTCCTTTGTGGATGCGCTAGCCTAGTGCAAAAATAAGTCTAGACTGCCTCCAGCAGCCAAAGCTGCTCAAAGGGTGAGTCTCAGTGGTTGAAAATGTTCCAAACGTTGTCKTTTCCTGTAAAGAGTGACAACAGTAATACTGATACTTTGAATTTTCATGAAAACCTAGTGGGAGAAGCTGCACAATATTTCCCCTCCCCATTTTTCAGGCAGTTATTTATGATTATGTTGCATCAAACCACACGAGCAAGTTTGAATTTTGGTCTGAAATATCAAAAGAGCTCATTCAGCTTGTGTGGAAATGCCTTGCACTGCACATAATCAATTAAAATACTATGCAATACCTCTCCCCTCAAAACATGCAATCGTAGTACAAGAATTTTTAAACACTGCAGAGTCATTTTTTTGTGATGATGATACAAGTTGCAGGTGCAATGCAATGAGGARTGTACCATGGTTGCAAACTTGTTTCAATGGGCAATTCACCTTTCCTTAAAACACTGCAGAAGGATGCTGAAAATACAGGATTTATTTTCCTGGTATCTGCAATCAGCACTAAAGTCTTTCAATGAAATGGCTGTGAATGGCTCTCAAATCTGGTGCCTCAGAAGACAAAGTGACCCTCAACCAGGGCTACTTTGTCACACAATACAGGGAGCTTGTGCAAACAAAAGCAGTTTCTTGCTCCTTGCAGATGGAGCATGGACATTCACAAGCTCTATTTTCTCCCACTGCTGCGTGGGCTGACTCCAATCCTTCAGCCCAAACCTTTCTTTGGCATTTAATGAGAACCCACACCCACTGGTGATCCAATGACAAACACTTCTGACTTGCTTACTTGTGAATCAGCAGCACAAACTTTGTTTTCCTTTGCATTCTGCTCTCGAAAGATCACAGTAATCAAATTGTCACAAGTCTCGTCCTGTTTTCAAGAAAAGCACATTCAGAAGCTTACGTGTAAGAATGAAGGAACAAAGGGGTCTGATTCAGGCAAGGTTTGGTGGGGAGAAGGTCTGGTTGCCCATTCAAACTTGAGCAATACAGCTGCGACAAAACGATGCAATGCTGGGACTAAATTTTTGAATGTCGGAATGGACAATCAAATGTGTTTTTATCTTTTGTTGGCATGTTGTCCCGTAGGGATTGTCCTATCTTGTGGATGATCCCCTGTTATCTGTACGAACTTCCACCATCAAGGTATTTCCTTTTTACTTCAATCTGTTCTATGATCTGTGACATGTCTGGAGTGTCTGGTTCCTTTCTCGTCCCTCGTCTTGTCCTCGGGAGTTTGTGCACGTGGTTTTTTTGCTCCCCGGTGCCTTTGTTTACTGTAAGAGTCCTTAGTGGGTCCAGTGGAAATCAGTGGCTGCCTCCACCCTGGTTGTTTTGTTTCCCATCCTTTCTGATGCTGTCAGGGACTGGATGAAGTATGTGCATTAGAGCTATGTGGATGTTCATACATGTGCATAAGAGTTCTTCCTTTCAGGATATTTTGTTTGTTTAGGACAAAAACCATTTCCAAATTCAGTTTTCTGACCTTCCTTCCCCTCTCACTTCCCACTATCAGCTGCCATGTTTATTTCTACCAGCACCAGGCATGCTCTGCACCCAACAGCAAGTACAAGTAACATCCTGTAATAAATATATCCAACAAGACAATCCTCCAGACACACTAGCATCCTGTCCCCAAGGACAAAGATAAAGGAGCCTGAATCTCCCCTCCTGTGGGGTTTAATAACCAAGTGGCATCACAGGCTATTTGAAGCCACGCTGGGATCCGGACATATATGTGAAAGGAAAATCAGACAATATATTAACCACCTCAGACTGTAAACAAGGCAGTATTGACAGATTATCATGCTTTTGTCACTGCAACAGCTTCTCTTATTCCCACATTGATTCAGGACAGCAAAAGCTTTCCTTGGTTGCAGTGAGCGCAAGGGCAAAGCCATCTCTTTCTCCGTTCACGTTTGCATTTCTTCCTGGAGATCTACCCATTGCCAGCCCTTCCAGGAGCAGGGCAGAGAGCACCTTACACACGCACGGGCTGACACATCCCAGCACGCTAGCGAAACGCACAGCTCCAGAAGCGCTGTGGGTCGCAGCCGCTGCCACGGAGAGTAACGACCTTGTTTCTTCCCCTGCCAGAACCACGAGTTCATCGACGAGCAGCTGTTTGAGCAGAACTGCATGGAGAGCTCGATGCAGAACTACCCCTCGTCGCGGAGCCCCTCCTTGTCGAGCCACCATGGGCTGGCCACGTCGTGCTGCTCGCGGCGCAGCAAGAAGAGCACTCACCTGCCCAACTGCAGCGTGCCGGCCACGCGCCTGCGCAGCATGCAGGAGCTCAGCACCATCCACATCCAGTGCAGCGAGCAGCCCTCGCTCACCACAAGGTAGGAGCCGGCGGCCGCTGCGGGTGCCAAGTGACAGCAATGGTCCCTTGCGGGAGGATTCTCCAGGCAGAGAGAGATCTCGAGCTGGCAGTCTATATATGTGCATATATATATATATGTGCCATATACAGTTACATATATATATATATATATATATGTGTGTCTGCTGCCTCCTAACAGCAGGCCCAGAAAAGTGCCCACTGGAAGGAGCTGCACTGCAATCTGCCCCTAAGTGCCTAATGGCCCAGGCGGGTGCCAGCAGCTGCCCACCTGTCACCAAAGCTCGCACAGTGCCCCTCTACCCGCCAGCCAGCCCGGGACTTTCAAAGCCCTTCCTAGGGCCAGGCAGAGCACACTGGTTCATCAGGGTCCACAYGCAGGAGCCAGCAGGGCGCTGTACACACTGTCCTCATCCACCACGGACACTCATCTCACCAGTTCTCATTGTCCAAGGGTCTAAATTACAACTATAAGCAACRGGCATCACTAGGAAACAGATAAGGGAGAATTTCACATTGGTGCCTCAGGTGCCTCTCCCATAAAGAGCTATTAGTTCCACAGGTGAGGAAATGTCTCTTTCAATAGACAATGTTGAAATTGAGTGTGTCATTTTATATATAACTTGCTGAAAAAMCATTTCCTCACTATATCTTGCTTGCAAGTATTAAATGACTTCCTAAACTCCCCTCAGCCCATTAAGCTTCTTGTGCACCAGGCTGTTTTTGAAACTAGCACTCCTCTCCTCACTGCTATCAAAAGGATTTGGAACCTGAAATGAGCTGCCCCTAGGGCKACACAGGACGGCTCTGTGCCAGGGTGAAGGCAGAGGGCATTTCGGAGGACAAATTTGGAACGAATATGCACAATCTGTGGCTTCATAGTTTCAAGATGAGATATTTAAGCCAGCACCTGAAATAATAATTCAGGGGAATGTGAACTGCTCTGTTTCAGGGGTGCTAAACCAGATGTCAGCTATGATATTTTAACTGTCAGCACTGTTAGTTATTTCACTTGCTTACAAATCTGCATAAAAACAGAGAGAATATTGTGAGGACCTGCACCATCCACCTGACCAAGTGCCCGCCTAGGGCTGCTCCATCCCCGCTTAGGGAGGTTGCAAAAGGGCAAGAGATGCCAAAAGTCGGTGTTTTTATGGAGGCAGCTTCCCATACTTCTGGAAACCCTTCAGCTGAGTCTGCCAACGCAAGAGGACATGTATTGTAACAGCCCCAAAGGGCTGGGGAAAGGAAAGCTTTGCAAGTTACTTTCCCCGTGGAACAACTGGGGGGATCTGGTGCAGGGAATGCAGCTCCCTGGGTGCCCTCGAGGAAGCACTGGTAGCTGAGGTGCCCAGGAGGGCTCGGGGAACTGAGTGGGTTCCAGGGTGCCCCTGGGATGCGCGGGAGATTGGGAGCGAGCCCCTCGGTGAGTCACTCTGCAATAACCACAGCAACAGCTTTCCAACTGGGAGCTTTACATTTTAAAACAACAGGCCGTGTTTAAAATGAACATGTTGGGCTGGTAATAGCAGACTCCTGCAGCGAGGCAGATGCACAGAAATCAACCTATCATTTTGCCTCTGTAATTAATTATAGGATGCAATTGATGCAGATCTAATAAAAATGCTCCCAGCTGCCAGATCCCTGAGACTGTTGCAAGGGGATGAAAAAAATCTAAAAAGATAAAGGGAGAGTGAAAAGAGAGGGGCATTCAAGCTGCAGGGAAGACAAGGTCTTTCTCAAGAAGATATACCCCTGCCCTGGAAAGATGCAGTACACAGCAGTGTACTTAAATCTCCTCTTAATTATACCAAATTTACACTAGAATGAATGTGTAAAACAATTTGCCCTGTGGAAGGCTGGATCCTAACCTGAGGGATATTAAAAAGGTTAGTGCAAACTTGGTAGAAATTAAGGCTGCTTAGCAAGTACTTGGGGAAGCAATTAAGTGGATCCATCTCAACACCTTAGTCCTCTGAATTAGGGGGACTGAGACCTTGCGGAAAAGCAATTGCCCTTCCTGCCCTTCCTACCCTCAGTTAGATCCGAACCAAAACTAAATTTGCCTTCTAGCCGTTCCAGCCTCAACATGAAGTCGGACGACGGGCTGCGGCCGAACTGCAAAAGCGCTCAGATAACCACGGCCATCATCAGCATCCCCACGCCGCCCGCGCTGACGCCCGAGGGCGAGAGCCGCCCCGCGCCCGGCAGCCCCGGCCGCCCCGCCGGGCCCCCCAGCACCGCCAGCAACGTAGTCAAGGTCTCTGCCTTGTAGGACGGCTCACGCGCAGAAAGCGGCTAGAAGACCAGGGCCCCTCTTCCTCCGCACCTCCACGTTCCTTTTTTGCTGCAAATTGTGCCTGGATGGACCAACCTGACGTTTCTGTCACTGATTTAGCAATGGAGACCYAACGAGGCAGCTTCTTCAGACTCATGTTGATGCTGTGGACTGAGGAAGGAGCAGGAAGAGGAGGAAGGAAAATCCTGCATGGATGGAGAGAGTTGTGCCACAGTAGGGAGCAGAAAGCGCCTGTGGAGGCTGAAGAGAAAGAACCATCAAAGCAACGAGAGAGTCAATAAAGAAAATGGAAATATAACACTGTGTATCGCAGCACCTTTTTAAAGGTTTTTAATGGATAATATTTATTCATGAGGAAATGACTGAAAAAAGGTGAAAAACAATAGATTTTGTGAATTTTTTTTCTTCATGGAGCAGAACCTTTAAACCAACCAAAATTTCACTTTTTTTTTTTCTTTTATAGGAAAAGATTTAGACAAAGAAGCCACCTGTCACAGAAATCTGTTTCCATGACCCCTCGTGTATGCGTGCGAGTGTGCGCCAGCCCCATCAGAGCGCCACCAGTTGCCAAGCAGAGCACGTTGCCGTGAGCGGGTGCGCTGCAGGCGACGCACGCGTGCGCGGCCCAGCCGTGCGCGGCCCAGCCGTGCACACGCGCACGCACACAGCCCTGTCCCACCCTGGATGGCGTTCTTTATTTAGAAAATTTTGTATCCGCCTTTTAAGTCAATACAGTGCAATTGCAAACTGTGTGTTTGTCTGCTAATTACTGTCTGTGAAAACATATTTGTGGAAAAAAAAGAGACAGGCTTTAGTAGAGTTTTAGTCCCACATGGGTATCTGCTTTCTATTTTTGTTATCACTTACTTGTAAGACTGTGACTAGACTATCAGTTCTGTATTTTTAAAAGAAAAAATAGGATTCTTTTTTAATATTGTACACAAAAATGGTAAAGAATGAGAAAGCACTGAACTCAGCTACATCAAGCATTCATAAGTCTGACAGATGTTCCCTGTAATGTATACCTATGCCTTTTGGTTTTGTTTTCTATGATATGAATTTGCTAGCACTGGACATACACCCCCTTGTAAATAGTAGCCAAATAATGTCTGAATCTATGCTTGGTAATAATTAACCCTAAAGCCAAATACCTTGCATGGACAGGGGAGTGTCTGGCATTTCCGCAGTCCCGGGGCTCCAGTTGTCTCATCAATTGCTTCTGGGTTGCACTGACTTCGGGGCAGGCTAGGTTAGTCATGTCAGTTAGCCAGTCCTAGCACAGGCGCCATAGGGGCACCCTCCGAGAAGGGTCTGGAAACACTGGAGAAGGTTGCACAGACAAAGCTTCCTTTTGCAATTCTACACGTTTATTTGGGGAAGTTGCGCACTTCCAGTAAACCAAAACCTGTGAGGAACACTACTTCCAGGAAGCTAATGCTTCTAACCAGACCATGGTCAGTCCTAACCTCTCTTTCTGAAATTCTCCTAGGAACAATTTATTGTCAGGAAACACGAGGTCTTGAAACATAACTGTTTTCCCCCCCTCTAAGAAAAACCACCTTTTCCTTCCGTTTTCAAGCCCCCTTCCCACTATAGGTGCGATCCACGACTGGCACAGAGTGATGAACAACGTGACCCTCCTCTTGCTTCCTGAGCCCCCTCACACCACACACAGTCTGGCTGATTATCGTGGCCATGCACAACTGCCCTGCTGGGCCAGGCCCTAGAGCCCCCCCGAAAGCCACGAACCTTCCCTCCAGGGGCTTGCAGGGGAAGAGATACAGAAACGTTTCCAGCGCCCCTTTTCTGAACAGTGATTTACCACTATTACAATTAACAGAATTATTCTAAGTTTCTAAACTGATTCAGCAAGGGGATTTTCTCTTTTTCTTTTTTTGTAAACATCTTTCGTAATCTATCCTGATGTAATATTTATATACACACACACACACACATATAAGCAAACACACACACCTACATGTATAGATAAATAGCTGCACACGCTGACTTAAACATGAGCTAGCAATACGCTTTGTTAGCATTCCTAATCTAGTAGTCTATAAAATAGACTCAGTGCTGATGTATTAACTCAATACCCTCCTTAGAAACCTACAGCGTTCTAGGAATATTAGGGCTATGGCTAAAACTTCGATAGCTGCATTAGCTTATGGTCATTTATTGCAAAGCTATACTATGTTATCCAAAACTATGTTTAGTCCTGTTTTAAATGACTAAAATATTCTGCCTTTGCTGCTTCCTGTAGGAGGTTATTCTGCAGTTGATCTTGCCATTATTGATTTATTCCTGGTGTTTTAGTCTTTCCTTTGCTTTAACTTCATTACTTGTCATGATATCTGCTGTCCCTTTGAACACCCTCAGCCTTATAGATCAGAGACCTTGTTCTCCACTTCTACCCTCCCTTATAGTAGCACAGAACGAGGGGTAAACGCTAGCAAGCTGCACTCTGCTGTGCTCCTTCCAGGGCACAGGATCAAGTGATTAGAGCGCCAGGGACACAACAGGGACTCGGTGCTGCCCTTCTTTTCCCTGATTTACTATGGAGTGGTAGACGCCACTGTCATCCTCGTTCATAAATGAGCAGCTTGCCTCTTCGGCCATTAACTTAGCAGGTATTGCCCCATGCAGTCACTAGTTCAGCAGAGACTTTCAAAAAAGTGTCAGACAAAATTAAGGAAGTCTGAGCCTAGAGCAATGAGGCTAGGAATATTTTTAATGGAGATATTACCTCCTTTAAAGGCTGTTTTGAAATAGWCTTTGAAATTCCCAGACCAGGACTCTCATTGAACGATCATTTTCTCCAGTAGTCTTCACTAGTTTTGCCCAGTCCAACCAACATCCCCATCACTACTGAGATGATACCTGCACTGTTAGGAGCACACACACACACAAAAAAAAAAAAAAAAAAAAAAAAAAAAATCCACCAAGGAGATGCCCCTGCAGCCTCAGTCATACCTGGTGCAGAAGGAAGGGAGCTGCTTCAGATATGCTGCACCCAGGAGGAGAGGCAAGCAGAAAGACGGGTAGGTTCTGCTCCTGAGGAGTTTCTGAAAGGCAGACAGTGCAAAAAAAAAAAAAAAAGATTAGTAAGACTGCTCCAACAATAABGGTAACTGTGCATAACAATTCATTTCAAAAGCCTTGCTCTTCCTCCCAGGTCCTTGCAACATTTTGTAATCTTTCTTCATAAGATAAAAATGGATTGTTTGTACAAAAAGCAAGTAGAAGGGGCTTTTTCATATAACAATGTTAAATACCAAAGGAGTAACACCTTTTTCTGAGCATTTTGTTTTCTCTGAAAAATCCTTCTTGAGAGAATAGTCTCTTCTCCCATTTTCCACATGTGCTACTGATATATTTTTTCTCCCCTCACCTGGCCATAGGCTGCTACTAAGACTGCACACCTTCCATAAAGAAACACACCCAACTGGCAAAGTATAAAAACAAATACCTTTCCCAGATAGACTTTTACTGCCATCTACTCTCTCTTAAGCCAACCTCATGTAGTTTTCTTTTCCTCAAGAATCCTAGGATGTTGACAAAGAGGCCACAAAAAACATCTTAGCACATAAAAACTAACAACAAAAAAGCGTAATCCACCGCCTGCTAGCACCAGATCCTTCACGTCAATATACTGCACTGCTTTTTCCAGATCAGATTTTAAATTCTCCAGGGAGAAGACTCCCACAGCTTCTCTTAAAAGCTTATTCCAGACTAATAGACTTTATTGTCAAGGAGTTTTCCCTTGATACTCAGCTGTAATTCTTTCCTTATTTTCCTTCCCTTGTTGTCATTATACTCTCGCATCATGCTAAATTATCCTGCTTCCCACACAGCAAGTTAGCCACCTACAAACATTAGAGGAATATAAAACATTCTATAGCAAGTCCTTACACCAGAGTACTTTTGTATGTCAAAAAAATATCACTGTAAAAGTGAACTGGGGAAAATGTCAAACTAAGTAACACAAAAGGCCATAGAATGAAAGCAAATCTGTAATTCAAAAGGTTAAACTGGAAARTCACTTTTTTTTYCTTCTTTTTTTAAAGAGATCTCAGAGCTCCTAATTATGAACAAATGCTACTTATTTAACCTGAAATAGTTGGTAACATCCTGGTACTGCAAATCAGCATTTACCATTTTGATTTAGATGGTTTTAGAGGCATATGCATGAAAGCCAGCTAAAGGAAGCAGTGTTTCTTCAAATATTTTGCTTTTTTATGTAGAAAATATATAAACCTATTGTATCTTATAGATACTATAAAGCAGATTCAGTACATTAAGAACTGCAACATCCCTTTGTTTCAATACATTATCTATGCCAGACTATAGCAGTTACAAGTCAGCATTCATGGGTAGTTTCAGAACATGCCTCAAAATGTTGCAGCTTTAAATTGAAGATTTTATTCTGCCTTTAGAGTTAGGTGAATAATACACCTTATCCACGCAACTTATCAGTCAAACATATCTTAAYTCAAAAGTTACTTATTTCTTCAACATTTTGATCAACTGCACTAAAAATGATTTCAGAACTCAAATTTTTAGGCTTCATATTTAATGATGCCATAAATGCCTTTTTGTACTAGTACTATCCTTCTAAAACTTTAAAATGAATCCCAAGGCGGTGTGCAGACTGACTACAGCTAAGGAAATTAGCATCAGGAACCTACGTTCTACTGCTGATTGTCTTGATGAATCACTAAGTGACCTCGAAGAAGTCATTTCACCTCTCTTTGCCAGTTATACAAATTATACAGAATTTAATACCTCTTTTCCATAAGGGAAGTTTAATTCATGAACACTTACAAAATACTCTAGAGAACTTTGCAGRAAGTTTAGTAGAGAAATACTACTACTTACATTTAGAGTGTAAAAACTGTGCCGGAAAGTTTTTGGGAGGATCAAAAGACCAGATGACAAAGAGTTTGTGAAAATTCCTTCTGAAGTTTTGTTTGCAGTCAATAGTCTGTTAGTTTTGTGTATATGTGTGCACGTGTTTCTTTTTATTATGATTTTAACTACTGCTAGGCATTAGTCACACAGTTGTGTGGGTGAGAATAACCATTGAATGCTCTTCTCAGTTGTGTTGCAACTATGACTGGAGCTCCCACTGGCTCCTTGGACCAATGAAATACCTTAAAAAATGTGTGATGGAATATTTTTGATAATTAGTAAGGCATTCCAATGCATTGGTGTTTTCTTTAGGAGTTTCGTCATAAGCTCTCAACCTTATTRTTTTCTATTTTCGTACTATAAATGGGCTTTGCTTACAAACATCAAAAAGGACAGATACAAAATGTACTGTATAAAACTGCAGGTAGCTTCATTTGAGAACAACTTTCTAGAAGAATCAAGTTTCCTGTTGTCTTCTTTTGGAATTGTAGTGCATATGTTGAAACTTGTATATCATTTACAGTATTGAGTCTTGTGCCACTGCTGTACCTGATGTATCCAATCTGGATTAAACAGAGTATGTGCCACAAATACCAAGATGATGCTGTAGATTCCTTCTAAAATATTTGGGAGAGTTTTTTTGGAGTATTTTGGGTTTTGACACAAGTCACTCACCTCTGCTTACTTAAAAGCTCTTAGTATTTAAAACTATCATTATTGAGAACAGATTGATGACTGCTGAAAACAGACATTATAGGTATATACACACTGCTGTGATAAGTGTTTTTCTTAAAGCAACCTCCTTTTGAATGTCAGTCGCAACAACTTTGTTGTGACAGAGAGGCACAAATAAAATAGGAAAAAAGGGGCAAAGAAAATCACTTTTCCTGAAGTGTTATTAAATTAAAAAAATTTACCTTACATTACTGTACACCTTACATTACTCTCTTAAAAGGTAGTCTGGTCCTACATATTCCTTTTAGGATGAAGTCTTGCATTCTATTCTGCAGATAGTCAGCTTGCTTTAACTGCAAAATAAGTTAAATTGATGTCATATTTAACCATATTATAGGGAAACATCACTTTAAAAGGCATTAATTATTTAAAATTGTCAAAATACTCTATAAACTAAATCTATTACATGAGCTAACATCCCCTGACAGCTGCTATTGAACATCATAGCAACTTACGTTACTGCATTTTTATTACTTGCAGAATAGCCTGACACCCACTAGGTGACACCATTTCCTTACCTAAAAGTGGAGGAAGAAAATACCCCATTGCAGAGGAGGATAAAGATCCTACTCGCAATTTTATGCTGAACTTCCATGYTACTCTTGTGCTAGTTTCGCAATTCTCCTGCAGAGTGACAACTCTGCAATGAAGACTACAGATTTTGGACCCACTACTTTACAAGAAGTTCTCAAAAGCAGTACCAGGACCACCACAGAATTTACAGCTAATACTGTGATTTATTTAAATCATTTGAATTAAAACCTACCACATTTCTCAAAATGAATTCTGCTTCCCAAACCAAACAGGAAATATTAATTAGTTTCAGTATTAATAGGTACTTTCCTATCTAATTAGAGCCATCTAGTAAGTGTTGCAAGTCTGATAAGACTGCATCCATAGAGACAGATCAATTATGACAGCTGCAATATACATAATTAAACCATCCTCTACTGCACAGCTTGTGATATACCTAGCTGTTACTTGTATAGTATTAATTAACCTAAAATTATCAATACATAGAGATGCAGAATGTCTGCTACTTAACTGGCATACAGTCATTGCCTACTGTTAACTACAGAAAACAGAAYGACCTCTAGCTCCGAGCAGAAACTTTTGTGAATTAACGTTCATCTAAAGTTTATGGGAAAATCAAATAAAACTGATTAGTTTAGATTTTTTCCTTTTCTACTGAAGCTTCTTATATGTAAGTGGCTGCCTTCCATGTTCATTTACCTCTTATTTTAAAGACTGCAACTGAACATCCAGCTGTATCATTCATTTCTGTTTATTGAGAACTTGTGACACCATCACTGGAATGCATAAAAACATTTGCCTAGAAATAATTTGCTTTTGAAAAAAGACAATATTTGTTCTTCAAACTTAAACAACGCATCCCCGGAGTGGCAGAGCAGTTGCATTTTCAGGTAAGTCCATTCTCTGCAGCAGCCAGTCCAACAGCAGCACCATCAATCATCACTTCTCAGCAGTTCTTGCAAATAAACCGAGTTGACGTAATAGGCGTTCACGCAGTTGAAGTGGCTGTAGCTGTTCCTGTAGTACCTGTGAGACACTGCAGCATAGTAGTTCTGCCATGCCTGATAGTAGGACTTCCAGTAGTTCCTGTAATTCCAAGATTCATGTGGAAAGCCAGGAACACAATCACCCCAAGGGCTGCCCGAGCAGTTGTCTGCGGTTTCTCTCACGGGTGGACTCGGGAATCGGTGGTAATTGCCTCTCTTTTGTTTAGCATTTTGTTTCGGAACTTTCTTTTTCATTTGATTTGGCTTTRGCACTTGCGATGGCTCCTGAGGCTTCTCTGGCATAGGAGAGAAGCTCTGACCTGTGCTGGCAACATTATTTTCTGGTGTGTCTGAAAATGCTTCAAAGCAGGAGTTATTTTCCCTGCTGTTAGAGGAAGCCCTAGAACTGTATGAACTATCACTATCCACAGACACATCATCATCTCCTACTGTCTCTCTAGGATCTTCCAAATCKTTACACTCTACAGTACCATTTATGGGAAGTTCACATTGCTTTTCCGGACCTGAATAACTTCTTAAAATTTCAACATCCCTCTCCAATCCTTCTTTAAGGAAATACTCATAGTCTTCAACAAACTCTGAGAAGTTCCAGGAATCGTTGTGCCTTTGGGTTTTGAAAGTTGACAAGCATGGAATTTTGGGCAGATTTTTTAACACATCCTCATCTGCAGCCTTAGTGATATTTTGCTTCTCCATTGTGGAGACAGCTCCTACTTGATTCCTCTGTTTTGTGCTGCATTTGGAAGCTTGGAGGYTACTTTTTTCCATATTTGCAGAATTTGTGCATCGTTTTGTTTTTTGCTTGGRAGGCTTCTTGGGTCTGTCTACAGAATTATCACTTGGAAGATTAGAATGAGCCTGAGGTATCTCTGCCAAGTTACTTTGGTCTAGTCGCTCTGTTGGTTCCTCTGGCCTAAGCAGCACAGCACCAGAACTCACTGAAGCTTCTGGGTGTGCAGCAGCTTTGACTTCTACCTCCCAGCCTTCAAACTGATCCATCATTCCAGGAGGAATGGGCTCTGCACAAAAGGGAAACAAGCAGGCACTCGGTAAGCGCAGCCTTCCTTCTAGAATTCCAACAATAAAACCAAGTTTTACAGAACCACCAATAATACAGTAAAAGATGTTAAGCCGGGGCTATAAACTTATCTTTCTCTTTCTTGAAAGAACTCAAATAGCCAGAATATTTTCTTCACAGAAGTCCTCAAGAAGCTTGAACAGTACAATAAGTACTRGACTACTAACTGATTTTCTAGCATATTGCACTCCATCAGATAAAAACAGAAGGAAGGATAAGTAAGATTCTGGCAAAACACACCTTCTGACAAGGTCAGTGCAGCAAGTCTTTGGTCACTCCAATTATTTCTTCCTTTCACTACAGCCTGAGAAAGGCTTAGTACWAGTCAACAACTGCTGTTCTGTACCTTGCTTCTGTGCTAGGACAGTATCTGGAAATCCACGTAGCTAAGTGGATGCCTAAACAGCAGCTGGATGCTGAGCTCCTTCCAAACCCAGACCCAGTGACATTCCTTGTGTTCCACTGTTCTGCACAGCTGCAGCAGTTGCCCATTCACAGCAGGTCATCAGCCCTGGGTACAAACGATCTGACTGTACTAAACTAACACAGCTGCCCTCAGCAGGGGAGGCAGCTCTCAGTTCTCTAGGGATTGCTCTGAATTAGCAGCAGAAAACAACCAAGAAAACACCACAGCTGCACTCCCAGGGCAGAACATACCTGGCAAGGGAAGAAGTTGAAGATTACATTTCTGTGCTATTTTCATCATCATGTTTTCCTCCTCTCCACGGCAGCAGTATGTCACAGACAAACCTAAAGTTCCTATGATATACAGTGGAAATAGTTATCTAACCAGCCCAAAAAGAGAGATCAAGCTTGACAACTCCACATGACATTATTTTACCAAAGCGTCCAGCTCTGCCAATCCGATGCATATATGTTTCCCAATCCAAAGGAACATCCAGATTGATGACTAGATTCACTTTTTCAGCATCAATTCCACGAGACGTCTTGGGAAAAACAAGAGAAGGAGGTAAGTGAATATCCTAAGCAAATCTTTTAAGAGATAACAAAACATACTGAGGGTTAACTGCTTTTCTACTCACTTCTATTCACCACAATACACTACATGACAGATGCAATTCTGCTATCAGCTTTGACACACATAGAACAAGGATATTACGCCAGGACTGTGTGAGCACACAACCACGCTTGTCCCTTCTGCACAGAAGCATACAAATGCATTTCTTCCCAACCCCACAGCATGACAGAACCCCAAGCTAACAAGTGAAGACAAAACCCACCAGTTCCCATAAAAGCTACCAAAGTCTCAGACAAGAAACATAACCCCTGCTCCACCTAAAGCCGCTTGAGGTTTTCCTGTGGCRAAACATACTGCACAAAAACAAGTTACTATGTCTTGAAGCCTCTGCTCAAAACAAGCACCTCGGCTGTAAAAATTTCCAAATCTCTACAATTCAAAAACAAACCCTCCTTAGCTGTTTCAAAAATAACAATTTCTCTATTGCACAATTAAAACAAGTTATGTTTAAGTTGCATTTGATTCCAAGTCAAATTGAATGCTGTGAAATAAATTTCTATGCAATTTTTACATATGCTACCAAATATCGACTCACCAAGTCTGTGGAAATAAGAACTCTACAGTGGAACTGCTTTAATTTAGCCATAGCATCAAGACGTTGACTTTGATTCATGCCACCTAGACAAAGATAGGTTTTCAGAAACTGATATAAGCAGTATAAACAGATTATCTTCCCTTCTTTCTCATGTGTATTTCCAAATACACTTACCTGAAATGCACTCTGCAGGAAAGCCTTTGGATGTCAGTATTTCTGCTAGATGCTGAGCCCTAACAGGATAAACACAATAGAAATGGTAAATAAACTATTTGCTTAGCGGTATCAAAACAATACCGGGCATGACAGCCAATGTGTCCTTTTTAACAACATGCGATTATTTACAGGAAAGTATTGCATTCCAAAATTACTAGTCTCATCTTACATCCACATCAGTTGCCTTAAGTGCAACAGGATGTAAGTTCTCACATTGGCCTAAGCAATGTAGAAGGCACCTTCATGACAAAAACATTCCTTTCTTTTCAACATTTCATACTTATTTTACCCATTGTGACTACACTGCAGTTGTGAAATTTGAATACATCTTTAGGTTTGTTTGGAGACCTTTATAAGTGATGTTACATGGCTATTATAGCTGCTCCTGTCAAGTAKTTTTTCAGATTTTATTTCAGATTTATTACCTGCTATGCAGATTTGAGAAGACTAAGGCCTGATTAAATGGAATCTTGCTGAACAGCTCCTGCACGTGCTGGACTTTTTCCTCAAATGTCTTATGAGGAAGCGGATGGGAATTCACAATTTTGTAATACTGCTTCAGGCCTAAGGGAAAAAAGCATCAGATTACAGTACAATGCAGATTTTTAATCAAAGACATTATCACTTTAAATTCACATGTTGTCACAACTAGAAGAAATGCCAACTTAGAACAGAAGTATCAAGAAAGAACCTACAAGGTTTTATTTTTTAGAAGAGTGGAACATTTTAAGTGTTGGAAAAAACAGAAAGTTAACTTCATCACTGTTTTTTTTTTTAAATATAGCAATACTGGGAGTAAACAGTTGGTGAACCCATTGATCCTCTACAAAGAAAAATGGTAAGAAATCGTAAATGTCAAGGTGCATCTTTTAGTTTTATTATATTCTTATTAGTCTATCTTACACCAAATAAATTTTACACTTACCAATGAGACTCGGATCAGTCGGGTTCAGCCTCACAAACGTTGGCTCTCTCATGTATCTGGTCAAAGCATTAGCTAGTGATTCAGGATAAGTAGCTGAAACAGCCAGCATCTGTTTGTTGACCGGCAGTGAAGAATAAATCCAGCTACAAAAGAAGGATGGTTATGAGAAAGACTGGCAAAGATGCATCTAATCTTTTAGGTGCACGGGATAAGCGTTTTTCTCACTTGACTTGTTCCTGAAAGCTGCCTTCTTCTAGAAGCTTGTCTGCTTCATCAAGAATGAAGAGACGGATACTGGCAGTATTTAAGTAATCCAACTCTATGAGTTGTTTTATTCGACCTACAAAAGAAAAAAAGTAATCCAGGCTTCACAAATGTTAACTAAAGCATTCTAATCAAGAGACTTTTAATACTTAGTCTTTTAAAAAGGTTTTGCAAAGGTTTGAGTGCTTTTAAAAAGGCACATTCAGAACAATCTCTAACTGAAACATTAAGTCTAATCTGTTAAGCACTGGCCTTTGAGACTCACTTCTATTAATAAAAGACAGAAAATACTAAGATTTCCAAAGTACAAATTATTGCAGAGTGAAAGGTGTGCAAGACACTTCAGCAGACTGAGGCTGCCCTACCTGGGGAGCCAACTGCGATGTGGCACTTCTTGAGCCTTATCTTGTCCTGGTTCAGGGGAGTCCCGCCAATGAAGACRTGGCACTCCAAGCCCTCCATTTTTATTCCGATGGCCATGATGACTGCGTGAATCTGCACGGCGATCTCCCTCGTCGGAGCCAGGATGAGAATCTGCAAGGGGCAAAGGGTGAGCCTTGAAAAGCAGCAGGACGGTTCWGAGGATCAAGACACCCAGTCTGGGCACTTCCATTCTCACAAYATCACAGACAACAACAAAACTCCCTACTAGGGCCTCAAGCCTGTTGCTTATCACAAAATGACAAGGCAGTGGTAAGAATGGGAGCAACTTTTACCACGGAACACGGCGTGCAGGGGCTCTGGGGGCAGCGCCGGGGCCGGCCCGCGCCGGGCTCACCTGCGTGGCGGGGCTCTCCAGCAGCAGGGCGTCCAGGGCGACGGTGCAGAACACGCAGGTCTTGCCGGTGCCGGACTTGGCCTGCACGATGAGGTCTGGAAGAGAACGGCACGAGGGCGGTGAGGGCGCCGGGCCACCCCGCCGCCCGGCCCCGCGCAGGGCCCCGCGCCTCACCCAGCCCGCAGCGCCCCAGCGGGATGGCCTTCAGCTGCACGGGCGAGGGCCGCTGGAAGCCGGCCGCCTGCAGCCCCGCCAGCACCGGCGCCGACAGCAGCAGGGAGCCGAAATCGGAGGGGCCGCCGGGCACGAGGACGTCGCGCGTGCGGAACGGGCCCGGCGGCGGCAACGACTCGCTGGGCGCCGCCATCTTGAAGGCGGGAAGGCGGCCCCGCGCCGCGCACGCGCAGTGGGCGCCGCCCCGCCCCGCGCCGCCGGCGGGCGCTGATTGGCCCGCGGGGCGCGGCGACCGTTAACGGCCGCGCGCCGGGGCGGGCGGAAACGACAGGGAAAGGCGGCCGGGAACGGGGTTGATGGCGCCCTTTAGCCGGGAGGAAGGGCCGAGCGCGCCGCCCTGCGGCGCCCGCAGGTGCTCCCCGCGGTGGGCGGCGCGGCGAGCCCGCCTGCAGCCGCCTGCGTCCCGCATKCAATAACCTGGGCTTTCAGTAAACTGCAGATTCATTACTGATTTACCCCAACCAGCAGATTCATTGCATTCCAAGGGGAAGGTTAATTCTCACCGTGCCTTTCTCTGTACAGCGTGTATCATTTCTGATTTTATAAGGACGTTTTCCACTAACTCTTTCTTACCTAGTGCCACTGCTTGCTACCCATTGAGATAACTCCTTTTTTTATACATATAAGACTTCAAAACCCTCTCCTTTTCCTAACAACATTCCTTCTTTYTTGCTCCTTTCCCCTTCAGCTTCCCTAGGTGATGCTCCTGTCATGTAGATAGCCCGTGCTTGTGGGTGAAGCTGTGAGGTAACGCGTAGCCCCCGCAGCTCAGAGCTCCCTCGGCACGGAACGTGGAGCCTCGTGGTCTGTGCAGCACTGAAGACAGATCCTGTTCAGTCACACGGCACTGGCTGCTGCGCCCACACCGCACGTCCTGCTGCTGCGCCCACACAGCGTGTCGGCACGCTTGCCCTTACCCTTGTAGCTGTCCCAGTTAGGAACTGGATATCTTAAAAGCGAYGGAAGCAGATAGTCCCTTGGCGGGATCAGAGGGTGCCTGCAAACCGCCCAGCTGCCGGTTTTCCTCTGGGAAAGGGGACAGGCTCTGCCCCCGGCAGCAACTTGGCTGCCTCTAGCCCAGCCGCAGCCGGGCTGCCCGGGGTCATAATTACAGCAATCTTTGCAGCTAATTTCCTGGGAGGGACAGTCCACCCACATTAGCATCTGCTGTTTACTGCAGCAATGAGGCTGTGACTCCCCACTGTGCATCCCAGAGGTGCGTTTAGCCCCAGAGAGGCCATTAATGACTCTGTGTATAAAGAAGCAATCCTTTGGACGCAGACAGATAAACCCGTTCTGCTAAGCAACCTTTCACCCACTCCTGAGCAACTTGGTTTTATGAACAGCACAAGAACCTAAACATAAATACTACAGAGGAGGAAACCTCTCTGGTACCGGAGCGGCTGCAGCGCGGCAGAAGGCTGCGCCGGGGGATGAGAGGTGCAGAACTGACTGCGCTGCGAGAGCCGCGTCTTGAGGGTCGCCGGCTGCATTGGCTCCGAGCTTCGCCGGCGTCGGGAGCCCCTCAGCTCTTCTCCTGCATGGAAGTGGCACCAACGCTTTGTTTTGGTCCCTCTAGTTGCAGCACTCGTCCTGCCTACCACCAATGAGTTTCTTGTTAAACACTCCAAGTCTGGGATGCTGGAACTGTAATAGCCCAGCATTCACTGCAGCGAAGGCCCCATGTATTAGTCTGTTGTATTCACACTACTTAACGCCTTCTTTAGAGCACCTATTTTAAATTGTGTTTAAATTAAACATATCAGCTTTTATTGTCATTGCAGTTTAGAGCATCCCACAGTAAATGGGATATGAAAAGTCTCAACGGTGGCTTCCACTGCATGAGTACACGCACGGCTTCGTTATCTCTGCACTGCCAGGCAGCCTGCGTGAATTTTAACGGCTCTTGGTCCAGCACAGTCTCTGTGAGTCTTTTGAAATTCCGTCATATCACTGATAGCAAAAAAAAAAAAAAAAAAAAAAAAAAAAAAAAARGTCTGGAAATTCCTATTCACATTAATTACGATCTTTTTACACGCACGTGTGAGTACCAGTCGAGAGCAGGGCCCCATCCTGTCCCGCATGGTATAAATAAGAAGAGAGTTTGTGCTTTGGGAGCTAAGCTCTGCGGGCAGGAGGGACAGATGGCAGGGGAGAGGAGCAGCCACCAGGCAGAGGGAGTGGGAGAGCAGGGCACCAGCAGCCTGCTAGTTCCAATTATTTTTCAATTTTTAGGTGGATATTCCCAGTTGGTCCTAACGGGGAAACAAGTCTCAAGCATGAGATAATTATCTCTGTATAAATCTAGGAGTAGAGACAGGCAAGGAGACCTGGACGTAACAAATGGTTTRATTAAAGATAGCCTCTCATAACCCCTTTAAATTGATGTGATTTAAACAGGCAGTGAAGAGCAGCCCAAGTATCGGCACCCATGGGGGAGGCACAGGGCAGCAGTGACAACAGCTACATCTCAGGAGCCGCTTCCCTTGGTGCTTCCTCCCCTYGGCCTCTTTCCCCTGGGATAACAGGCGTGTTGTGGCGCGGCCCAGGTGATTCGCACACACAACTCGCTGCTCCCGCAAGCGCGGGGAGACCGGAGTGCCTGGCAGAGCAGATGCTCCCATCTCGGAAGCTCTTGAGCTAGGTCAGTCCATCTAATGAAATCCAGCTAAGGCCTCCGCCTTAAACCCGATACCTGTGGCAGATTGTGACYCTACAGCCGCTGACTTTACAAGATGTATGTTCTGCCGTGAGCCAGGGTGCCTCTGCCTCTGTGCTTCAGATGCAGAACATACACGAGGTGCCTCAGAATGGTGATTATTGGGCACATTTTGCCTGAATCGACACTCTGACACAAGTGAACGAGGTAGGGGCGCAACGGGATCTTTAAAGATCCTGAATACAAACAGTGCATGCCACGAGCAGCCTACTGGAATAACCAGTCACTTTTTGAGGGGCAATTTGTCCCCTCAGGCACAAATAAAAAGAACCGAATTAAATTTTTGACATTACACTCCTACCCATCTGCTTGTGCCTGGCTGGATTTAAGCAAGGATGGATGCAATTCAGGTCACGGCACCGCCTCTGTGGGAAGGAATTGTGAAAGGTTTGCCTTGGTGTGCAAGAGAGGGAAAAAGAGGGAAACGCAGAGAGAACCGTGGATATTAGTTCAGCCCAGAACAGCCAAGCGCAGGCACTGAGAAACAAGATCAATGAACTGAAAGACAACAAATGAGATAAAGTCACTGTCGGCTGTGCGGGGAGGGATGTTTTCTGGAATAGGAAGGAATGAGGCATTTTATGTAAGCTGAATACATTGCTCTGAAGGCATATTCTATTTTTTGCCCAAAGGTCCCAGTTTTTCATTTCATGCTGAAACAAGTCCTCACCTCCTGCCTAAGGAGGTTGCTGCTCCGCTCTTTTCTTCGCAGAGCCCTGGTTTTCCATCGCACGGCGCCATCTGCTCCCCATCCACACCGCTGGCAGGGAGTGCAACGCGGAAGGGAGCGGAGGGCCTGGCACCAAGAGTCACTGCTGCTCCGAACCAGGCACCTGAGCGGAAAAGAAAAATGTTGCTCGATGGAGAAGGTCTACTGAGGGAAAAAAAGACAAAATCTGAATTTTCTCTTCTCTYGCAAGTTCCTGTCAGGTTTGAGCCAAAAAGAAAGGGGGGTTAAATGAAAGCCTGGGCAGAGCACCAGGCTCTCCATGGAGGCTGCTCCATGGCCTCGTTCTGTGCAGGTTTTGCCTGCTGAAACGCTTCCCTCCAGGATAAGGTTGTTTCTTCCACTCGTCACTGCACGCGCTGCCCCAGAGCAACAAATCCTTGGAAAGAGACAAACAGTCACAGGAAGCGGAGACCCTGAAGAGAGCTCAGAGACAGGAATGTTGCCAATAAAGAAAGGGATGCTGCAAGAATCAATGTCCATTAACCCTAGAGCACYGCCCGAATAGGAATGAAGGGCCAGGTCACAAATTTGAGAAATAGGGCAGGGAGAGGATGAAATTCTGCTCTGAAACTGGAGCGGGGCGAAAACTGCTGCTCTGAGGATGGAGCAACGGGAGAGGCTTGGGCAGCTGTTCCGGGGGTTTGTGCAGCTCTTCCTGGGCGCTCGCCATGCGCTGCTCCGGGCAAAGGGCCCTCGAGGGTGGGGGGCTCTGTGGGTCCCGCGCGGGGCTCAGGGCTCTGTGGGTCCCGCGCGGGGCTCAGGGCTCTGTGGGTCCCGCGCGGGGCTCAGGGCTCTGTGGGTCCCGCGCGGGGCTCACGGCCCAGGCCGGGCAGGTCAATCGGCCCCTCCACGCGGGACACTCTTCCAGCGCGGAGACCCCCCTGCGGCTCCCAGGGCCCCGCTCGCGCGGGGGTGTCCGGGGGGGCGCAGGGCGGGCGGGCGGCGGAGCGGCGGCCGCGGGGGGGCGCGGGGGGCGCGGCGCCCCGTCCCTCCCGCCCTCCTTCCCTGCTCCCTCCGCCTCCTGCCCGCGCTCCGCTCCGCATGGAGCGGCCGCGGAGCCCGGCATGGACCTGCACCTGCGCCGCCTGCGCCAGGAGCTGGTGAGGCCGGGAGGCGGCCGGGAAGCGGCTGGGAGGGAGCCCGGGAAGCGGCCGGGAAGCGGCCGGGATGGAGCCCGGGAGGCGGCCGGGAAGCGGCCGGGATGGAGCCCGGGAAGCGGCCGGGCAGCCCTTTGTGCGGGCGCTCGGCGCGGCCGCGGCTCCGCCGGGAAATGGCTGCTCCGGGGGTCCCGGCTCCGGCTCCGTCCCGGCTGGCGGGCGCGCGGGACCCCCGGGCAGGGCGCGGGGACACGGAGCCGCCCGCGCGGGGCCGCCTTTGTCACCGCTCGGGAGCGCGGGGCTCGTCCCGCCGCCCGGGACGGCGCCTCCAAAGCCGGGAAAGGGGCAGGGCGGGCGGCAGGACTTGCTGGGCGCGCAGAGAGCCGCCCGGTCAGGGCTCGACGGGAGGGGGACCCCGGACGARCGCTGCACGAAACGCAGCGTTCCCGCGGCACAGCCCGGCGCGGGGCGCGGGCAGCGCCGAGACAGGCAAAGTGCCCGGGATGAGGGTCCGGGATGAGGGTCTCCCTGTGCCCGGGATGAGGGTCCCTTGTTGCCGGAGCCCTCCTGCTCTCCCACTTGCTCTCCCGCTTGCTCCCGGCGGAGCAAGGAGCCGAGCGAAGCCGAGCGCGAGCGGCCGCTCTGCTTCACCCCGCGCTGGGAAGGGGGCTGCAAGGGGGGACGGGGCCGCGGAGCCGGGGGGCTCGGTGCCCTCCAGGGGCTCGGCGCCCTCCGCGCTCTCACCTGCAGCTCCAGGGAGCTGCAGCTTTCAGTTACTGAAGGCGGGACCGTGTTAATTAAAACAACCGCAGATGATATCCTCAGCAATAATCGGTTTAAAGCAATCAATGCTGTCCAGCCAGCGGGGAATGAAGATGGATGAGTGTTTGCCCAAAGCGGCGGGAGCGGCCGCGGGGCAGCCGGGCGCAGCTGCTGCGCGGGCAGGGGGAGCGGAGCCCCCGGCCCGGCCGCCCTCCCACTGCAGCCACCACCGCAGCTCCTGCCTGTGGATTTAAATGCYCCCGAACCGGGAATCCTGGTTCCAGGGGCATCAGGACTCGGCCTGACGCCCCGCCAAGCTCCCTTGGATAAATGTGGGCCATCGCGGGCGGTGAGAAAGCTGCGATCCCGAGTGCGTGTTTTCCATGGCAAGCGGATCGCTGCTGGCACGTGCGGCATCCCTTTGAGCGGGAGCCATTGAGAAGCTTCCGCACACAAATGCTTTAAAGCCCGGGGAGTCTCAGCTGACACAGCCGCTCATTGTAACCGAGTACGTGAGCGGGGAACAGCACCGGGGCCGGGGGGTCCTTGTCCCGGCGCTGACGCCAGCCCCAACGCCCTGGCAGYGTCCTGCCCCTCGGCAGCTTTGCTTGTAGAATAAAGGAGACCTTATCCGCCTCCTCGGGGAAGAATCTTGACATTTACGGACAGAGTGGGGAATGTGAGGATTCTCATTGCTGGGTTGCAGGCGCTGAGCACGCCGAGCTGCTCCACTCGGCTGCCTTCGCATCGCGATGGTCAGGGATGCCAGAGAGCTCGAATCTGCCATCAACACAATTCAATCCAATCCTAAAAGTCCCTTGACTTTATCAGCTGGATTCTAGGTCTGCAAACATCATTCTGAGGCAYAGAAATGTGACCTCAGCTAAAAGATCCGATTTAACGAGAATTGTCTTGCACGGGGATTAGAACGGAGGAGTTTCCTTTCCGTGGGTCACGCTGTGGATGTCATTACCTCTGTAAACAGGGATCGTTTGCATTTATACATAGTAACATCAGCATATGTACAACAGGATTGGGTTTTCAAGGCTCTTCTGCAATGGGAAGAATAAATCATTTATTATTTATCTAGAGACTGCTAAATCTTTGGCATGGATTTATCCTACACTTGGGGTTTGCATGGCTATAAGGGGTGAGGGGTTGCATCAAGCTAGCCACAGCTGTGCCTTTACTTTGCACACTTGGACCTTTCTGAAGGAAGCTATGGAAAATCCAGGCTTTGCACTGGTTCTTCTAGGAGAAAAACTATTACAGCAAGGCTTTTTATCCAAAGCACCACTTGAACTTTGGAACATTCTCCCTACACRTTCATCACGCACCAAATGGTTGAGTTTGATAGAGAGCCTGTCTCCCTTCCCAAAATAAAYCACATTCTGGTAGACGGTCCGATGCTTCTCGCCGGGAACGTCCTGCAGGAGCAGAGAGCGTGGGGCCTGAGCGGGGAGGTTCAGCCGCCCGTGTCACCCTCCGCCTCCCGCTCCGGTGGCCGTGGCCGCGCTTTGGAAGAGCCCTGCTCTCCTCRCCCTCGGAGCCGCCTTGGGCGGGCGCCTCCGCCGCGCCCCTGCTCGGCTCCCTCCGGGCACGGATCCACTCCCGCGCTCCGAGGGCTCCGGGCGTCTCCAGGGCTTCCCGGAGCCTTCTCCTTGGTGCCGCCGGGAGGGAAGGGGCTGTGGAGCCTCCAACCTTGGATTTCCTGTCACACGTAACCTGGGCACAGCAAAAAGCCATCAYGGGCTTTTGTTTGCTCTTATTCCCYGAGAAGACTCCGGAGGAAGCGCGTGGATTCCTCTGGAATTGCAGCTGCACGTTGGAGAACTTCAGGCCCAGGTAGCGCAGGGCGAGCAGGGGCTCGAGCCTCCGGGTTTCTCCCTCCCCTTCGAGAGCGAAGCCAGTTCAGGTGCAGGCGCAGGCAGGAGGGAAGCGCTGGGCCGCCAAGGGCTCTCGCTCAGGAGTTAAACCCGGCCACAAATGTGGACTCGTTAAAGATTAATCCCCTCAGCCACCCAAAGGAAGACACGGCAACAATATGATCAGCTCAGCAGTCCTAAAATAATTTTGGTCGCTCTTATGTCATCCTCTTTAAATACCACTTGTTTGTTGCTGGGTCTGTTGCCTATCAGCACTATTATTACGAGCWGCTATTTGCCATTTGCTCTTTCCTGTTCTCTTAGCAATCACTTCCTCTCATTGCACTGCTTTTACCTAAGACCTGGACATCTGTCTTCCTCCTCCTCCTCACCACGAACCTCTCCGAGCTCCTCTTGTCTGGCCCCAGCGCTCGGGGGTAGCTCTCCTGTCTCGCTGGCCCTTCTCTTCCCCCCAGTCAGCATCAAAAAGCTGCTGGAGTCCCGGGCAGGCCAGATGTGCAGCGGGACTGGGAATGAAACCGACGGCGGCTCCAGGGCTGGGGGGAACTGAGCTCTGGGGCTTGCTGAGTGCAGATGCTGGCGGGAAACCCTAAGTTCCTGGCGGGTGTTGAAAATGTATTTATTTTCCTCTCGGATAGGAAGTGGCAGGTGAAATGTCCCCTTTGCGCATGCCCCAGSCGCCCGGCTCCGAGTGTGATCGAGGGCTGCGGGAAGGAGGTGCCCGCTGTGCGCAGAGGCACCCGGGGCACCTGGGCACGTGGGGTGTCTGCAGGCCCCGCACGAAGCGCTTCTGGCTCCGGGTGCTCCATCGGGAGCAGCCCTGGCTCCCTGCTCCCTGCCTGGGATAGGGATCTGCCGTCCCTGCGGGTCGGACGCTGCCCGCTCTGGTGGCCCCAGCGGCTCCCCAAGCTGGCCCCGTGTGAGCAGACTAAGCCACAGGGCAATTGTGGGTGGCTCTGGGCTCTCCATGGCTCCGTGAAGCCCAAAGCATGTCCAGTGAAGCACCCAGAGCTGCCCGACCCGCTGCCGCCTCTGCACCCGTGGAGCTGGACACCGGCCCGCGGAGGGAAGGCGCTCGCGACCACGAGCCCCTCGCTGAGCAGCCCGGAGCCCTGCAGCCATCGGCACCTCCCTGCCCTCCGCTCTGCAGCACGGCAGCTCGCTCGGCTTGTTCAGCAGCGGGGCTGGGATTCGGAGCCCAGAGCACACGCGAGGCAGAGCGTGGCGCCGCTTGCGTAACGGCGCTTGCATAACCAGCGGGCGCAGCCCGCGCCTCGCGCCACGGCACGCTCGGGCTCTCTGCGGCTTCGCGGCACATTCACGCTCTGTTTGCAACGGCACTTCTGTTCATCACGACTTCTGGTTCCCGCTACACAAAGCGCGTGCCCAAAGAGGCAGCGGGGCTGCCGGGGCTCCTYGTTTCGCCTTCGCGCCCGTCACCTTCCAGTCAGGGCTGCGGTTCCGCTTCCCGCCCCGGCTGCAGGATCATTTGCAGTCTTTGTAGTCACATTTCCCCCCAGCAGCCCGGATCGCTTAACCTCGACCCTTGCCAGGGAGCTGGTCCCTTCTCTCAGTTGCTCAAGGTGCTCGGGAACACCTCGGATGCCCGGGCATCCAGACTCTCGCTGGGAAGCAGGAGGGAGCGGGAAGAGCTGCCGGGCGGCGCGTGGGACGCTCTGCGCAGCCCCGTCCCGACCGGAGCCCCCATCCCGGCGCTGCGGCCCCAACGAGGGGCCCCACCGCCTTCCAATCCAGCCCCTCGCAAAGCCCCAGATAAAGCAGATGCCCTTAATAAGGCGGGCAAGGTTAGGGAGCCGCATTACTGCAAAGCTGGACGTAAGGTGATAGTTCTGTCTGCGGCGGGCGCAACATATGGCCTGGGCTCTCGCAGCGGAAACCTGAGCGCTCCGTTGTGTGCACGGGGCGAGCATTTGCATACGTGCAGATGTAGAGCTTTACTTGCTGAGGTTAATAAAATTAGAGAGTCGGAGAGGCTTGATAATGGAATCAGAGCTGAGCACAGATCTTTTCCAGACTGTCGGAGCCGGGCTGTTCGTCTGGGGAAATCGGCCTCTTTCTTAGGAGGGAAGCTTGGAAAATCTTTGCAAATCGGGCGCTGGGCTTTGCGGCGGAGCTGGAAGGTTTCGTGCAGAAGCTGCCACGTTGGGCAGGCTGCTTACGCAGGATCACAGGTCTGGACGACTGTGATCAGGCTCCTTCTGCCGGCTCAGACCTCGGCAAGGAGACGGCCAAAGAGCAAATAATTCAAGTAACGGAGCAAAAATGAAGGCGAGGGCAGAACAGACGGCCTGGCAACGCAGAGCAGAACGTGAGGTGCCTCTGTCCTTCCCCACGAAGAGCTCTGCCCTTACGCAGAGCCGCGACAGAGCCCGAGAGCCGCTCGGCGGCAGCAGCCCCTGCAAGGAGCCGTCCCCGCTGCAGCCCTCGCCGGCTGCTGCCCTGCCTTCCTCCCCACGGCCCCGCTGCTAAAGGGGAGCGGAGCCGGGACCAGGAGCCGGTTCCTGCACAACSCCGGGAGCAACCGCGGGAAAGCCAAGAGGGGCCCTCGGCAGCTTTGCAAACCAACAGGCGTGTTTGGAGTCTCGCRCAGAAAGTTAGAGCCTTATTGCACATTTTACGGATGCAGCGGGGCTGTTACTAATGGTCTTAGTCGGGAATCAGCAAGATTGCTTTCTAGTGGAAATAATTTCAGAGGTTGTTGATTGCTGTTTTTAAAAAAAATTAAGTGCATTTGAATTTATTTGATTGTCCTCTGGGTGCGAGATGCCTGTAATTAGAGCACTGGAACCTTCAGACGTATTATATGGTAACATAATGTGATTTTTATTAGTGCTGATTATTTCATTTTTGCGTTTTAGCGCTGCGCTGCAGAGCGACATTCCCAGTGACAGGTCTAGCCATTATCGCGGCTCCTCATTCCAGGGAGCTGCACAGCACAATAGGAACAAAAGCGGCAGCAAACGCGGAGCGGGAGGCAGCCCGAAGCCTCCTCCGTGCTCCGCCTTGGGCTTCTGCCAAGCAATTAACAGAAACTCAAATAAACAATTTGTTTTTGTCGTCAGGTCAGAAAACCCACTACTTCTGTCGGCTCCGCTTATTCCTGAAGRGTCCGGGACGTTTCCGGGCCGGGCGCTGGAGGCTGCGCGTCGCCGCCGGCCTCCCCAGCTCTAACTCGGCCTCTCCTCTCCCTCCGCAGCTGTCCATGAAGGAGGTCGGGGACGGGCTGCACGAGCAGATGAACTGCATGATGGGCGCCCTGCAGGAGCTGAAGCTGCTGCAGGTGCAGGCGGCGCTGGAGCAGCTGCAGATATCGGGCGGCCGGGGCGCGGAGCAGCGCGTGGCCCCCGCTCGCCCCGACAGCGGCCGCCGCAGGGGCGGCTCCTCCTCCTCTTCCTCCTCGTCGCGGGGCTCCCGCGATGAAGACGCTTGTCCAGCCCACGGCCCTTCCTCAGGCTCGGGCAGAGCCGAGCGGCTCCGTGCCGGGACGCCGGAGCCAGGTGGGAATGCCTGGGATGGGGCGGCGGGGACGCCGGGACACGGGCAGCGCCAGGGCGGCGAGGACGGCCACGACTGGACATCCTCCCTCCTGTGCCAGAGCAGGACCCGGCAGCCGCTCGTGCTGGGGGACAACGTCTTTGCGGACTTGGTCGGCAACTGGCTGGATCTGCCGGAGCTGGAGAAGAAGGGGGAAAGGAGCGAGGCGCCGCTGGCTGTGAGCAGATCCCAGGAGCTCTGCAGGAAGTTCTCCCTCACCGCCAACATCTTCAAGAAGTTCCTGAGGAGCGTCCGACCTGACCGCGACCGGCTGCTCAAGGAGAAGCCTTGCTGGCTCCCGCCCGAGGACAAAGAGCCGGAGATTTCCAAGAGACCCAGGAAACCCAGCAAGCTCAAAGGGACCTTCTACCTGCCGCTGCACGGGAACACGCTGGGCAGCCACAGCAAGGCGGAGAGGGGCCCACGCACGGACAGCGGCAGCGACCAGCCCCAAACCGGCACCAAGAAAGTCCCCGAGAGCATCGAGTACCCTGCGTGCGGCTTCGACATTAACACGGCGGTCTGGGTGTGAGCCGGGCGCTCGCACGGGGCCRGTGTGCACGGGAGACGGGCAGGGGCCACGCCGAGCTCCTGACCCGGGCCGAGGGGCGAACGGCTCCTCCGGGCGGCGTGTTCCGCAGCGGGGCTGCCTGGGGCTCCAGGAGGCCACGGTGTCCGCGGCAGCTCCCGGGGCGCCGAGGCCGCCGGCAGGAGCCCCTGGAGCCACCCCGTGACCAGGACTCCGGACCCGGCCAGGCCCTCGGGAACAGCGGCAGCACCTGAAATCCACTGTGTGTGCACCTGTGTATGTTTGTTCAAATATATATATATATATATAATTTTTTTAAACCTACTTCTACTGATGTGCACTTAAAACGGGGTTACAGAACAGGCGATCCGAACGATGACCTCATAGCGCTTGTTATTTAAGTTGAAAGAAAGAAAAGCCTGACTTTATGAGACTGCGGGACTGGAGCTACTGCCGGYGTCGGACGCGGGTTGTGGAGCTTCAGCTGCCTCCTCCGGCGCCTGCCCTTCCCCAGGTGGGTCCCCCGGAGCCGAGTGCTCCCTGCGCTCAATGCAGAGGTTCCTGGGGACATCCCGGGGTTCCTGCCAGGTTGGCTCCCCTTCCAGCCTGGCCGGGGCGTCACGCCAGGACAYGTTGCTGCAGCAGACCTGTCACTGTCCTCTGCATACGCTCTCGTGTCCAGCTCTGCTCTTGRAAGAGCACAGTTCTGGGGTGTCGGGCTCTCCAAGGGCACAAATAAAGCGGCGTCGGTCCCGAGGTGGTGTCACAYGCTCTCTGACAGCGGCAACTGCAGGAATCCTTCCTTTGGGAGGGACAAGGGGCCTCCCGGGCGCTCCCGTTGCGGGTCCCGAGGATGGGGACGTGTCCAGGGCTGCCCCGGGCACGGGGGCACGAGCAGAGGGTCCGCAGCACTTTTGGGGGGGTTCACACACAATCCCATTCCCGTTTTAACTTCCCAAGGCAGGGGCCCGCGCAGCCGAGACACGGACAGAGATTTTTTTCCCTTGGCAATTAAATATAGGCGCGCGGCAGGGCCCGGCGGTGCCCATACAAGGCGAGGAGCGGGGCAGCAGCTGGCAGCCACCTCGGCGCTTTGTCAGGAGCCCGACTTGCAGCCGAGCTTTTGTTCTCCTCCGCTCGGTGCTTAGGGCCAGTTGTTTTCTCTCCCCTTCACTTTTCCAGGGATTTCTYTTCCTTTACGGGTGGCTCACCCTGCTGCTGGCCTTCCTGCTCCGCCAGCTCTTTCTGGAGGATTCCCAAACAGGGAAGAGGAGCATCCCAGCCTTTCCCAGCTGGATTTCCCTCATTTCCCAGCCAGCATCCCCTGGCCCTTCCCTTCCCTCTCTCGGCTGCCGAGCAGGACCTGCTGCTCGGCTGGGGCTTTTCCACGTCGCCTCTCCAGGGATTTCTCCAGGAATGACAGCGTCTTTCTCCGCTCTGTGCGGCTGCCACAAGATAGCTCTCCGTTATTAAGCGTGAAACCCACCTAATTAGCACACAGCCACCGCTAATGAGGCCCTGGCTGCGCTCTGCACCTTTGATAAGAGCAGCTAATAGCAAACCCGGAGCCGTAATTACCCAGCTGGCCGCCCCGCGACGCCGAGCCGGCTCTTTGGAGCTGCACCAATTTCTATTCTTGGGCCGTGCGTGGTCCAGGCCGGATCAAGTGCCTTGCGCTTCCCGTGACACCGATAACAGCCACTCGCATCCCGGCCTTGCGAGGGGGGCGAGGGAAGCTCCGATTCCCTGCGCAGCTGCTCTTCACGCCCAGCAGAAGGTTATTCCCGATAAACACAATCCTGCCTAYGGCAAACGCCTCCCAACACTGGGGCACCAGCGCCAAGTCCCCGCTCTTCCGCAGCCCCCGCACTCCGGCATCCGCCACCGAGAGCCTTGGGGCTCCCCATCCTCATCCTCCTTCCAGGAAAGGCTGCACGGGATCCCCCGGCTCCTCCGCTTCCCATCGGCACCCGCCACGGCAGGGACATGACAGGAGCAGAGACCCACCTCTATACGTGGCATTGAGCAGAAGGGAGACACGGGGCCAGGGAGGTGGCAGAAATAAAGGCTGGAAAGGTGCGGAGCTGCCCATGCCCRCGCGGGCGCCCCGCTCCAGCCCAGATGGCCTCCAGAAGGCTCTCAAATGTGCCCATAATTAATAAGCTCTTGTTTCCAARACCATTTCACAGCTTATTCCTCCGACAACAGGATGGGGCTTCGCAGGACGACAGTGAAGGAAACAGAGGGTCCAGGAAACAGAAGGAAAACAGAGGGGCCAGGCAAGCTCGGGAAGGCGCAACAGGGCGAAGCGCGGCCTGGGCAGGACAAACCGCCCCGTTCCCTCCAAACCCCCCCGTACGTGCAGCGTCCCCCCAGCCGCGCGGCCTCCGCAGCTGCTCGCGGGACTCCTGCCGCGGCGGCGGGGCCGGCGCTCGCGGCTCCCAGCTGCCGCGGGCCCTTTCCAGGCAGCCCCTCGGGTGCCCGGCCCCTCGCGGCAGCTGCGGATTAATGGGCGCTTTGATAGCGGCGCTGCCCACGGCCCCCCCGGCGCCGCCGCCGCTCCCCGGCCGCGCTGTCCTTGCTGCTGGCAAGGCTGCTTCTGAGCACAGCTCTCCTATTTTTTTTATATATATATATATATATATTTATAGAGAATATGTATAGAATGCTCTTGGCCGCAGCGGAGTAGGGCTGGGCACCCCCTGCACGGCCCATTTGGTTCCTCCGCAGGCCTTTGTCAGCTCCCGCTTTCCTTGGGATGCAGACGATGGGCGATCCCGCGGGAATGTTTAATTAACACCATTAACACCATAACACCCACTAGGAGCGGCGGCGAGGTTGGCACCGGGGCTGTCCCCGTGCTGCAGCTGCCTCTGCCCCCGCTCCTAGCGGGTGACAACAAGGCAGATTTTGCTCTGAGCTTCTCGTTTGGCTCCATTAGAGCCAGAGCCTTCTYGCAGGGAGCCCTTCCCCACCAGGGCCGTGCCAGGCACCGGGCAGGGACGCCCCTGGAGAGCCCCAGGACGGGGCTGCTCTCTCCCTTTCCCAGGGAACCTGATACCACAGCCCAGAGCTGCGGCTGCACGAGCACCTACGCGGTCCAGCTGGCGGGAGCAGCAGCCAGGGAGCCAGCCCTCTCCTTCCCAYGGCACGGGCACGTCCCCAGCTGCTCCCACTCACCACCCCGGGGCTTCATCACTTAGTTCTGCCCCCACACTGCAGCTTACCTCGGCCGAAGCTGCCTCAGTCTCAGCCCTGCTTGGGAAGGAGAGCCCCAAAGCTGCTGGCCCACATATGCTAGGTGTGTGCTCCGAAGCGCCCTGAGCCTCCATCCCGCTCCTGCGGAGCCGGGGGCTCATCCCACAGCAGCACCCACCAGAGCCACGACTAGCACTGCAGCCTGTCCGGGGGTTGGCGGAGCCCAACGGCGCCGCAGCAGCTTCCTTGCTTCTGCTATCTCCAACCCAGCGCGTTCTTCCTTGTCCTGGAAAACCCCGTGAGATCTGAGCGAGGAAGGAGTCAAGGCCAAGGTCTCCGTGCTCCTCGGCTGCGGGGACTCGCTGCGTTGCACTGGGAGCAAAGGCTGCAACACGAGAGCAGCTGGAGCTGCGCGGGGTTGGAAAGAGCCCAGTCGCTGCCGGGGCCCATCCTGCAGCCCCAGGGAGCTGGGGCAGCGCCACGGGCTGCCCGGGCCCCGCTCGCTCCTAGCTGCTCCCTGGCACCTCTTTGGCACCTGGGCAAGGGCAGCCGGCTCCAAGGAGGCAGCTCATCCATGTGCACGGAGCTGCTCCAGCCCCAGAGCAGGCGCCAGGAGCGACCCAGCCCTCACCAGACAAYGGGCTCCTTTAGCCCCTCTGCGCACCACAGGCCTAGGGATTTTTATGGCAGAACCAAATCAATACACTTAAATGAGAAAACTTCACTCCCCAGCCAATAAAGCCCGTGTTATCGCTTGTTCAATTAGGGCACTGGGCATACTGACAGGAGAAACAGCTCCCTGCAAGACAGTCATGCACAACCGGGGCTGCTTTTAGTTGCTTCCATGGAAGTTGGGACGTGGATGTGAAGGGACTGTGGAAAACAAGCAGCCCTGTCCACCTCTGCAGTGGGGTGACTGGCCAGATTGCTCCTTGTGCACTGCACAGCACTGGGAGTCACTTACCAAGCTGCATGGGGAGAAATCCATGGGTTTGCACTGTACAGGGCTGCGCCCCTGCCCTGCGCCCYGTCCTGCGCCACCGTCAACGCGCCCGCCGCCCCACGCAGCCCCTGCAAGTCTCCCTCGTTTCAAACAGCATTTATCACAAGGGATTAGCCCCCGGGGGCGCCTGGGCAGTCACATTTAATAATGTACGCTGCTTCAAATCAAATGATCTCTCCTTTGAGCTTAACCCGCTGTAACGCAGCAGCATGATGCTGCTTCCAAAGCTAAATGAAAAACAGTAGCCRTGCACTGGAGCTCTGCAGACCCTCAGGTGTTTAAGCACACACTAGGAACACTGAGGAGAGGTATAAGGGTCCGYGGCTACTTGGCCTGGTGATCTGTAACAACCTGCTGCTTCAGCTGCATTTGCTACAGTGGGACGGCCCCTCTGGCTCGAGCACCGGGCCACARTTCCCAATTTTCTGCAGTCTGGGACTGCACCACGAAACAGCGACTGGCTGCTGAATTCCTGCACCAGTAACTAATTCACATGAAAAACCCAGGGAATCCCAGAGGCACCCAACTCATCCGAGCAGTCCTTCCGCGCAGATTGTTCTTTCTCGAGTCTCACCGAACCTCTCCAAGCGAGACTCGCAGTCTATTCAGGCACCCGTCGCATCCAGCAAAGGAGCAGTCTTTGCACCTAGTGCATTCGGAGAGCACGAGGCAGAGGGAACGTGCGTCAGAGCCGGCTGCGCTGGATGAAATATTCAGAAGGCAGCAGCCGGGAGCGGGGCGAGCCACGTGCCAGAGGGAGCCGCGGGGCTGCTCCGTGCGGAGCGGCGCTTCCCGGCACCGCGTCCTGGCGCCCGCAGGGGCCTCGTTCCGCCTGGGAACGCGGCCTGGGCGCAGCTGCGCCACGGGCGCCTGTTCCCACAGCGCGCTCCCGCGCGGCATTCCCTGCGGGATCGCACAGTTGCTTCCACAGATGTGCCAGGATGCCAGGGCCGCGTGACTTGGCGGAAGGCGCTGGCCGCGAGCGCTCGGGAAGGGCCCAGCTGCACCTAGCGGGGCYGGGGGACCCGAGGGGCCCCGGTGTGCCCGAGAAGCGCCCAGCACAAACAGGGCCACCAGGCTGCCCYGTGGAACCCCGTTTATTCCCCCATAAAAACTAAAAGGAAGCCTCTGCATCCTGCAAACTTCGCCCCACAGCAGAGGGAAGGGAAGGCCTTGGTGAAATACAACTTGGTTTGCTCCCTGCACTCACTCTCACAGAGAGGCACCGGGGTCAGGACGGGAGGGCTTGCACCCATGAGGCTGTCAGGTTTGACATTTAACATTTAACACTCAGAAGCTGCTGCAAATACCCAGAATAATCCCACAGTTTCTTAAGAGAACAACCTGAAAACACCCCTCAGGCATGACAGAAGTTGTACTTTACCTGGAAGATTGTTCACAAATTAGTTTGTACCTCAAGTAAAATACTTGCTGTGTGTGGAACTAGTCAAACCTTTGAAAAACAAGAAATCTTTCTCTCTACAGACTGTTCCATCATCTTAGCAACAAAACAGTAAAACATTCAAAGGTTTATCTTTGCCCGTGCAATTAAAATGTTCACAGAGTGTTTATTTAAGATTTTGCAAAGCTTTTTTTACTTATATGGCAAAACCTGCTGAAGAGCTGGAGCAGCCCGTGCASAGCGCGGCAGGGCCGGCCCCAGCGCCGGGGGCTGCAGAATGAACCATCCCGGGGGGTTATTTATGTCGGGGGGAGGCCGGCACGACGCGGGGCAGCCAGGCCCGGCACATCCCTGTGCAGGGCACACCAGCTGCTGTGTAAAAACCCAGTTTCACAGGCTCACTGAAGGGTGGGATAAATGCAATAGGATGCAGTAGGAATAAGGCTGTTATTCCGAAGATGAGGATTTTATGCTTACCAGAAACAGGGCAATCCTTCACCAAGAGACCYGCACAGGGAGGCGTTGCGATTGCCCCATGCACGTCGCTGCGCTCCTGCTTCCCCCTCCTTGCAACACTTCCCTTGGCATCTCTGCAGGAGCTGTTGGCAATAACAAAGCATTCTTAAGCATCAGATGCAAATCATTAGCAGAAAATTAGTAAGAGATTGTTTTCTGTGAAGATTCCTGTCTGCATTTTGAGCAGTATTAAAACACAGGGCCCAGAAACCTGAAATTCCTTCCCTGTTTTCCTCTCTGCCGTAGCGAGGCTGTGCCGGTGCATCCCGCTCCGGCGGCCCGGCCAGCACCCCAGACCCACTGGTGCTCCCGGCCTCCTGGCACCGCGCAGGGCCGGCCCAAACCCCCAGCGCTGCCCGGAGCAGCGGCCGCTCCGCAGCCCAACGCAGTCCAGCCCCTCCGGTTCCCAGTGCTGGCAACACAAACCAGACCCACGTTAGTTCTGCACCGGGCTTTGCATTAAGGTCCTTGTGCTCCGGCTGCACACGAGGCCCCTGTGCACCACCGTGCAGCTCCAAGGAGCAGATCCAGCGCAGCAGGATCGGGGCCCTCCCCGAGACAGCCTGACAGCCCCTCGCGCAGCTCCCGGCGCTGCTGTGCACTTGCATTACAATCAAACTTGCAATTAGAACTCTCTGGTAAGGCAGATCCTACAAGATTAGGCAGTTATCATCTGATCTGACATTAGACGGGAAAACATGTTTCAAAACCTTTACATAACACAGAAAATGAACAGATAAGTACGGGCTGATGAAGTTTGAAGAAGGGCGCACTTGCAGAGACAGCAGTGAATCACATAGGCTGAATTTGTGCATAACAACTCAAATGGGTGGAATTACATCCCCAATGACTCTGGGGTCTGCGTGGCTTAATTGAAATTTCAAATGTGCTCCTTTCCTAGCAGCAAATGTTGCTTTATATGCTTGGATGCGGGTCGAGGCAGCAGCCTGCAGCTCCCCTTCCGGCAGATTTCTACTTTAACCTCTCTTAGGACATTCTCGAGTAAATCCATATTGCAACCAGTGAAACGTTAAACATCACATGCTGGGGGATGATTCTCTTTGGAAACAAGACTAAGTAGCATATGCTGGAGTATATCTAAGGGCAGAATTTGGGCTATTGTGCTAAAATCCATTAAATACAAAAATAATACCCACTGACATGGCAGATTCATTGTATAACACACAAAGCAAGAGCACCCAGGGCAGACCCTTCACAAACAGGGCCATCTTCCCAAGGCCTCTGCTCTATCCCCCGCGCCSTGGCAGCCTCGGCTCCTTGCAGCACAGGGCACCGGTGCCAGCCAGCACTCCTTGCAAACTGTTTATATTCTTACTTAGCTGCAGTAATTAAAGCAGCTCTCCATCTGCTCCCGCTTCAGTTGGCTGTTGTTGGCAGACACCACCACCTAGTGGCAAGCCAAGATATATTTAACTGCTACGAAAACCTCTCTTCTCTTGTCCCAGGGCTATTTTCTATTTTGCAGYCCAAACACCACAGCACCAGCTCCCCCCGTCCCAGTAAGGCAGCACTCACCCCAGGTCTCCCCTGCTCTCCAACTTGAGCCCTTCCCCAGAAAGGGGCTCACACCACCCAGTTGGGATTAGGTTTCTACTTTCATAGAAGAGACATCTAATAATAATCATTAAAATTACTTTATTACTAAAATATTTTACATTTAGTAAAGATAACAAACCTGCAAACACCATGCTTCTGCTCCTCCTGAGAAACGAGGCACACACGCAGGTTGAAGGCAGCCAACTAAGCAACTAGCAGTTGTCCTACTAACATGTAAATAGGCAGATGTTTTCACATTGCCATCCAAATATTTAGATCCAGTCTCCTCTGGGCTGCATTTAGAACCTGGGATCTGTTCTAATGCAACAGCTGCATCAGTAATAGCTTTGGAAAAGAGAGAAATTTCTCACACCTGGTTTCCAATAAAACTACAGAAGGGATCCAGGCCATTCGGGACAAAGTCCATCCTGAGTTTTCTCCACTGTGATGATACTGTTCTTCTCACTTAACTCTGAAGCGAAGCAGGAACGAGCTCTCCAGCACCGACGCAGTCTCAGCAGTGCCAAGCTGAAGATGCAGTTTGGGCCCAGCAGGTCCCCAGAGCGGTGGTGGCTTCACTGCTGTGCACAGGAGGCTTGGGGCTGACCACCCCCAGGCCTCTTCACACCCTGCTCTTACCTCTAGGAATTGAAAAAGAAAAAGCTGGAGGGGAAGAAGGGGGTAGGAAATGGGGTAACATCCAGAATTAAGAGAAAACCCTTTGGGCTCACTGTGTAACTCGGGTAACACTAGGCAGGTGTAGAGCAGCTGTTTGCTTTGGTGGAACTATTTACTCGGAACCAACTCTCCACTGCAGTTTCGTTTTGAGATGCTGATGGTAACTTGTGCCCTGCAGAACAACATTGACAAAACAGGGGGTCTGCCACTGACGTGTGTAACTGCAAGAAACTGAAGAGCATAGCAAAAGTCAGACCTTGATATAGCATTAAAATAACTTTGTACATATTAAAGAGGAAATCTTTTCAACAGAACACCATCTTTAAACAGTCAAATAATGTACAAAACTAAGAGTATCCTTCTGTACTTGTGTGTGCAGTATGATTTCTACACCCAATAAGGAGTGACGTGAATGTGAAGACATTTCACTGGTATGACACRTTCCTTCATCTACCAGAACGGAAGGGAATTCACAAAACATTTATAAAAACAAAGCCTGGAAACAGTAACAAAAACACAGAAACAAAATGAAAATGTACTAAAATTTAATCATTCATAAAAGCTGTAATTTAATCTGTGACAGTAAAACACAAAAAGCAATATTAGAGTTGGTTTAGTATATTATATATTTCTGCTTTTAAAGCCATAGAAATCAGTTACCCCATTTTTTCCTATAAAAGACCCATTTTTCCAAAGCATTATGCACAAACATTTTTAATTAGAATATAATGGCAGAATGAAATAATGATATTCCATAACTTTTAAATATAAAATGAAGTCAATGACTCAAAGTTATTTGTTGCAGTGAGTTCAAAGGGAAATCTCAGATAATATATATATATATCTATGTAGTTATAGATATAAAATATAATGGTGGAACATTTTTAGTGCTTGATGGGGAGAAATTATGATAAAAAGGTCAATATGAAATTTTAATTATAGTAGCAATACCTAACATTTGAAATGCATCCATGCTCCTTTGTATAATTATACACTAGAGTCAATTATATTTATTTTCACATCTGTTAATTGCTATTGCAAAGGAGAAATACTATAGTCTTAAATTTCCAAGAGATATACACAGAGCAATTTCGTTTTCCAGGGACTGTGTGCAAACCATTTTAAGATCTAAATTCTTCTCATAGTATACAAAAACAGGAGAAGCTTCCTCAGATATGCTGTTAATTTCTGTAAGGTTTTGAAATCTGGAATGCTGGCACTTTCCATTTAGGCAACAGTTCTTCATTCCTGCGATCTAGAAAAAGCAAAAGGAGACGATGGGGGAAATATTTCTCATGCTCGAGACAAACGAATCTGAAAGAAGGCCTGAACGTTTCCCCAAATAACTGCCCACAAACATGCTTGTAAAAACATGCAGCATTTCAGCAGGAAAAGGTTATCTTACTTCATTATTATGATTTGTTCCTACTGTCCTTTGAATTCTGAGGTACAAAAAGAAAAAAAAATCACTTTGGAGACAAACTCATTCAGAAGCAAGTTCTTGTTTTACCATGAGTGCACAAAGCAGTAGGAGAGAGCTGAAAGGCACGTGAACCTAAAGCATAAAAACAAGAGCCTGCAGGTTACTACTGGCTCCAGTTGTCCTACACCTAGGCTAAGCCAACGTGCACCTAGGCCATGAGCCTCAGAGGGCAGAAGGGCARAGAACCCTGCAGTGATTTGCAGTTCTCCACATTTCTGAACGTTCCTTCCTTCTGTGCCAGAGGCTGTTGCCCTTATCCTGGGTGYCTTGCCACACACTTGGTGTGCCCATACCAACGGCTCCAACCTACGCTGTATTCCTGGGAAAACCTGGAAACCTGCAGTTACAGAAATGCTGTCTCCCTTCAGGAGTGCTTTACAGCAGCTGTAAGCACACAGCGTACCCTGCCAAGATACACAGGAAGATTATTTATAGCATGTCTCCAACCTTGGGCTTCTTTTTTTTTTTTTTTTTTTTTTTTTTTTTTTTTTTTTTTTNCTTCTCTGCCATTGAGATCTATGTCCCACCCACAGAAAGTCACAATTGTCCTCAGGTCACCACGCCAGCAGCTGCAACTGCACCACGTTGCACAAAGGCTACTAAAATTCAGAGGGGAAAGAGGAAGTAAAACTGAGCCAGGGCTGCTGAGCCCTCGTGTCACAAGACGCAGGGAGATGCTCCCAAGTGCAGGAAACCCTTGGCCAGATCCCTCTGTGACCTGATGTTACTAGTGAACCCAAGCAAATGAGAAAGAGAGAAACAAGTTGAACTGTTTTCTGCTAGGTCAGTGAGAGAAACTGCCTTCCAGAAACATCCAAAAGCAACCGACCAGGAAGGGATCTTATAYGGGAGCGAAGGGAAGGAAGAGGGACAAGACCCCATCAATGAGGATGAGTTCATCTCCAGATTAACCAATCTGGACAGCTCTTACCTGGCTCAGAGCTGCTGCGCGATGGGAGTCTAAAGCAGCAGACATGATTTCTTTTTAGGCTTCTTCTTTTCCACTGGTGTTTTTCTATTTATCTGTCTGACCAAGTCATAAAAGATCTGGAAACAAAAAATGCAAACTGAAAATCAAAACACTATCAAAATGTCAAAAACCAGACAGGCTGACAACTGGAACTCTCATGGTGATGCAGTTTTCTATGTTCAAACTGATTGTATTGATCTCAACATATTTCTCWAACAGCTGCTCGTAAGACAACAGAGCACAGTGTTCATATGAGCATGCAGAAAATAAAGCTGTAAACTCATATTTGCTCTTCCCTGACCCTTCAATCTAYGTGCCCCCTTCAGGATACAAGCAACAAAACCTTCAGCAGAGCATGGGGGGAAATGCAGCAAATCCTTTGCTTTGGAAGAAAGCTGGGAAATGACAGAACGGACTTTTCCAGAYTGACCTAATATCTGTATGGGGGATCCCTTCACAGGTGGTTGCTAAACGGATGAGCATCCCTGCCAGCAGCAGGGTTTGCACTGTCTTTACACACAGCTCCCACCTTCAAAAGCAGTTTTCCATCAGTAACCGCATGGGAGGTGCTATTAGCTTTCCTATTTGCCATATGGTTTGGAGTTGGTAATAACTTACTCCACCTTTCTGCTGATTCAATCTATTGTTTTTTAATAATAAATTTGCCCAGGAAAAGCAATATATCTACCATGGACTCCTGACAGTTCCAGAAGGGCTTGATTACAGGGGCCTCTCAAGTCAGAGATGAATTTTGTGCAAATGCTTTCACAATGAGTYGGTTTCCCAGCAATACATTTATAAGAAAAGCTTTGCAAAGATGGAGCTATTTCATGGTATTGAAGAGAAATTTTTAAACTTTCCAAGAGCCCCACCCTCCATTCCTTGTTTACTTTCCTCCTTCCTGGAGTGGCTGCTGGCTCATAAATTCTTGTTGATATCAAGGAAGTTCAAATTAAATGAACTATATCAAACTGCAACTGAAAATTAAGAATTTTTCCAAGTATCACATGAAAGGACTAGCACATAGCACAGCTATTCCAAGTAATACATTGTTTRGTTCATGGTTTGTTCCTTCTCTTTGATTTTCTCAGCTTTTGATTTTCATAAGCAGACAGTGTAAAGTCATCCTGGTGTTATCTCCAGTTTACAAAAGTACAGGATCTGTGGCAAAACATCCTTTGTGCCTTAGCTACCAGGAGCCTTGGAAGTCAGAGTACCTTGAGGCCTTAACAAGTTTAAAACAAGCCATTTTGTGACAAGGTGACAACGAAACAGCCACGGTTAACAAAGGCCCCGGTGATGCAAGAACTCAGCACATATTGGACTAGAACACGAAGATCACAGAAACCTTCCAGAGCAGCATTTTCTTGTGCACGGTGCCTCTCCCTGAGGCAGTTGCCATCCCAGGAAAACAGACGCTCACACATTACACTAYGTAAAACCCACGAGTGGCCGTGTGTGCCTGTCACAAGCCAGCTCACCACGCTGCCCACCAGCGGGAATCTCTGGGCTGGACACCTCTGGCTAACAAGATCAGTCTTTAGCAGAAATTGKGGAAACAGAGCAAATTTCTTTCTGTAACATGGCATGATCTGCTCAGCAGCTTTGGCCACCAGTTTCTTTGCTAACACAGTTTTGATAAAGCACAGATAAAAGGCAAGGAGTTACTCTTTGCAGCATGAGTCCAGCTCAGCGAGCCATATTCACCAGGTTAGGTCAACGTGCACGTAGCTAGGCTGCTCCCCAGCATGGGAGCTGCAGCTCACGCAGCTCGGAGTTGCCTTTCCTTTCAACCTGATGGATGAGGTGCTGGGCACTTCCCCAGAGCTGCCAAATTAATTCTGGGTCCAATCCAAAACCCCACTGCTTCTCCTTATCACACAAGCCTCCTAAATGGGCTCAGTTATCTCTTGGCAACAACCCAGCTCTGCTCAATGGAGTCACCTTAGTGTTTGTGACTGAAAAACTGGCCTCTATCACAGTCAGAAAACTCACATGCAGACTAAGGGCTTGGTGCCCGGTGTCAAGCAGAGCTCCATTAGCAGAACCACACTGCCACAGAGTACAATAAGAGGCACACCTATTTGCAAAGGTGTTTCTCAGCTCAGCACAGGGACTGCTCAGGCATATGTTTGGACTCAGTTTCAGTAAATTAGCAGCTTACCAGAGAAGAACTGTGATGGGATGTCTGTTTGAGCAGCCAGATGTAGCAGGAATGTGAAAAGCAAACACTTTCAAACACAACAGCCAAGAGCGTGCAACACGACAAATAATACAATGGGGCACAATCCACGTTCTGAATAGCAGGACTTATCTTAAACTTTAGCTGAAAAGGATATCTTTTTATCTCAGGTARGGGTCATCCAGGGAATTGCACTTACTCAGCACCTTCTGCTATTTATGCCCTCTAACACAGACTGTACAAAGCCTTTACCTGGAAAGGTCTCCCACCCTTTACATATAAAAAGAGCAGATTTCCTTACAGCAAATCACCACTCTAAATAGACTGCATCCTAACACTTCCTTAGGTCGAGACTCCAGAACAATCCTGAATCTTCAGGAGCAGCAAAGACAAGAGAACAGCTGACAGTTACCTCATTAACATTGATTTTAGACTTTGCAGATGATTCTAGGAAGGCACAGTTACACCACTGTCTTGCTAAGTTTTGACCCTGTTCTTTGCCGACTACACGCTCTTCTTCCAGGTCACATTTATTGCCGACCAAAATCATTGGAACCTGGAGAGGCGAGAAAGAACAAGAGGTATTAGCGAAACTCAATATATAACGCGGACCACTCAAACAAAACTATAGTTCACAAAGACCATTTCTTCCAAATGTCTGGTATTTTCTACAGGGTTGACCAGAATCCATCCTGCAGCCACCCCGGCTCAGTAACAGCTAAACATATGAAGGACAGCCACAGATATTTCAACAAAATCCTAAGTTAAGAAGTATCTACCTTCTGGTATTTATATCTAACACTGTTCTACTAAATATCCCTCAGCTTGGTATTATCCACCAAATTAACTTATTTCAGGCAGCAGTGTATAAAGCATGTGCCTAGAGATGCACTGTTTTGGCCCTTTTTACACCTATGTGCATTTTTTTAGCTCAGCAAAGCATAACTTAAATGTTCAAAAAGTTCCCAAACTTGGATTCAACAAGTAATATCCTGTTACCACAAAAATTAATAAAAGCATTTTAATAACTAAATCAAAGAACCAAAGTAAAAATTTAAGTAACAGTCTCCACTGTCTGTGAGCTTGCCCAGCTTACAGTGCAAATTCTCTTGCAAACTGCACAGCTGAGTGAGCAGTGCAGGGCTTTGACCTAGAGGCTAATAAAAGAATCATGTAACCAGGGATTTAGGCAAACATAATCCCCACATAAATGAAAAACAGTTTTACATAAATAGAAGTCCAGCCTGTTAAACCAAGGAGGGTACCAGAACCCTAAACCACAAGGTAATCAAGCTTGAAGAATGAGGAAGATCAAGAGCAAGGATAAACTGCAGGAGACTACCCTCAGTTTCGGAGCACATCAAATGGGGGCTGTGCAGTTCCAGAAGCATTTCCCTGAACAGCTACTTAAATKCAGTGTACATGCTTTACCTGTGCTTTGGCCTACATGTGTGTCCTAGCCCTGTTTATTGACCATCATCACTCCTAATTGCAAAAAAAGAAAATTGTAAGATTTCTTAAAAAAAAAAGAATAAAGTCTCTTCATGGGGGTTTACATTCTCTCAGTAATGAGGCTGAGCACCTATCCTCCACTTGACAGGTCCCTGGGATAGTTACTGGAGAATTATGGCCTCTCACAGTTGGAGCTGATTTGTGATCTCTGCTTTATTCAAGCAGCTATACAAACCAAACCAGCACAATTATTGTAGTGGGTTCTACTTCATTCAGTAAGACCAGAGCTATTTAACAAACCGTTAAAAGGTTCAACACTTCCCTTGCTATTGACAGAGCTGAAGCAAAGGCAAGTGAACAGCCCCTGCCCTCTCAGTCCTTACTGACACCTCCCACTTACACAGTGGCATGAAATGCACTAGCATGCATTTCATGCAGTGGCATGAAAAGCCAAAAGCATTCCTAGGAAAAGAATTTTTGCTCATGTACAGGTACCTCTGTTTACTTACAATAACACTTGAACCATTTTCACAAAGTATTTTACTTACATCTTCAGTGTCCTTAACCCGTAAAATCTGTTCCCGCAGGTCCTGTAAGTCATTAAATGTGGACTGTGCTGTAATAGAATATACTAGTGCAAACCCTTGACCATTCTTCATATACAGATCCCTCATTGCTGTAAACTGCTCCTGTAAACAAATATTAAAAAAAATAGTCAGTTAGCCATTAGACATTTTGTAGTGTTTTCATTTATTGTCTGATCCAACATGATTTCCCCAGACAAAGGGGATTGTAAATGCAGTTTCTCCTCTAATACAACCCTGAAGAAGGTCTAGGTATCACACATCTTCATGCCTCATTGCAGCATGATTCTGTGGGAAGCAAGCATCAGACCACTTCAACATGCTATCTAAAGCATGAAAAGAGCTTCAAGGTTCAATGCAATAAGGACAGAACTGCAAGAGCAAGCTCTAAGACCTGTACTAGGTTGCTGTCTTTGGTCCAGTTACTTTCACAGAAACTGTGTAATTAAACATCCTGTTTCTGTGCCTTTGTATTATTGTCAGTGAAGTTCAAAGCTTTCCAAATCAAATAGTAACTGCATTTTAGGAAGCACATACTCTCCCTGTGATGTTCACTCTCCTATTACAAGGTCTATTTATTTACTGTCCTGCAAAATCCTATTCAGTAAAGTGACATTTTTACTTTAAATGGCAAGGAGAGTTTCAAGGATTTTTGCTGCTATGAGCAGGCAGGATGACAYGAGCCTCCTCAACACAGTAAAAGCAGCATCAGGAAGAGGTCATCTAAGTAGAAGATGACAATTAGAAAATAAGTAGATGATTCTGTGAAAAGTACACAGTTTTTGATGAATTTCTCTCCACATGGACTAATGTGACAAGCCCAGAGGCACTACTGAAGCATGGCCCAGAAGCACCTTCAACTCACATGAGCTCTAGACACAACCTCTTTTCTCCCCATAGGAAGAAACTGCTGTTTGCAGCAAAGTCCTTAAGTGATCTACCTACTGAAGGAAGATGTAGAAGAGGCTAAAAGAGTGCTCATAGAGACTTGGTTTTAAGAGAAGCAGCTGAAATGATTCAGCACTTCAAACTGCCCACAATTAGCTACAGAAAGATGCTATCTTATTGCTAAGTTCTTTTTCTCCTTTCTGCCTTTCCATCCAGCCCATCAACTGATTCTCCTTGGAAAGGATTAGGAGAGTAAGTGCTATTCTTCACACCTCATTCTTAATGGGAAAGCTATGTATCTATTAGAAGAAAAAGTTATAACTTACTGTCCCTGCTGTATCGAGGATTTCAAGCATACACTGTTGACAGTCTACTTCCACTTGCTGGGGAAAGAGAGCAGAGAAACAGTTAAAGTGAAGTCTGAAATAAAGAACTAGGAAAGTGGTATTTCACTTTAGACGTAGAGCAAACGGCTCTAAGCCACTTGCACTTTTCCAACAGTCCAAGAGGCACTTTTGGGAGCGGATAAMCTGCACCCCAGGTTAGACATTTGGGTCATTTCATTTGCGGTCCAGGGCTCTACTGATCATAAAAGCCTAAGTAGCTCATTGCAAACATTTCAACTCAAGTGAAACAAAACCTCACTCTCACAAATTAAAGGGCTTCACTTTTTATTTGCTTGGGCAGAAGAGGGAAGGAGAAAAAGAAATCAATGATTCTTACAGCTAAGGCTTTGTAAGTCTTTATTTGCTAAGAAATGCTGGTGATCAAATAGGGGTAATACCAGAAAAAGCAAATAAATTTAACTACAGAACTGTTTACAGCATTTATACGCAATTATTGCAGGCACAAATAATACAAGTTTTTTGTTTTCTGCCTTTTGTGCCTTTAATTATGGCAACAATCATGCTAATCTGCAAAACAATGGGTTACTTGACATCGGTTTGCRTGAAGAATGCAGCTCTGTGATAGAATTACATAACACCCCAGTGTCAAGGCTTCTGACAAGGGCTTTTGCTCGGCAATTATAGGCCTGCACCCAAAAGGCTGTGAAGATTTTCCAATGTGTTATGCTTGGTTTGAAGGCATATAAACTACATAGTGAAACAGGCATTTCTCAAAGAAAACAACAGAAAGCAATTATGATGCTACAGTAATAAAATCTATGGTGATGAATGATGTACATATATCCTTTGTAACAACTTCTGCAGCTATCAAACATGACAAATGCTGATGTATTTATGTTTTGAAGTATGAGACTTGAAAGAAAATCTTGTTTTACCTTTCTGTATGAATCTTCTATTGTTGGGTCATATTTTTCAACAAATATTCCCTGAACAAACTGTACAGTCTAGGAAAGAAAAAAGTGAAGTCAACATGACCAGTAATATTTATCAAAAGCATCTTATAAAAACCTAACAGCACAAAAATTACTCATCACTAACCATTAATATTCAATTATATGGATCAGAGATACRACATACACAGAGTAAAGCTGTTTGCTCTAGAGGAGATTTTTACTCTCATTACAATTGGGAAGAAAGCACTGCCCAGGCAGCAGTCAAGGAAGCTACAGTAACTGCACTGCTGCCTGTCCAGGGCTTTCGCTCTGTGCTGCTCACCGGGAGGCACAGTCGGTGTCACAGTCACTGTCACACAGGCACRAGGGCTGCGGACAATGGGACGATTTGCAGTGCAACAAACCAAACTGTAACCTAAGCTCTGGTGCAAGCCCAGGGCTGAAAAGAAATACCAGCTTCTTCGTTGGACTCTTCACTTTATATAGTTCAAAAATACATTTAAAGTGACCACTGCAATATTTTAAATCCCATCTTAATGCTTAGAAGTAAAYAGTGACCCTGGTAGCTAAATATTATTCTCACTCACCTGCCAATTGATACTCTGTCCTGCTATGAACATCTGAGATCACCACTGCATATGAATTACAATATACAGTTACAGAGTACCTATGCTGTCAGAAAGGCCTTCAGTTTTGCTTATCAGACCTTTTACAATGATCCCACCAGCAGTGTGTGTGTATATGTATGTGTATATGAACAGCTGGTAATTCCTCCCCTTCCCTGTGATAATGGCAGGGTGTATTTCCTTGTTTTAGATAACTTTACACTTGACCAGCTCTTCACCTTTCTTGCAGCAGAAAGCTGCTTGACTGACACTTGATAAATAGGTGTCAAAAACTCTTAGAACACTTTCCTATCAACTGTGCAMGGTAAGCCCCTTACAAGAAATACTGCAAGCACTCAAGGAGTACAAGTGTGGGTCTGCATTCACCCTTCTGCACTGCAGACACTGGAAGCGACTTGTTCTGCCACTGTGCTTTGAAGCCAGGCTAGCCACCCAGGTTCAGTCCAGGAGAAAGGACTTTCTTCTCCAGAAAAACAACACTACAGTTCACAAATATTTCAGCAGTACAAGGCCAGTTACTGCAAGCCACTCTGCATTTTTAAAAATAACACACACCTTAATGTATTCAACGAGCAATAACTGCAATAAGATGGGTCAGTTTTGAACCCTGTGTATACATATATATTTGTATGAATGAGTTGCAGAACCACTTCCTAACAAACTCACCAAAGCAGACTTGCCAACACCTCCTGAACCAAGGACCACTAGCTTGTACTCACGCATGATGCGGTCTGTTTAAATACCGACAATCTGCAAAACAAGAAATAAAACCAAGAATTAAAAGGCTACCCACACATAGAGATTTACGGCACCATCTCCTGAAGATAATGTTCTAGCTCTTTAAATACACATGACAGCAGAAGTCTCTTTAGTAATAGCTAAGATTTATTTACATTCTTAGTACTCAAATGCAGATGCATTATTCCAACAGCTCCAGTTTATTCCAAATTCCAAAAATAACTTTCAAACTAAAGATTTTGTCCTGCTAACACATTCAAGTACTCAAATGTACAAACTATGTTTGATTCCTATATAGGATCTAATGTTCTTATAGTGAAGTAGAAAAATTGATGCCTTTTTTTTTTTTTTTTTTTTTAATGTGTCATAATGCACCTAAACTATTTCAAAGTTTGCCCTGGAATTCACTTCCTCCTAAGTTTCACCATGCCGGAGCTCAGATTTGCCAGCAATGGAGGCAAATCCTTTGCAAAGGAGGAGGCTCCAGCCATTCTGATGCCGCAGCCTGCGGCGGGTTGCACGTGAATCCACCCGCTAGCAGCRCCGAGCCTTAATCCTGGCTTATGCCTCCTTGCTGCTGCATTGCCAACTTCACAGCAAAAAGCTGCGAGTATTAAACAGAAAAATTAGGTTAGTGAACTACAAGGGCAGAGGTTTGCTTCTCCCACCCACCCCAACAGGGAATGTTTTAGGTCAGTATTTTCTCTCYGGAAAAGGTCAGGCCCAACTCACAGCTGCCAAGGCAGAAACCTCTCTGCTCTTCCCAGCAAAGCCTGTGCCTTTTTATGGAAATCTTTCCACTCCCTGAACTCACCAGGCAGCACCAGAAAATTTCTCAGTCTCTTCAAGATTCCCTGACAAATAAGGCAAATGACAAAGCGGGTGATAAACATTTTACACTATGTTTACATAGGAGCGGGCCCGGGCTCCGTCCCCATCGTCCCTATCGTGGCGCCGGCGCAAACAATGACATCAGCAGCCAGTTATCCGCTCCCGCTCCGAACGCCTTTTCTTCCCAAGTAAGGATTCGGGAACACAAGCGCTCTGAGCTGCTGCTTTCATTCCTCAGACCCTGCAAACCAGCCTTGCCAGGAGAACTGTGAGTTGGACGGTTACAATTGGAAGACTGTTTCAAAAATGAAAGTGTCATTTTATATTCTCATATTTGCTACGAGAAAATATCACCTGTGTTGACTTCTGCTAAAGCAAGTGTGCAAGGAACACAGATCAGGTGTTTCACTTCAGTGCCACTTCTTTGCAACTGTGTCACAAGTCAGGGTTAAAAACTGTGCAGTTAGAGAAAAACGCACATGAATTCCACGGGCAGTTTAAGTCCCAGGTTAGGTCTGGACCCAATTTTTAAAACCCCAGGTCACAACAGAGCCCACCTGCCCCAGCTGGGGCATCTCCAAGTCTGCAGCTGAGCTGGTCTTCCCTCACCCAAATGTCAGAGGGAGGGAGAGGAGCGCTGAAGTCTGCAGCAGTAACCCACAACTTTGAGCACCTTGAAGCTGTTTTTCTTCAACTCTTGAAGTTTGAGCTGCAGTCACTTAACTTCATAGAAATTGAGAAACCAAGTCAGCTTGAAAGGGATTTTCCAGTGTGGTAACTCTYAGCATCTAAAAATAGCCCAAGGAACATATATGCCCTATAGGAAGCTGACAACACTTGGGTTAGAACCCGGGCACCTGCGAGGGCCCATCGAGTGCTTCCCTGAGAAGCAAATCTGAACTTCCTTTTCACAAAGCTCAGGCCCTCGGATGGGAACGAAGGGGAACTCCAACCAGCCGGCCTCCCTTCCTCTTGATAAGACTCCTAAGTCTTCAAAACTGAAGAGTCCCTTGTTTTCAGTACAAACGCAGTTTCGCTGATCCAGTCTTTCTTCACATCCCTGTGGCTCCACAGTCTGTTCCTGCCAAGAAAGCCCCCAAACTAACCAAGCTAAGGGTTAAATATAGCCAGGAACTCTCACTTCTTATTTATAGTAAAAATACTTGTGGGAAAGTTTCAGCCGAGAGCAGCATAAGACTAACTTCTCATTTCTTTTCTACAGTATCTGATTATGTTTTTCAGGTGCAACAGGAAACCAAGATCCTGAAACACATGAGCCTTATTGCTGTAAACCCCACATGCCTTAATTACCTTGTAGCTCTTTCACAAGTGTGTTAATGCTACTTGTTTATACAACATGAATAGAGCACTCAGGAAATTACTATGCAGCATCCTCGCCAACTTACATTTGGCAAACTATTTATGCCCACCTAAATACGGTTATACACAGCACCATTCATTTCCACCCAGAACTCTGGCACTGGTAGCCTGCTGTTAAGCAATGGATGTTTTGAAGCAGTATAAAATTGTTCAATTTGAAAAAAGAGTATCATGGGGCCTGGATTTCATCCGTAACAATGAACAAATCAATCCTGGATCCCACCATGAGAAACACTTGACATCTCAGGATTTTCTCTTCCTAAAATTTATTCACGCAATATCGTCAAGAAGTGGCACATGCTTCTAACTCACCTCCTTCAATCTCCAGAAACACTGGAACTGAAACAGTGGGTTTTAATATTAGAGCAGGACTATCTTTTCTGCTACCACTGTCACCAACACCTATTACCTGGAAAGTGACAGCAGCTTTATTCAAATATTAACAGTACCAGCCACGACCTGTTTGGTTCCTTCTGGAAGAAGGAAGGTGGCTGCTCTGTGAACACAGGGATAAGCCAAGAAGAGAAGCAGGACACTTGGAATACACCTGAATGGAGCACACAGCGGGCAGGACAGCAGAAATGCCTCTCTGAAGGACTGACAGACGGCTATGAACACTGCCGAGGTGTCAGGCTGACGCTGCAGCCTTACACCTGATGCCTGTGTGTGCACTTGCCCACATCTTTATTCAGCAAAGCAAGGGCTGCAATTTGAGCACTGCTCTGAACAACAGGAAGCTGCTGCACACGTGGCCACGGCAGACAGGCTTCAAATGAGAAGTGAACCCTCAGACACGCGCACTGCCACCGGCCAGAGGCTCCAAGCGACTGTGCTCCCGCTGTACGAGGGAGCTGCTTGGGAATTACACAACAGGGTTGGCCCTAAGGGAAGTTAACTGCTCTTGTGAGAGTCTCTCCAGCTCGTCATGGGATTTGTAGTGTGTGATAGTGGGGGAAAAAAGAACGACGTGAGGAGGAGCAAATGTGGCACTGAAAACAGAGCACAGGAATCTCACAGTAACCTGGGCGTGACCTGAACCCTCAGAAATACAAGCGCTTGAATACAATACCATACTTCTGAGGAAGATGATTTATGCTTGTTAGTTCCCTTTTCCTCCTTCCAATGCAGCTACATATATCACATGAGGTACAGGTATTCAGCATAAGGAAGACTGTAAGAGCCCGTGGTTTGATGGATTTGCAGAGCCTGACAAAATACTAAGCATAGCTGCCAACACGCACCCCATGAAGAAAGGTCATGGTAAGCAGGGACACTTCTGACATATCCAAAAGAGCAGAAACTGTGGATGGTTCTGACAGATTTGTACTCCGTGCAAGTGCAGGTGACACCAGGAACGGCAGCACGACTTCGCCTCACTACAGGAAATACGTTTCACACAAACTATTTCAAACAACATGCACATTTGTCAGTTTAAATTCATTCCAACACCTAATAATTTCATAACTGGTAATTTCACTTGAAAACACATTAAGAAAGTTAAAAAAGTCTTACCTTGGCATAAAAGATCTCTCATCAGTCTTAACAGCCTTATGGAAGGATTTTCCAGGCTCCCTACAAGGGACTAAAAAAAAGAATTCATCAAAACGTATTTTAAATTAGAGTGTCTATGAGCATACGATCAACTCAGTTTCAAACCCAAACATGATTGCTACAGAAATTGCCCTTTGCTTAACCAAAGCAATTCTAAGCCATTTCTACCACTGATAGAACCAAGTTAGCTTAAATACACAAACTTTAACATGATTTCATCCTGCATCTGGAGCAGTGAAAGGCCTAGGTGGCAAGGGAAAAAAACCTGACAGTTTTCTTCCAATGCTTTCCAGTTCCAACACTCCAAAGTGGGTGCCCTGTCCCCGCTGCACGGGACCGTCCRGAGGACTGCACTAAGTGCTTTACACCCGCAAGCAGGTGGCACTGGGTCAGTGAGATAAACACAGAACAGGCCAGAACAGTTTGAAAACTTGACAGCAGTCCAATAATTATTCAAGAAAAATACCTTGAATGTTGGGAGAGATTAGAAAGCAGGAGTCTGTGGAATGCCTGCAACACTCCTATAAGCAGCCCAGAGCCTATCTAACAAGCACCCTCGGCTCGCACGTGTAACCGAGGGCTTGCACGTCCAGCTTCAGTAGATAAACACAGAAGTTGCAATGGGTCCTGTTTTGGTACTAAAAAAATTAAAACCCACTTCATTTTGCCCCAGGAGGAACTGGCAGCACAAACAATAGCAAACCACAATTTCTACTTGATCGCACCACTAAAAATGCTTCACCCTAACTGCAACTCCAGCTTGTAAACTATAGGAAGACAACATAAAATTGAAGTCTTGTAGGCTAAAAAAAGCTCAAAGCAGCAAGTTGACATTTCTATTGAATACAGAAAGGCATTTTCCTTGGGGAGCCAGAAGCAAGATTTGTGTTATGCCATTTCTGGAGCAGTTTAACCAGCCCATGTCCCAAGTTCAATGAAGATGCTTCAGTCTGAACAGTGACAGTGACTGCCCACCTGCCCTGCAGAGGCCCCGGGGCCAGCGGAGCCGGGAAAGGGGAATTTTGTCTCGGAGAAGCTGCACATCCAGCAAAATACATTTCCAAAGAACAAGTTGCAGAGAGCAGATCAACAGGGAGATTTTTAAAAACTGAGTCAGTAATAAATGAGTCATAAGCCAAAAACTTGACCGAAAAGTCAGGGGAGGAGGACAGGGCAGAAGGGTGGAGGAATCTGCTCATACTTAAACTCCCACATATTGAAATGAACCTTTTAAAACACGCACTAATATTAAATGGCTAAGACAGCCAAAACAGAGCAGGAAACGATACTCAGCATGGTGACTAATGCTTGAATCAAGCTTTGAATACACAGCAAATAGGTAGTTTTAAACAGACATGACCGTGTTTTAACAGATTAACGTTTCTGATGACCAGAATTATTCACCTACTCAGCTGGGAGTCCCATGCTGCCAAAGTCCAAGTGTTCAGCAGCTTTGTGCATCCTGCAAGGTCCTTATTCCTCTCCCCATCTTTGTTTGCCTTGAACAGGACAGCTTTATCCCATGGAAAATCCACCATGCTCCTGCAGGACATTTGCTCCCTAATATATATTGCACCAAACTCTCAAAACTTTAGCTGAAAGATGCAAAGCTGCCACCTCACTAGAAGGGCTCAGAGGCAGGACATGCACAGAGCAGTATTCTTGCTGTTTGCAGTTATGATTGAGGAATTTCAATGTAAGCAATGAAAGCTCATTAAACACACACTCTAAGAACTCTACATTAATCTAGGTGCTCTTTCAACAACTTATACAAATCTGGCCTAGYATCAAGAAAGGGCCCCAGAAACACCACTTATCTGGTTTTCCCCTGCATCTACTACACAGGGACTGCACCAACTGTCTCACTAGTCTGAGTTACAGCACACAGGGGACACGCACTTCACATCTGTTCTGTCCACCATGATTTGCCTTTTGCACCCCAAGAGGAATCTGGGGTTTCAGTTACAAAAGACAAATTGAGAATAACCTCCTTTCAAGTTATTTCAATGCTACAACGCATTTTAAGAGATGAAAACCCAGCACACATCCTCCTGTAAAGAATGCATGGGAACCGATGAAGTGCTTTGAATGCAGCCTGTTATCTGATGCATCTTAGAGCACGGAAACTCAACCACACGCACTGTGGATCCCCACTGCTTCTTGCATCACCTGTAATTATTTTACAGCATCGCAGTGCGTGCCCTTCTGCTGTGAAGGCATCACCTGCAAGAGCCCAACACGGCTGCTTCTTGCATCACCTGTAATTATTTTACAGCATCGCAGTGCGTGCCCTTCTGCTGTGAAGGCATCACCTGCAAGAGCCCAACACGGCACGGAGCTGCCCTGCAGGGCGACAGGAGCCCTGTGCAGGGACAAGGTGCCACGTGCGACACCATGCAAAGGGCATCCACAAACAGGCAAAGAGGATCAAGGGGAGCAGCAAGACACCAGTCTGGCAACAGGACACGTGCCCAGAGCCACCTYGCAATGAAGCATATGGAGGACTGACTCCCTCAACCTGCTCCTTGAGGGAGCAGACACCCAATACAGCGTGAGGGTCCCCAATACACCGTGATACTTGTGGTAGCACAAGGCTTTGTTGTTTAGTACCGTGTCATGGAAGCTCCAGATCACAGCAATGCCCATCACTGTACGCTGCTTTTGGAGGATGAAGCGGGTCTGTTCTGATGCTGTCAGTGCAGAAATACGAACTCCCTGCAATCAGCCTCCAGACATAACAGGAACAGCAAGAACATCCAAGTTTGATATGAACAAAAACCATGCAATTGTACGTAAAAATGTAACAAAACAGTTGAATGAAAACTTAACCTTCACCCCCAAATATTTTTTAGCAGCTCTGTATCCAAAACTCGAGGCAAGAGGCAGTGTCACAGACAGGTAAAACCTCGCAGCTGCGGAAATCAAGGCATTTCAACAAGAGATAATCAGGATGCCATAGTCCTTGTTGAGCATTTTTCCAAATACGAGTCAACAGCAGAGCTGAGTTCACTCAGGCTGCTCTTGCTGCACACATTTGCCCTGATCCAAGCCACACACATCTGAAAAGGGGAATTTTAGTCCAAATGTTGACAGTCTCCCCTACAGCGCTGAGGGCGGCTGACAGTTCAGCACTGCAACCTGCATCCTCCCTGAACCGCAGCACAGCCCCGGCTCAGAGGGGTGAGGGGAAAGGAACAGGAGGGAGGCGCTGAACAAGAGCACAAGCATCACAGGCACCAGAGCCCAGAGAAAACCCAAAAAGGCTCCCAGAAGGGAGCTCTAGCTGCTCGCACTGTTACCCTGGCAGGTGGTTTGTTCTCTTACGATCACTTGAAAGATTCAGTCCTGTATGACTGAGATACAAATCAGGAAAAAGGAGACAGGCAAGGGGAGCAAACAGCATTCAMGGGGTCTGGGAGCAGAAACGAGACAATAATCTGCTTTTGTACCAGCTTGCTCAGCATCTGCACCTCCCTTTCTCTAATGGTCCAGTTTTCACACACGGAAACTCAACCAGAAACATTAGGGAAGCCAAAGTATTAGAGGTTTTCATGGGGAAGTATGCTGCGAGCATTTTACTGAGTAGGGAGAAAAAGCATACAAATTATGGCCTGAACTTCAGCATCTATTTCCAATGCCTGTCCTTCAGAAAGAGCCATCCCTTTCTGCCTTTCCCTAAGGCTCGTAGATGCCGGGAACATTATAACCACACAACTTGGTTATTTTTACCTTGGCAGTTAAATATGGAATCACAGCTACTATAAACAAGCCCATTTAATTTTSAACTTGTTAATATTCTTTATGCCAACTTTTCTTTAATTACTATAAACTAGACCATGAAAACGCTCTCTCCCCATTTCTATTAAACACTACTTAATTCTTCACCAAAATTCCTTCATTAATCACAGCTGTGCTCTCAAACTCAAATCAAGCACTTATGCAAGGGACAGATTTACAGTGACTAAAAACCATGCTAAAACTGACAGGTTCCCTTTACAATGAAGGGGCAAGAGCAGAACGCGAGGCCTGGAGCTGACACCCAGGAGGGCCTGCGGTGCCTTCAACGCTGGCACCAGGCTCCCACACTCCGTGTCCAAGGAAAACTCCCATTCACCATCTGCTCCTTAATTAGGAAGTTGTTTTACACCATGCTCGTAGATACTGAATCGCTCAATGGAGTCGCCGGTCCATTAAATACTTGCCGGTGTCAATGCAGGCCGTGAGCGGTTGGCGTGCGCCTGCTGCCCCACGCAGGGACGGCACGCGGGACGCAGCCCCCGGCTAATTAGTGCAGGGCTCCCCCAAGAAGACCGCAAGCCCCGTCAGGGCCCGGCCCCGCTCATTAGCGTGAGCTTCATTAGCAGAATGGGAAGCGYTGCCACCCGCTCGCCGGCCCAGTCACTTACCCGGCGCTACAACCGCTCGTCTCGGAGGCTCCCAAGTCTCCTCGGCCCTGCCTGGGGCAGCCACCCCACAAAAAGGAGCTTAAAATAGAGCACGACTTCGGGGGATTCGGCCAGTGCAAGAGCAAGGTGACAAGCTTCCAAATGAGTAATTTTCCGTCTGACTTTTATTGCTTATCTTTACAATATCTGATATCTAAATAAAATTTTGTATTAATATCACATATATTCTAGCAGGATCATTTTATGTTATTACAACAGAAATCAATCCATTTTTCAAATTCAACAGTAGAAATCAACATTTATATCGACTGTTTTTAACATCAAATCAAACAAAAAAATCAATGCAACAAGCATATAATTAACCACATGCATAATAGTGTTGTGGGATGAGTCACTATGCAACTACAGTGTTACTCCTTCTGCAGTATATACTCAATTCCTCTGAGTTCCTAAGGTTTTCCCTCTATCAAATTTAACCTAATTTAACCTTAAAACCTAATTATTTTTAAAGGCCTGTTTTTGTTTGGTGGCTTCAGGGGTGTTTGACATTCAGAAACATGCATGTTCCTCTATACAAGTTTGCCAATGAGCAGCTGATAAATAAATCTGATTCCCCATCATAAGGGCTGATCATTGACTCTGATCCTGAACCAGTGCTGCACTACAAAGGCTGTCAATAAAGCAGCTGTGAACTGAACTCAGAGCAAGCCCAAACTGCGTGTTTTGAGCGACAACTTTCCCCAACAATTTCTAATTCACACGGCTGAAGGCAGCAGCATTTTAACTACTCATCCTGCTCAAATCAGGGGCAATCACAATTTCTAACTGACTAGACATACTGCTTTGCTTCCGAAATACAAGATAAACAACAAAACAACAAAAAAAGTTGACAGACGCCTACGTAACGAATGAACTAACGACATGCCCCAAACCAAACATTTTCTGCATGCAGAAGTGGCACTGCTGTCAGGTTTCACTGCTTCTGRAGGGGTTATGGGCCCCCAAGCCCTGGCCATTCACAAACTGCAGGGTTCAYCTCTGCTCCCCAAATCACAGCAAAGCAGCAGTGAGTTTCTGCACAATTTCACCTCCCAAGACGTGCATTGAGAAGGTTACTGGTCCAKGGCCAAGGCCATAAAAGCCTCAGCTGGGAGTAAAGTCCTTTAGCAACCGAGTGGCCCTTTAACTTCAGCTTTGCTGCACTGGGACTTTCAACAAATTAACCACAATACAAACAAGTCGGAGYGCCAAACTTCTTTGAAAATAACAATTACTCTGTACTTTGAAAAAGTGCTTTTACACACCACACAAGCATATTGGGACTGATCTACCTCCATCTGSAACCTTTTCTTCATGCTGAACATGGAATTTTTTAAATATTGGGGTGTTTACCTCTACTGAAGTGACTGCCTGCTTATTCACTTTAATCTGCTTTGATGGCAAAGTATTTCAGAAAGGGGCAAGCACTTTGGGCAGCCCAAGCCTGCCATGCTCAAACAGCTAATTTATTTTCTGTCCTCCTGCTCTGCAGTTGCAGAAAGCTGCTAGGGACATGTGCCAGCCCCACAAAGGCACTGGCAGGGACGCCAGAAGCCAAGCTCAAGGAGCAACACTCACTGCATCCCTAAATTAGAGCAAACCACCACGTCACTGCCTGCCTCGCCTCCAAACGCAGAGCACTGCTGCAAATTTAAACGAGCGCCCAGCTGCRGAGAGGCACCCACCTGTATTCTTCACACTCAGCAAAGACTAAGTTTTCAGTTCATGCAGAATTAGACAGCAGCTCTGTAGGAGGGACTGCACAGACGGTGCAGAAATAGTCAAACTACACTAATTCCTCACAGACACAACCTGGCAATGGAGGCCCTCCCGGGCAGCAGCACAGCAGCACTCAGCCCCTTCTCTCCCTTGGGTCTGGAGCTACTTCAGCATCTTCAGCAGAGGGTTCCACACAACACAAGCCCTCGACTGCTCTGCCTTTTTCTGAGGGAAGGAAGAGAGAAAAATGTCCCCCCTCCCTTTCTCATCAGCAAAGCATGTAAATGTTAAAGGCATGAACATTAGATACAGAATCAATTTATGGGACTTCCTCCCATCTGTTCTCCTCTGCACCCATTGATTTTAAAGTTGTATTGTGTTTTGTCCACATTTAGTGGGGAAAAAAAAAAGAGCCTGACCTTTCTAAACATGAGATTAAATTCCAGAGAGAATCTAGGAGACTCAATCACAGCAAAAACAGCAACTACATTACACTTGGTAAGAATAAGTTGTTGTGCTGATAGTAGCTCGGCAACATTCTTTACTACGTCCTTCCTGGTTTATGTAATTAGAGTAAATAAGTGACACAAGGCAGGTGGACTGTCACTGCAAGTTTAGCTTTCATTTTAAGCAATTATTATTTCTGTAGTGATACCGACCACACAGAGCAAAAGCAATGTGCGACCAACTCACCTTGACAGCACTCATCTTTAGTCTAACRGAAACAAACTTGTGCAAGAATATTTTAACATGCCTTAGAGGTGTTAGAAGTGAAACACTGTACAAAGTACTGTTTAGGCAAAAAAAAAGTTAAAGGATCATATGCCCCAGCAGCTGAAACAGCCCAGGACAGCTTATTCTGCTCCAGAACCCCTTTAAATTACACTCCAAAAAGGGTGTTTTGCCGATTTTTGGTGCAGTGTGGGGCTGGAGCGCCCGGGGGGCTGCTGGCAGCCTGGCCTGCAGCACTGGGCAGCTCCTCCCGGCCCGTGCCCTTAGCACGGCTGCACACACACGTACATTGGGGCAGGAGGAGGGGGGAAGCCACCSTGACCACAACTGTACTCCAAAATTACATCTTTCATAACACCCTGCCTCTTTACCAAGGTCTTTAACTTCTTGTTACAAATGCAGAGAGAAATGACTTTGGAAAAAATCTTTTCTATCCATAATTGATAACCAAGACTAGTATTAAGCCTCTAAAATGTGTCCTGCATTAGTTTAGAACACTGCTCAGYTTCAGGAGACTACCAGATAAATTCCAGAAAAATATGAAAATTCTTCACATCTTAAGAGCAAAGCTGCAACAGGCAGCCTGTGTGCACACATTTGATCTGACCGTGGTGATTGATCTAAAGGTCAAGTTTGCATATGCAGTCTAGACATTTTCACTGCCTTAAAAACACTTATTTGTTCAGTGTGCATGTCAGCCACGGGCAACCAAAACACCTACTGTTCTCTCACACAAATAAGGCTAATTAAACGCCTGCTTTAACCGTTATTTTTGAATGAGGAGTCCCACTTACCATATGGCCACATTAATATGTTGTTTATCAGTTTATAATAAGCACTTTGAGATGAGTGCCCTCAGTACCTAACTCAAGTTAACGATGAATGTTTTAACACCCTRAAGTTGAAGCACAGATCTTTAAATGTTTCCACAGCATTTTTATAAACTTGATGGGAAGGTGATTAGCAGTAAGTTAATTACTCCACAGAAAATGTAACAGTTTCATTACCACTTGTAGCAAAATGAAGTTGTTTAACATGATACTTAATCCTTTAGCATTTAGCTCAGACATTTAATGATGCTCCCCAGCACTCAATGAAAACAGTGAGTAAAAGTTGAGCTTTGTTTGTTTACAATCATAAATATTTTTACTCCTACATGAACACTTTTAACTGAAGAAATACCCAAAGTTTGAGGAAGACTTCACTGGACTCTGAAGATCATCCTACTTTTAGGGTAGAAAGATCTAAACTGAATTTCTGAAAACTCTATAAAGGGTATGTTACTACATCAGCACAGTTATTTCTCTGAAGTTTTAAATCCTTCAGAATCTGAACGTCTTAAAAGGACAAATAACTTTGCCAATTCATCCTAAAASAGCGTTCATGGATAATAAAAGATAGCACTAACCCTTACAGGAAATAGCTGCTATAGTAGCAAGTATTTTTATGAGCCATCACAGAACTTAAAGGTCAGCCTTGATTACAAGCAGATTAGATTATTATACAACTGTTTAAAAAAAAATCATGGGCAGTTGGACTCTTGCGTTCAGGAGAGCTGCTAAATTTAACCAAGAAGGAAGGGAGAACTCATCCTACAGCGACTAACCCAGGAACAAGAGCGTCACCAGCATCATCCAGCCCTTCCTCTGCCCCTCACCAGCAGCCTTGGACAAAGCGTCGCCAAAACCGGCACTTCCAAGGGTAACTTGGGGCGGGCAGCAAAGGCAAGGTGCTCAAACAGGAACGAAAAGCAAATTTTCAGCCTTTGAAGTGATGAACAAGGCGGCAGAAAAAGCTCCCTCCCACATCAGTATGGGAATCCTTGAAGACAAAGCTGGAGCCCTCAGCACACAGGGCTCTGCATTGAGCATTTCGYGCTGTTAGCTGCTACTCCTGCACCTTCCACTTTGGTTAAAACRTCTTCCACTTCCCCTTAATCTTTTCAAAGTTAAACCCCGCTTAAATACTTTTTCTCGAGTCCCTCTACAAATGCCAAACCAACCATAAGAACCAATGTGCACTACAGTTTACCAGAAGGTATTATACCCTAGAAGGTATTTAGSATTAAACCAGAACAAAGCCCCCCGTGCTTCTGCCCACAGAGTTGGGGTCACACTGACGTGGCAGGGAGACACCAACAAAATGTTTTSGACTCAGAGCTCTGTGCATGTTCCTTAGTCGTGTCCAACACCTGCTAATGCCATGCTCAGCCATCTGCATTGCTCCAGCTTCCATATTAACCCGAGCTTGATTTTACAGTTATGATGAGTTTTTGGGCAAACAGTTCACGAAACAAGAGCAGGCAACAATGGATGGAAATAATGCAGTAAGTGAAAGCCACATTCTCAGAAGGCACACCACCCAGGACCCTGCCTTGGAGCATGACAACAAGTATTAGAGCATTTGTAGTGAGATTCAAGAAAAAGCTTTATTCTGGCTTTGAAATCTATTCATTGATCAATAGGCCAATGCAATAAATTCATGAAATGATACACASTCATAAGGACTGCAATAGTGTTTTAAGTGACCTGATGGGCAAAAAGCCTTACGTACAAGAATAACTCATGAAAAAGTGTCCCTTGAAATAACTGCAAGCTGTAATTTTATCCTCAACATCGTTTTCAATTACTATGAAAGTTACAAGCCAAAGCATGCGAAAGCAGCAACTGCCTAAGTTTATTTTATATTCACCTGTATTTTATAAATCCACCAAGATTCCCGCTCTTCAGGACTCATAACCAGGAAAGGTTGTTGAGCAGAAACCCAGCGCACGGGCTCGAGTGCAGCAAGATGGGCCGGAACAGGCTACTTGCGCAAAGAGAATTGCACCAGAAATAACCTTACCCAGTGACCTATGATTTACTTCAAGCTACCACGTGGTAGGTGGTATATAAAAGGCAATTACTCTGCGTGTCAGCTGTCTGTAATGAAAGGTTCCTTTCCAAGCAGCCTCTCCCTACAACTTCAAGTTTATTTACATTAGGAACACTACATAAAAAGCAACATAAGAAAAAAGGCACTGCAACCAAAACATCCAGCCCAACTGCTCTTCYCACACACTCAGGGCTTTCCACAGTAAGGACTTATTTTCAACTAATGTGTTAAAAATGTTAGACACATCTGATTCCACAGAGATTAATGGCTTGGAAAATAAGTAACAGYGGTCTTATTTCTGGACTTGCTGAGCACCCACACCTCCAGCTGAAGCCAGTGGGAGCTGCGGATGCTCAGATCTTACAAAGCGCAGATTTTAAAGCTATGAGTTCACATGCAATACTGTAATTTAAATGACAAAATCGAATTTTTTCAGTATTAGAACACACCAGAACATAGCATCTCTGCATCCAAGCAGGGTTCCAACAAATAAGAAACATTCCAACAAGCCCTTAATTTGCAGTTTTAGCCCCTAAACAACGAGATGCAACTAGCCTGCTTTTTCTGCAAAGCACCAACAAGCAGCAGTTATGCAACGCAGCTGATTAGCAAACCCACTGCGCACGATTTGTTGTGCTGCATTTCCAAAATGCAGTCTCTCCCAGTAACATCTGACAGAGCAACATTTGACAGAGCAACAGCTACCTATTAGGCTCGTCCTGCTCCTCACATGAGTGCACAGAGCACTTGGGCGCGTGTATTTTTGGTCTCGAGTGATGAATAAAGCTCTGTTTCAGTCCTAACACCACCACTGCTGCGAACATATTCAGACCACTTGCTTCAGYGCCCAGGAAGGACTTAAACACCTTCCATCTTATCAATATCCCCAAAAAGTCACAGCTGAATGACTCAAGGCCACCTGCTCGCCGGACTCCTTGCCCGGCTCCCAGTGTTTGCACTCACTCAGAGCAGGGGCAGTGAGGACAGCCAAGTCAAGMATCCACAGCCGTGGCCTGTGAGCAGCAATGCATCCTGTTTCCACCCTTTGCTCTGCAGTACCTGTTCCTCCCTCCTTACAAAAGCCTGTGGAGTGTCAAATTTTCCCCCAAATATGGGGTTTTGTTCAAGTACAAATTTACTTCCAAAAGTAGAGCTTCTCAAAGCACTACGGTCTGCTTTTCTCAACTTAAAAAATTAAATACGTGCTTTCCGCCAGGTTCCCATCAAGCCGCTGCGCRTGCACTGAGGAAGCGCCTGTTCAGGTAGAGCAGGTATTTCCCAAGAGCAGTACACCCGACCTGCTGGGCCGCTTGCAGCGTGGCAGGGCAACACACATCAAAACACTGTCTTCATGTGGCCACGTTGGGATCCAGATCCACCCTGCCTGCCCCCAGCGGCTTGGCCCTGTCGTGCACCCAGGACCATGTCCAGCACAGGAGCAGGAACAACAAACATCTCTACTGCTCATCTCTAACTCAGTGTATTGGCTACTACTGTGTTCCAAGCACAATCTGGAAATACCAAACTTACAGAAAAAGCAATCAAAATCAAAGAATGCTTCTCATGTCCCATTTCTTCCCACACACTCCTCAAACAAGTTTCCCACAGAAGATGAATGCAATTTAAGCTTAAACACACCATGACGATTAGGAATGTAATACTGGGACAGTGCCTCCTCCTCGAGCACAACCCGTCTCCCCACAGCCTCTTCATTTTAATGTCATTAAAAGGAAGACCTTCTCCAGCCTTCATCCTTGTACCATCTGCAAGGGGAGAGGTGATCACYAACAAATTTGTCTCATCTAGAGTTTGAGAGCAAACTTCCTTCACTGGTCCTGRCAGTGAAATGGCATTAGTAAGTGGAGCTTATAATAAAACACARGAATAGCTGTTACCAAGAGCTGGGAGTTGGGTCCAGCCCTGCACGATGCTTCACTGTCAACTGTCTGTACATGTTGTTCTTGCCCTCTTCTCACTTTAGAAACAGGCAGATCAGGCAGCAGACGATTCATAGCAAAATTATCCCTGTCACAGGACAGCACTGGCTCTAACAGCTCTTTCTCGCTCTCAAAGATTTCATTCAGGCAGCAAACATAAAACTGACTCACAGGTGATCTCCAAAGCCTCCATCCGAGCAAACTCGGCTAAGAAACAAGCTGTGAAGGCTGTACATTTGTCACAAGAGAAAGACAGTAAGATAYACATGACATACATTCCCACAAGAGCACGCTCTTCCTTGCCAGCAAGTCTGCTGGCACTGAAGACAGACATCAAACATTCACCCSGGTATCCACCATGGAGAAAAACCTACAGATAAGTGATTTCTAGGTGTAACGGGGCAGATAGATGCCGCCTTACCTCCACTACACTCACAGCACATGTCTGAAATGCCCCAATGGAAGTCAAGTGCAGTCAGGAACTGCAGTTTGTTGGCTATTTTAAGTCAGCTGAAGTGCTGTCAGTGACATGTAACCTAGAAGAATTTATATGGGAAACAGCCCCCTGTTCCAAACAGGGCTGGCTTCAAAGTCACACCAGGTCACGTCAGACCTTGCCCAGTCAAGTCAGAATATCTCCAAGGTCACAGACTCCAAACTTCCTGTGCAGCCTATCCCAGTGCTTAATCATTGCAGGATTTTTTTCCCTGCATTTAATTGGAATTTCCTTGGCTGCAATTTGCAATTATTGCCTCTTGCCCTTTCACTGTGCAGCTCAGGGGCGAATCCCGTTAGATGACCACTGTGACCCCCATCAGAGAGCAGAAGACAGCAATTAGATCCCCCTCAGCTTAACCTTCTCCTCTTCAAACTGAATAAATCCCATTCCCTTCTGTTTCTCCTTAAAATTAGCATATAATCAAAAGGCAGCAYAGACAAAAGAGGATGCTGAAGCCCTACCAGACTATCAGGATGGCCTASTAAAGAAACTGTCTTCAGTGCACTGTGAAGGCAGGGATTTCACAAGCTGTCAGCCTGGAAACAAACGGTGCGAGGACAGGCACACACCTTGTCAGCAAGACCTCAGCTCCGCTTCTCCCACGGCCGAGTCCTTGTCAGGAATGACTCGGGAGACAGACAGGGTCAGTCACCGAAACGCCCRCGGATGGCAGCATGAATCAAGCACTAAACACTATTTTTTGTCATAGGGTTTTGGTCTGCTGTCTCCATCAGCGATTTTAGAAAGCTCACGATTYAAGAGAGCCAGCTGAGCTTTTAAGACCAGTCACGTGAAAAGAATCACTAATTACAAAGATCTGTTTTAACAAGACACTTATATTAATCCTTTCTCCTTTGACATGTTATGCCACAATTCTTCATTTAAGAAAGGTGGTTTTTTTTCCTCATTTTTCCTAGTATTAGTGATTTCTTGAGGCTCTAAAATGTTTTGGATTCCTATTCAATTCTTGCTTCCAAGCATTCCCAAAAGCTCAGCAATAAAAAAAATTCAACAGTGAGAAAGTGAAGGAGTTAAATCCATTTCCTGTATGATACRATTAGAACTCTTTAGCAACCGTGGAAACAATTCAGAGCTTCTAATCAAATGGTTAAGTCACCATTCTTGGAAATGTTTTGCCCATAAAGTTGTTTCCTCTATAGGGATGATTAACAAAAAAATCATTTATTCATTTGTATACGTAAGATTGAATTAAAATTATCTTTACGCATTCTTGCTCCATTTAACCGTTGCCATGAACCAAAATTTAATGAATTTCATTACAAGCAAGCACCAGAAAGCACATTATACTTCCAATCATACTGAAAAACAAAGACCTTAAAGCTGTGTTCTCATTCCAAGGTAGCCTGTGGACTTTTTTAGACATTAATTTAGACTCAGAGTCAACAGAGCAGTCTAGGAATCTGCATACTCAGTGCAGGAGTAAATAAAATACCTTACACACACACTTCAGCCTCTGAATAAGGCAGATTGTCCTGAGCTATTTTGTTTGATCCAATTATCTTTTCAGCTTTCTGACATCCCAAATTCTCAGCCATGAGGTATTAGATTCCAGAATCAAAAGCTCYTGAAAAGATAAAAAGATGCCCCTAAGACTTATAAGTACCCTTTTAAGATGATGCTCCCATTACCATTCTTTAATTTCCAATAATCTATTAAATAAAAGAAACATTTCAATGAATGTTAAAAAAAAACCAGTCAACTGAGCATAACTCCTGGATGCTGCCACAGAATAAGCCATTTAATCACAGTAAGAAAAAACAAAATAAAGATCAGGTTGATATCTACTTCAGAGGTCAGCATAAAACAACTTTGAACTTTAAGCTCAAAAAAACCCCACTATTTCCTCTTGAAAGACAAACAGGGCTGGGGGAGGTGGCAAGATTTAAACTTCACATATGCTTGAAAGATTCACTTCCTTTTCCACTAGGATAGGAAGACAAGATGTTCCCGTTACCAAAATATTAGGATTTTCAGTTTGGCAGTTGACTCTGTAWAAGGTATAAATCTACAACATTGCGTATGTAACTAAAGTCCCTACACAGACAATTTTTTAAACCTCTCAAGCTGCACAGAACAAATCTGCTTGGTGAATGACAAGTTCAAAGCGACACCGAGGACGCTGCACACTGGCACGGTAYGAGACACAAACACTGCTGCAATGTATCAGCACAAACAAGTGTTTAGAGTTGTTTATGCCTCAAGACTGTGATTCAATATACAATTAATACTTTTGCATTAAAGTACATCCACATGTGACACTGCTGACATCTAATTAAGTTTCATTTAAAGAAACCAGCCAGCACCCTCAGACTGGATGAGCAGGCATGAAATGCACCACAAAATGGTCTAGGTCTGCAGAGCTGCAGCTTAGGGTTTCAAACACAAGCCACTTTGATAAGCCACGTAAACACTAGGCTCAAAACACAAACATTAACCTGCCAGGGGAATTACCCTGTGCTTGTACCCTAGACCTCCTTTGGCCTGCAGTCCCCCTGCAAATCTTTGCAAAGCTCCTTACCCTGAAAACCGCCGCACCAGAGCCAAGACGCGTGATTAAAYACACTGCTTTTAGTTTCATTTGAAACCTCCGAATTCTAAACCTTGGTCTTCCAATGCCATCTGGCCTACTAAATGCTATCAAACTTTTCCGAGTTTATTTTTCCACCACACACAGTCCTCCGGTTAGACCAACTACAGTCCTCGAGTAGGTTTTTTCCTCTAAAGTTTATACAGGACATAGGAAATATCTGCTGTTAAGCATAACTCACTTTTTTTGCGGATGATCTCGGTCCAACAGAACCCGAATCCTCCTGCGCTGGTGCGTGATCGGGAGAAAACACTGCGCATGAAAAGAGATTATTTTTAGACTCCGTATTTGGGAAGCGGAGCCCTTCACTTCCTGTGAGCTCCACCTCACAGCGCCGCGCGCGTTCTCGTTGGATTTCCAAAGCCCCAGCATTTCACAACTTCTGCTACCAGGACACAGCGACGGGGCCGGCTGCTGGGGCTCAGAAACGGGAACTCGCCGTGTTCAGCTCTGCTCTAAAAATCTCCCCAAAAGTTGGAACGCAACGACYGTCCTCAAGGGGAAGGACACAACGGCGCCTCCTCCTACCGCAATTAGGAACAGAACCTTAAATATTTTTTATTTCTAACGCCGATCTTGCCCATGGCAACGGGGCATTCCCGGCGTGAGGGAGTTGCTATGGTGACACGGCCGGGATGTCGGCGGGAACACAAAGTTTGTCCCGCTCGGGACAGGGCGATCCGCACGGCTCCCGAAACGCGGGCGTTAATGCGGCGTTCCCGCCCGCAGCCATCCCAAGTTTCCAGCCATTCCGCCTTAAAAAAAAATATATAAAAATCCTTCAGAACTGGAGGAAACTTATCACAGGTGAAAATTAATGGCATGTCAATCCATTAAGGTGAAAAAAAGGCAGGAAAAAGGCAAAAAAATCCAAAGGAGTGAGGTGTTTCAGGGCAAGGCCATCATCTCCCAGCCCGTTCCCTCAGTTTAGCTGTTCCAATCCCTCAGTGCCTCTTTCTCCTGCGAACATTGCTACTGAACGGACAAAAACGGGGAAAAGCAGCAGGAACAGGAAGGGAGGACGGGCAGCGCAGTGCTCGGAGGCAGCCAGGCCTCTGCAAACGCACGGAACAAGTATTTTAAGAAAAAAAAAATAGTTTCCTTAAGTCATGGAAAAGGGGAAAAAAAACCAAAACCAAATATAATTAAATAAAGGCCGCAGTTTGCCGAATTCGCCCCTCCTGCGCGCGGCTCCTCACAAGTTGCGACTAAAGCTAAACCGCCCCCCCGGCCCCGCTTCCCGGCCCGCCGGCACCGGCCGCGGGCGCCTCCAAAGGCCGCGGGAACCGGGCGGCGTTCGGGGGTCTCGCTGAAACGCGGCGCCCCCGACACGGCCCCGCGGGCG